>NC_052046.1:16103361-16424002 GCF_015832195.1 Motacilla alba alba | reverse complement strand
AATTAAACTTCCTCTTGGGAGAGAAATAATTTCCAAGTCATAGTGTGCTCTCAGATTGTTTGTTAGATTTCTTTTTTGTTTGTTTGTTTTCTTTGCTATTTATTACACATCTTGAACTTGAGCAAGTAGATCCTGCTTTGCTTTTTTCTATTGGTCATCTAAATGGATAGATGACCAATAGATAAAAATGGTAGATGACCAATGGATAAAATTCCAAATGCATATTCAAATTCTCCTAGAAATATGAAAGTAAAAGATGTCTAAAAAATTGTGAAGCAGCAAAGGGAAGGGATGCCATCCAAAGGGATCTGGACAGGCTTGAGAAGTAGGACCATGCAACCTCAGGGAGTTCAGCAATGTCCTACACCTGTGTTGGGGCAATCCCAGACACATGCACAGGTTGGGCAGAGAAGTGATTGAGAGCAGCCCTGTGGGGAAGGACTTGGGGGTGGTGGCTGATGAAGAACTCACCATGAGCCAGCAGTGAGTGCTCCCAGCCCAGAAAGCCATGGGAATCCTGGGCTGCATCCAAAGCAGCATTGGCCAGCACACTGAGAGAGGGGTTCTGCCTCTCTGCTCTGCTGAAACCCCACCTGGAGCACTGCATCCAGCTCTGGGGTCGTCAATATAAGAGGAACATGGAACTGCTAGAGGAAGTCCAGGGGAGAGTCATGAGGTTTGTAAGATGACTGGAACATGTCTCCTGTGAAAACAGGCTGGAAAAGTGGGGGTTGCTCAGCCTGGAGAAGAGAAGGTTGTGTGGAACCCTCATAGACATGTTCCAGTATCCGAAAGGGCCTACGGGGAAGCTGGAGAGTGATTCTCTGTCAGGAGCTGGAGTGACAGGGCAAGGAGGAATGGGTACACACTGAAAGAGGAGAAATTGAGACTACGTGCTAGGAAGAAATTCTTTACTTTGTGGGTGGTGGAATACTGGAACAGTTGCCCAAAGAAGCTATGGCTGCCCTATCCCTGGCAATGTTCAATGCCAGGTTGGGTGGGGCACTGAGCAACCTGGTCTAGTGAAAATTGTCCCTGCTCATGTTAGGGGAGTTAAAACTAGACAGTCTTAAGGTCTGTTCTAACCCAAAACATTTTGTGATTCTATGAAATTACAGACGTCCTGTTGAGAGGATTAAGAGTGGAAAAAAAAAAGACCAATCTCTTATTCTCTGTCACTGTACTTAAACAGTAATGAACTGGAGACATTTTTTGCGTCTGAAAAGAGGGTTTCTTATATCAATGTGAGCTGAGAGCTTTGGCCTTAAGTGGTGTTGCATGGTGCAAAAGAATCCAGAGTACCAAAACCATTCAGAACGAAAGACTGAGGACTGCCTCTAGGGAAAATTCCACTTTTTATTTTTTTTTTCACTCATCATTTATTTACAAATACACATTATAACTTTTATATACATTGCACATTTACATGGTAGAAAAGTACAAAACTATATATTTAAATGAATTTATATTTAACTCGCCATGTTTGAAAATATAAAATTGCATCAGAAAAAAAGTATTATGAAAAGCAAGAAACTTGAACTGATAAAGCTTTGATATAACTTTTAGCAACACACTGATTGGGAAAGAAATTTTTGAAAGTGGTACTGCAAGACCATCTTAAAGGAAACACTTGATAAAACACTTATGCATGTGACAAAAAATTAAAACAATAAAAAGAAAATAAAACCTTTATTCTTATTACAGTTAGGCCTGTAGATGTTATCAAACTTCACAATCCAATTTCTTTGACTTCAAAATTTGTATAGAACAGTATAAACTCTCAGTACACTGAGATCATTTCAGTACACAATGTGATGAGAAGCAGAGAAAATGAAGTGTAAGAAGTTTCCTTAAAGACTGCCTCACTGCACCTTGACAGTATACTTTAGTCAGTTACAATGCCTTTTGGTCAGTCAAGATTCCTTGTAAACAAAAACACAGGGATCTTACATGTACAGAACCGGCAAAAAGAAAATCCAATAAATAAATGTAACAGAAACTGACATGCAAGTTTGTTAAAGTGGAAAAGAGTTAACATCAGTGAAACAAACAGATCATGTGGGTAGGCTCTAAGGAATGGACTTTTATAGTTTACAAGAAAAAAGAAAAGCTTTACTTTACAAGCAAGAGACCTCACAATAAATAACACTGCTCTTCCCGTAACGAATAAATTTCTTCAAAAACAAGGTGTACGGTCAACCAGACATTTTATGTATAAATTATAAAACATGACACAGTATAAATAAATGTCTACGAGACTCAACTATACGTATACTTTTTTTTTCTCCCCAAAATAAATAAGCATACACTTATTTACAGTACGGACATTGATTTTGTGCCCAATGGCTGTTTCAATAGTGATGGAGGTTTTACCACTCTAGAATGGAAGATATAGGAAAGCTGTAGTCCTGGTCTTCATCTTCCTCTTCATCCTCTGGGTCTTCATTAATTGCTAGATGGGGGAATACAGGGGAGCTGTTGTTTAAATAAGGACAACAACAGCGCAGAAGCAGCTCAGTGCATGTTTTGAAAGCCCTCTGAACAGCCATAATACAGCGTTGCATTTTATGCGACTTGTAGTGAGATGCTCTTTGGCATCTGCTGTTATGCAATAAGGTTTTTTTACACATAATCTATGAAGTCATAACTGCAGAAAGTTCTGAAGAATCAATGGCTCAGGTTTTATTGGCAGATTCCTGAAATCAAATAAAAAGCGCTCTGGTGTTTTAGTTTAATTGCTTTGTGTCCTTCATTCAGAGTTAGTAGAGGCAACTGTGCTAAACCAGGTGCCACGTACTACCTTTAGGCTTGTTCTTTTGGACCAAGTTAAGAGTTTATCCAGGTGTTAATAAAGCAATCAGCAAAGCACACGAGAGCAGACAAAGTACAAAAAAAGTCACTAGAATTACACTCCTCGGGCAACCCCTTTCTGATAGAATGGCTTGTCCTTGGAACATCCCCAAAAACTCCAACTTGAAGGCCAGCTCGTTGTTGGAGATCTATTGCATTTTATCAGCAACCAAAGTGTGTGCGTGAAAGATAGATACTTATATTCTACTGTACCTTGAATCAATAAATCAATCTTTCTTATGTTTAAAGGTGTAAGTCTTCATTACCTAGGTATCGCCTTCAGAAGCCTTAAGTGTCTGCAGAGTTAAAAATCTCACTTACAGTTGCAAGATCCAGAGTGCTTAACTTCTAGAAGCACACCCATGGAGCAAGCTGCCTCTTTCATGGCACACTCGCTTGGGTAAGTTGTGTTATCGCTGGCACACACTGCTTCTTCTGACTTGCTTTCAGGGCATAGCTCATCACAGAGGGCGCACCGACCTCTGCCAACCTTAAAATCCCACAAGCATTTCTTCCCAGCACTGCATTGAATGTCTTCACAGGATTTGGCTTCTAAAAATACACACAGAATACTGGAGGTAAGTGAAAAGACAAAGCAAAAAGCAAAGCAAAGACAAGCAACCCCCAAAACCTCCCTTTTCCCTGTGAACTCTGAAAGAAGAAAGCTCAGATATAGTAGATGTAATGATACTTGCTGATTTTGCTCAAGCAAGTATTCCCTTGGACAACAGTGCCTGTCTATATGTGGGGGAGGAAAGACAGCTGTGCCAGCAAAGCTTGGCCCTGGGAATACAGAATTACATGTGCCTATTGTACATGAGTTTCCTGCTCCATTTCATGTCAGTGGAAATTTGGCTCCCCAAATTAGCGGTAAATGCAGGATTTGTCAACAGGTCCAGCATTTCTAAATCTATTATTTCTAAGCTAACCCACAGACAGCAGTTGTCTACAAGAGTTGAAAGGGAATTGACCTCAACCTATGCGAACTTAAAGCAACCTGAGACTCCCCCAGATTCCCCCAGCAGTTTTGGGGAGCAGAGGCTGCCCTACAGGTGCTTCTTCATAATACACTGTGCTATCAGTCCTTTCTGGAATCACTTCCAACACAGAATGTCAGATTGCACAGAAATTATTTGCTTATCTTCACCCACCCACTGTCTCCAAAGCCCACAATTATTTCTAAAGTGGAAAAAGTGATCAGATGTTTTCAATTAAGTTAACATAGTCTTTGCCAAGACCACTTGAAGACAATTGTTTCCAGGAATACAGACCCATTGCATACGGTGACCTTATTACATTGTAACTATCTCACCATCTATTTCAGGGAGGCTGTTTCTCCATTGGATTCTAATGTCAGCACTCACAGCCATACCAGGATCAGTCCCTCTTCTCCCTCATGCCTTCTGCAATCTTTTCCAGGACTAAGTTCATCCCAGGCTCTACTCTTCTGGGAGGGGAGCACTAACCCAAGCTGCTGAAGTCTCTCTTCTTCCCCAGCTCTAACTACATTCGTCCAGTTACACACACTGGATACTCTGAAACAGGTGATTGAGGAAGCCCCCCCACACTCTGTCTCCTCCAAAGATACTTACTGACGCATTTTCCTTCGTAGGCTAATCCAATGGATCTTCCCAGGAGGCAGGTGGCTTTCCTCAGGTGGCAGGCACTGGCGTAAGTTATGCCATCATTCCCGCAGAGATACTGTTCAGGAGAGGTAGGCTCTGGACAAATTCGGTTACATGTCACGCAGTAGGCATTGTTGGTTTGGTCAACCACACACGTGGAGCTGCCTGGGCATAAGACATCCCTGCAGGTCTCTGAAATACAGACAGAAACACAGTGATTAGTAGAAGATACCAGGATCCCAGTGAGGAGTGTATAGGTGACAACAAGAACAAATAACCACATAAAAGCCCTCAGCAGCTTTCTTTGTTTAAGGGCTGCTGGAGGATGCCTTCATCTCTCAGGGTAGTTGTGTGAACACAAGTGCTGCCAGACTATGGGGAGCTCTCAGTTCAGCTACATCCTTGTCTGCTAAGCATGGTCTAGTTACTCTCTCCCAACCTGGTTCCTGTGACGAAGCAAATCCAACATCTCCTCCCTACTCTCAGACAGACACCCTTTGGCATTTGAGGGAGATTGGATTAGATTTGCAAACCTACTTTTGCATTTGCCCTGATACTGGACTTCAAGTTCGGGCTGTTCTTTACATCTGGCTTTGAGAAGGGCGCACTCGTTCCTGTAGGTTTTCCCATCTAAGCCACACACGGGGCCCTTCCAAGTGATATTAGAGCAATCCGGAGCACAAACACACCGAGGTTTGTTCTTCTTGTTCATTTTACATTTCTTCCCGGGTCCACAGTCCACATTCTCGCACGTTTCTGATGGAAGGAAAGAGGCACCACTTTAGTACCAAGCGTGCAGAAGAGACCTGGTGTCAAAACTGCTTAAAGAAAAAAAGATAACGTGAACCCAGAGCACAGAGCAAAACCACCATTCCCTCCCGTTCCAGGACAAGCTGCTCGAGGTGAATTCCCTCCGCCAGTGAAGGCAGGGGGGAGAGAGGGTGTCTCCCCTCCTCTTCGTGATGTGCAAGGCAGCGGGCAGAAATGGGGGTCCCCCCCGCGATCCCGGGGCTGGTACAAGACGTCCCTCAAGACCCCGACGAGGAAGGAAGCGAGAGGACAGCGCTGCCCCCCACCAGCTCCCTCCCCGCTCCTCTTCCCCCAGACCAGCCCCTGCCGGAGCCGCTCCTCAGCAGGGAGCAGCTCGCCAGCACCCCCTCACCTTTGCACGGGATGCAGTTTGGGGCTCCCCCATTAAAAATCATCCACTTAAAAAGCGTGTTGTCGTTGACGTCCTCCGCCGTCCACGACGTGGTCAGGCGGCCGCTCTTGCAGCACTCCTCCTTGCTGAGGTCGGTTTTGTAGAGGACCTGGCAGCGCCCGTTCCGCGCCTGCCGAAGCCAGCAGTTCCCAGCTGTGGGGCGGGGGGCGGGGGGGACACCCAGACGGATCAGTGGCGGCCACCAGTGACCCAGACACAGCACGTGCGCCTTGCCGTGACTTTTACTAGACTGTTTCCTTTTATTTGTCCCGTTTCATAACCCGCAGCTACTACGGCCCATTTGGAAGCGCAGTTTAAAAAACAAACAAACCCTCCCCCCCACACAAAACCCAACCAAACAAAAAAATCCTCCCCCAAACCACAAAAGAACTGAAAAACCCAAACCAAGAAAACAAAACAAAATCCAAAACAAAACAAAACAAAACAAAATGAAAGAAAGAGAAGACCCAACCAAAACAGAGCGAGAGTTTTTGGAGGTATTTATTCCATATGTAGAGCAGAAGGAGCACTGCCGACACGTGACAGAGGCTTGAAAAGGATGTGCATTTAAAAGGGAATAAAAAGAAAATCGCGCTTGCAAATTCTTTCCTCCTCCCCCTGCCCTCTCCTCCTCACCGCGGCTGCACAGCAGCATTGTTTTAGTGCCGCACAGTTTCACTCCCAGCCCGTTTTGCAATCCGCACGAATTGGGAACATTTGTTGTTAGCGAAGTCTTTCGAAATCGCCACATTTTGCTGTTTCTAATAACAAATGTCTCCTTCACTAAAATAATTCAGCAGAGTTCCAAAAAAAAGTGAGCAAAGTACATAAAATACAAGGACACTTATAGTAGGAGGTCCGTATAGAGTTTAAAAAAATCGATCAAGCTGAAAAAGTTATAGGTGCCATCTCTCCTGAAAACATTTCAGAGGAAAGTACACTGTCCTTACACCGGATAGAGTGGGTTTTCTTGGGGTTATTTTTTGCCTTTTTCCCCCCCCTCTAGTATCCCTGTTATTTGTGGAGTCAAGCCAAGAACATTAGTCCAAGCAACTCCCCCTTTTTTAGCTAAAGCATTTTAGTTGAGATGAGTCTCTCGTGAATAACCAATGTGACTTCTTCAGCAACTCAATACCAATTGATTCTGCTGCTAATCCAGACAGGGCTCGATCCTGCCTCCTTATTCCGATGGGAATGTACCACAGTGAGGGGTCAGGATCGGCCAGTGGAGATGTTGCTGGTCGCGGGGGAAGAAGACCCCCCCCCCCCCCCCCCCGTTAAAAATCATTGAACAAACAATTCCCTTATTAAAAAAAAAAAAAAAAAGTTTTGGGTCTTAGAGCGGCCTCGTTAGATTAATTGATTAATTATTGATTAATTTATATCGGTAGTGGGGAAGAGAAAAAGAAAAGAAAGAATTATAAAAGAAGCAATGGCAAGACGTGCAGGTTGTGGCTGGAACATGGTCAAGAAAAGGGGAAAAGCCCCCAAACTAAAGATCAATATTCCCTTGCGTCGAAAGAGGGCTCTTAAGAGTTGTCAATATCATGTTCGAGTTTGTTTTGTTCGCACGAAAAAGAAAAAAAATCCAACCACCAATTTATTTAAGCATACTCTTCAGTGCAGGAGAATTTACAACGCTAATATTTACTCAGACACACACACACACACAAAAAAAAAAAAAAGTAGGGAGGAGGAGGCAATCCCAATATTAAAGTCACTAAAATGACCACTTATTGGTTTCTAAAAATGTCAGCTGTAATCGTGGGGTTCTCCATCACCACCTCTCCTTCAGTCAGTCAGGAGAGATAAAAATCTGAACTAAATTACCAACAAACTTTGTGCATTCATTCGGCAGCCGAGACTGGGAAAGTTCCCTCACGATGCTGCTCTTCATTCATGCTGCATAATAACAACAAAAACCAAGAAACATCCTATCTGTCCTCTGTGCCTTTGCAAAGCAGTGCGAAGATCCGATCAAAAAGGGATCTAAATGACACCTCTGCACCTCGCTACAAAGCCCACAGTTAACTTCTATTCTGTCGGACCTTGGAGAGAGGCGTTTAACACCGCAAGCAAACTAAACCGTGCCCGAAAGACCGAAAACATTAGTAATAATAAAGAAACATATCTGCGAATAAACAGTCCGGTCTTACCCTGCACTGTGTGATCTTCCATGAAGTGGCACAAAAACATCAGGATTAAGAGCATGCCCGGGTGGATTCTCTGATTTAACATCCTCAGTATAGCAGGGAGTGAGAGAGACGCAGAGACAGCGTGAGGGGGAGTAGGGAGAGGGAGCGAGCACTAGCCAGCCTGCTTATGATCGCTCTATTGAATGAACGTCAGGCTCTGAATGCAGTCTCTCTTTAAATCTATACGGGGGTCCTAGCTGTCTGCGGTGGGCGGTCTCCTAATGTGTGTGTGTGTCTGCTCGGGGGTGGGGAGATTTAAAAAGTTCAGTGTGAATCAGGTGACATTTTCCACCTTCTGGAAACCCTCTCCAATTATCCGCTCTAGGTGCACGCACACACAGGCGCTGCACCCGCGCAGCCTTCAGCGGCGGAGCCGCCGGCGGGGGCAGCGGCGGGAGCGGCCCCGGCCCCGGCCCCGGCCCCGGCCCCGGCCCCGGCCCCGCCGCGGAGCCGCCGCGGCCGCGCAAGCGCCACGGGGGGCTGGAGACCCGCGGGGGTCGCGGCCGCCCCAGGGGCGCCCTGGCCCCTCCGGCGGGCTGGGGGTGCTGCCGGGGCGCGGAGCGGAGCCGGCCCCCGGAGTCGCTCCGCGGGCGCGGTCCCCACGCGAGGTGGCTGCGGAGGATACATCCCACTCCCCGCACCTCCGGCGGGCGGGCGGACACATCGCCCGGCCCAAAGAAACCCCAAGCCCCGATCGACCAGCCCCAAACCTGAAAAAACCCAAAAACCCCAAAAGACAGACCTGGCTAAAAGTTTAATGCCTAGGGCCGTTCCCGGGTGATAGGCTTTTCACTGGGAGAGCCCGGGAGGACGAGACGGGAACCGGGGCGACGTAGGCGGTCTCCTTTCAGAAACAGAAAGATTGCAACATCGATAATGAACTTCTAGGGCACTAGTTTATTAAGCACAGTCTGGCATTATTCTCCCCTTAGAAAAGTTGGCGGTCTCTCATTTATAACATTTTTTGGCACAGCTGAATGAAACTGAGTAGGCGATATTTCCTTTTATACAAAACGATTACTTAACGGAAAATGGTATTGTTTATTCAAAAGCTGCCTTTTAAATTTCGATTCTTTCGCTTTTCTGAGCCACCAAAGCACAACAGACTGCGAAGTATGCAGACAGGAATGCCCGGACAGTGCCGGGTCAGGGGCCGGTGCGCCGCGGCCGCCTGCGCCCTCCGCCCGGCCCTCCCCACACCCCTCCTCCCCGCTCCCGCCCCCCGCCACCCCCTCCCGACTGCCCCCTCCCCACAACTGCAAATAACTCAGTGATAACAGATTTTTTTCCACCAACTGCAGGAGATAGTGCTAATCTTTTAATAAAAGATCCCATTACAATGGGATCTGTCTGGACAGACTATAATAGATCCAGAAATACAGCCGTGCTAATATTAGAAGACAGTTGTTTGGGTGCCTCAGGCCGGGCCCTGGTCCCGCTTTGAAAATGGGCATGAATCACAATGTCCCTCGGTACCACCTGCGGTCACACGCATTAAGGAGCAGACTGGTAAATGATTGACCTCGCTGCATTTTTTGTTGTTGTTGTTGTTGTTTTTTTTTTTTCTTTTTTTTTTTTTTTTTTGTTTTGTTTTGTTATATTATTACGGTCCTCGTCCTGAGCATCGCCCGGGCATTTTGAGCACTTCAGAAGCTCTGGGACTCCACATCCTTTTCAATCTTTCCCCAGATTGGTGCCACTCTCCCCCTGCCCCCCGCCCCTGCTGCCGCCGCCGGAGCCGCGCTCATGCGGGGTTGCGTACTGCCCTCTAACGGCGGCGCCGCGCAGCGGCAGCGCCCGAGCGGCCCTGGCCCCGAGCCGCCCCTGCCCCGCCGGGGCCGGGCCCCGGGCAGCGCCGGAGCCCGGCGCAAGGTGCTCCGGAGCCCGCTCCGGGGGCCGCTGTGCCCGCGGGGCTCCGGACACATCCGCTGCACAGGTCGGGAGGCAGCACGGCCCTCGCCGGGACAGCATCGGTGCCGGGGCTGGTCCGGGAGGAGTCCCGGGGGAGGCTCGGGGGAATCCCGGCGGCGGCGCGGGGCGCGCAGGCGGCTGCTCCCGAGCTCGGCGGCCGGGCTCGGCTCGGCTCGGCCCGGCCAAGCCCGGCACGGTCCGGCACTGCACAGCCCGGCTCGGCCCGGCACGGCACTGCCCGGCTGCCTGGAGAGCTGCGGGGTCAGGCTCACCGTTCCCGTGTTCCGTTTGTGTATGTTTTTTAGTAATTGGCCAATACGGTGTTTATCCTGAAAATGTTTTCAGTTATAGAGGGGCGTTTTCAGGCCGTGTTCCTGGAAATGAAACACAGAATGGGTCGATAAGGTTTACACGTGCTTCATGCATGCATCATCGGGAGATCGATATGATTGCGCTGGTATGGAGATTTGTATCACACCTGTTCTCTGACATCACTTAGAAACAGCTGCTGTTTCTTTCATTGTTTTCCCTTCCCCCCCCCCCCCCCCCCCCCCCCAATTTTTTCCTTTATTTAAATGCTAGATTCTGGGTTTGTGAGTAAGAATATGTCAGGGACATATTATGTAATCAGAAATGCTTTCTTCTTTCTCACTGTGTGTGCCACTCTTTATGACTCCCCTGCCCCTTTCTGCTTTGCCAACAATCATATTTAAATTACCAAAAAAAAAAATAGCGTCGATCTGTAACTGAACTGTCAGGCAGCACAAGAAAAGAGTGTTGTTTTCAGTCTGACAGGTTTCACAACTTCTTTCTACTAAGAGATGTATGCATTTTAATATAGGCTTTTGGATGTGAATCCAATCTTTGCAGCTGGCCCTGATCTTGGAATAATAGAGCCTTTAAAAAAACTCCTTATATACTTACATCTCAGACTTTCAGAAAGTTCAGATTTGGCTCTCAATTTACATATTTCTGTGTTACTTCTAATATAGCTATAGCCATAGCTACAAATGCCATAATACAAAATATTATGTGGAGGGCCTCTGCATAAAATAGCAGCAAAATATGGAGAAGGAGGAAAATTAATCAGCAAGTTACCTTGTGGACATGTGCTCTTAACATACACACACAGAGATATAGACACACACATACATGCATACACATACATGGAATATTGACTTTGTGATGTCAGTGTTCACTGCACTAGTATAATATTACCTTTTACGCCCTTCCCCTCACTCTGTTGCCTAACAGAAGAGTGGTTGCTGGTATCAGGAGCAGACCAGCTTGGAACCCCCTCTTTGATGAAGAACATGACTGCAATAATTTTTTTTAGGTGGTGGATGGAACTCCAGGACAAAACTGATTATTTGGAATGGATCTGAATTTTGACCAAGTGCAAATGGGAAGGCCTATCCTGGCAATCTAACATCCAAGGGAGCAAAAAAAGAGACTCAGACACCCTCCTGTGGTCCTGGATGTATGTATGCATCATCCCATGCAGTTTCTCACACAACTGGCTTCTCCCACTGAGCAAGTACTCAAATAAAGGTAGAACGTCCTCTTCTGGTAGGAGAGAAGACTTGTTACCTTGCTTTGTTCCCATCTAATTGCACTGATTATCAAAAAAAGGAGGACCTGTTTCTGGAAAACTGCAGTTTAATGTAGGCTTCCCACTTTTGCATCTCAGATATTAAATTTAAGGACTTTTCTGAGTCCCATTGCATTGTACCATTTGAAAAGCTTTTCCTCCCCCCTTTTTTTTTAAGTATAGAAGAAGAATTACAGTCCTTCAACAACTTTTCTGTAGAAATGTCATATGCTGTTTCTCAGCAAAAAGCAGCATTTAAAAATTATGTTACAAAATTTGATTTCTTGATTTAACCCAGACCTTTTGTGAAAAACAAGCAAACTAGTTCCTGATAAAGCTAAGCTCTAAAATGTGTGAACTGAATTCTAATATCAGGTGTTGGCTATGTGTGCTATTCCACTGAAATTATTCCTGCATGTCAGTGAGGCTGTTAAACATAGAACTTGCAGTGCATGCTCTTGGGGAGTGTTGTGCTTATTGGATGTTGGACAGTTGTTTTCTCTTTTTTTCTTTTTTTTTTTTTTTTTTTTTTTTTTTTTTTTTTGTTAAATTGACCTAAGAGATTATGTCTGTTATCAGGTGGGAGGCAATGGACTGGTAAAGAGGTGGTAGGGATCTTTCATTCTGGTTCATACTGCAGAAAGGTCATGTAGGCAGGTGTCATTCATGTTTCAGGACAGATAAAATTGACATATATGTGATATGAGCCAAACTGACTCCTTCCTTACCTTCTCTTGGTGGTTCAGGAAGTAATAACAGAAATGTGTATCCCCCTACAGTTTGAAGGATAACTGCCTCTTGCTCGAAGTCCAAACAGGACAAGCTGTCTTAGACTATCCAAAGGCATTCTCTTGTCCTGTGCTGGCAGTACCACGGACCACCACTGAGGAACTGCAGCAAGTCTTATAATTCAGTACCCATTGCTAATGAATTAAATGGGATGTGGTGTGGCAAGATGAGGTTTAATGTGTGAGTGGAATGAAAACAGGTTATTAAACAAGTTGCAAAATCTTTCTGGATTATTGAAAGCTTGGACAAAAGTGCAAAATTCCAGTAGGAAATTGTATTGGAAAAAACTGTAAGGAAACTGTTAAAAACATTAACTATCTGAGGAAGCGAAATAAAAGTTATAAAGGAGTCTACTGATCTATTGCTTTCCTGATTTGTTGAAGAGGTGCTCCTCTGTATATTTTCAGACAACATTACACAACTAGAAATATGCAACAGACCGTGGAATTTCTAGGGCAAGTCTCTCACCTTGTTGGGTTTGCAGTGTTTTCAACAGCAACAGGATTTCTGGTGTAGATTCTAAACTAATTTTTTAAAACTTAAAAATAATTTTAAAAGGAAGGAAAATATTGTGGGAAACTTGCTCTTCACAGTTCTTAGGATGCTACTACTGTAAAGAAATGCTAGAAGAGCAGCACTGCTAGCTCTAGCCAACCCATTTCCGCATAAAAAACTGGCGTGGTGGGAGGGAGCATGTAGATAGCAAACCTGTCAGGCAGAACAGCCCCTGGAAGGCCATTTCAACCTCTGGCTGTCTGAAGTCATGTGTTAAGTGCCGAATGGCTCTTGCCCAGCTTCCTGACAGGCAAATTGCCTTTTCTGCTTCCACAACTATTCCAAGTGAAGCTATGTCATTCTTGGTGACAAAACTTTAAAATTTTAAGTTGTAATTATAGGTGAGGAGCATGGTGCTTTAGGAATGGCTAAATGGGGTCATGTGTGGGTATTGTGCTTTAAGGTCTGGAACATTTTGTAAGGCAGACTTCAAGAGACATGTCAGTTGGCAATCAGTTGCAGCTGAATCAGGACTGGAGAGTAAACCAAAGATAAAGAGGACAGACAGTTTGTAAACAACTGTTGTGAAAATTAAGTCAATTTTTGCCATTACTTTATGTTTCTTTTTCTTAGTTTGTTGTCTTCTAATTGGAGTTAATGTGAAGGGCATATCTGGTTGTAAGTGTGGAGTCATGTAACTCTCTAATCCAAAAAAAGTCTGTGTTTGACTGTAGGTCTTGGATTTGAGCTTAATGGAAAAAAATCACTATTAAGCATGGTAGTCAACTTTGGCCAGCTGAATGTAGCAAGGCAAAAAGGGTAATAAATGGAGAATTTCCAGCTCAATGCATATATCTGGTGATGTACTGGGTCTTGTTTCCAGACTAAGAGAGTAAGTACCTGACTACATCAAAGTTACAACCTTGTTAGGGACAGATCATTAACTTTTTGTTGTGAGGTTTATATTTACTTTATTGCCTATCTAGGAAGAAGATCAATTTTAATGGTTTACTTTCAGATACTAATGGAACCAAATGGATTTTAGACTGCTTTTTAGTCAGTGCCAGCTTACTGGGACGTTATCAAAATTGTCTTACATGGTACCTGTTGGTAAACTCCGAATGCTCCTGATGTCACCTTCTAGTACTGCTTTAAACGTGCTGGTCAGAAGAGAAATGAACTAGATATCAGCAAAAATGAAGATCTAAATGTGACAAACTGTGACAAAGAATTTTAGAGAAGTTAAGGTCATTCATGGCTATTATGGAAGCAAAGAAAAGATTTATCCCAGTTGTGGTGAGCTGCTTTATTTTTATGAGCAGAAAAGGAGCGTATTTCAGGATCTGGGGCATCATCACACATGTATCTTGTCCCTTTACAGATAATCAAATTTTTTGGTCCATTAAAATAAGTACCTTTTTGCTATCACCAAAACAACAGCGAATTTCCAAAAAAAATTTTTTAATACAAATTGGAACTATTGTACTACATTAAGTACATGGCTCTGCATGTGCTTCTGTAGATTTGTCCTATGGCTGTGCTAGATAGTGGTATCTGTAGACTATCTAAAGTCTTATTTTGAAGTCAGACTTTTATGAAATAAATACAAGTATTAGTTAGCAGTATTGGAAGTATAAAGACCCCGGGGTAATTTTATGCTTTTGTTTTGGGACTTACTGCATGAATTTCTTTGCAATGGATGCCCTGCATGGATCACTTAGAGTTTGTTGGCTTCACAGTATGTACTGTGGAAATTGTCTCCCTTCAATGGCGCTAAAATTGTGATATGTCCTCCTAAAACTCCACTGAGAAGGGCATCTAGTGATCCCTGTGGCTCCTGTTCTGTCCACTAATGTGGTTGGTTTGCATACACTTTCTTATGCGCTTGATCATGAGGTGACTTGAATAGCTAAAAGTTATGGATAGAAAAATATATCTCCAGACTGCCAGTCCTTACAGTACCCTTTCTCAGTGGATGTCTTGGAGAAGAGGTACATTTTCTGTACACCAGGTAGCAAGTTTAGTTACAGGTTTGCAAGGCAGTCCAGAGTGCATGGACTTGAGCTTCAACTTTTTTGCCTCTGCACTGACTCTTGCCTGTTCCCATGATCAACCTAAACAACTCTGGTTTCCACTGGTCATTGGTAGGAGGGATATCTGTGAGGCCTCAGACTCTGAGAACATTCTCATCCTTGACAGGTCTTGTTATTTTACAAGACTATTGTGGGAGCAGGAAGAGTTAAATATGGAGATCATCTACATCTCAGATGAGAAGGTTTGAGAGGTAAAGGCAGGAAAAAGGCTTCAGCCATTTTTCCGTACTATATACCTATTCTATGTAATTCCAGCTGTTGCTACAGAAGTGTATAGTAACATATCTGGTAGTTTTGTACAAATTACCTGGGTACACTTGGACTTGACAAATGACATTAAATATCTTTGCTCAGGTACAAAACAACATCCCAAAGGCCTAGAGATAGCCTGTGGAACAGCAGGGATAAGCCCCAAACCTTAACTAAATCTGTCTCAACTGGCCATTCTTTCTTGCTGCTGTGTTACATTATCTCATTTATGCATGCACAAATCCTTGGATTGGCCCCACATTTTAAAATGTGAAATAATAAAGAAAAGCTGATTATTAAAATAAAAGTTGTTTCATTAATGCCTTCAGACATTGAGGATTTGGTCTATATTAGGCATCTTATTTTTATTTATGTCTGTTACATTTATCATTGATTCATGTTTTTCTTTTTTTGAAGATAATAGAATTATGAGGTTTGGTCATGAAGTTTGTCCTACTTTGTTTCATTACAGGCAGTAGAAGGTGACAGTAATGTGGCCCAGAGTCCAAGTATTCCTTGTTCCTAGCATCTTAGTTCCCCCCTAACTGTACAATCTTGACAGTCCCATTTCCAAGACAAAACTCAGTCTGTTTCTAGTCCTTCATTCACTGACCATGTGTGGCAGAGCTCATGGAGCTTCCTGAGCATCTGTCATCCTTCATCCTTCGTCCTTCACCTTTCATCAAAAGAAAGATGAAATTCTGTGGTGGTGATGGTGAGAAGGCAGTGTGGAATCCTTTCCAGGTTTGTATATGAAGGCCATGTCTACAAATGGAAAAAGTCACAAAATTGTTCTGTGTTTGGGAGTACAGAGCTCCCAAATGCCTTCTAACCTGAATGGTAAAGTAGTACTATTCGCTATATAGGGTCATAACCAGCAAATCTAGGAGGCTTGGCAGGTCCCTGCTTCTCTGTAATGAAGACAGTAATGGTTAAATAGAGGATGGCTTAGGTCCCAGACCTCTGACCAGAGGTTCTCACAAGTCTTTGTTTTTCATGGTTGCTCACCTCAGTGAGCTGCAGTATTGACAAGGTCAAATGTTCAGAAGGTACATGTGTCACAAGGCTTGATTCAAACAAATCAGCTTAAGTAAGTAGTTTTAAATTCAGTTATCTTTCTTTCTGGTTTCTATCTATCTTTCTGGTTTCTGAGATGGCAATCATTTTTTTAAGTCTTCTTGCAGAACAATGACATTTCCAAGTAACTTTTTTAAAATTAAACCGGAGAGTCTTTCAGGATTCCAGTATCTAGCATTTTAAGAACATCTTTAACAGAAACACTAGGTTTTCCAACCCGGAAATTTAGGCTGCAAGCTGTAGGGCTACACTGTCCCTGAAAGGTGTGAAAACGCAATAGCAAAAGCAGCCTGCTTTGTGGAAATATGATTGTCAGAGAAAGACACTTTTCTTCATTTTCATTTACAAAACTCAAGAGCTTTTGATGGAGGAGCAGGGGAGAGAGAAGGGAAGAGATAGCATGGGGTAAATAATGAAATAATTAGGGTCTCTAGAGAGGACTGCAAAGTCAAAGAATCAAATCAAAATTGTGCTGTTAGGTTTCATTTGGTGTTCATGGAATTTTAGCAGAAAAAAATATAAAGGGTTCTTAGCAGCAACAATTGAAAATCTGGAAGTGTAGTATTTTGAAACAATGTTTACTACTTCAAACTGACTTATAGCTACAAAGAATTCACAAAATAAGAGAGACCTCTTGAGGACTTAGAATGAATTCCAATAGCTTGGTTCTTCCTAGATGTCTTTGATGTATGTGTAGTTTACCTATGGATAAAATAAAAGGGAAAGAGAAAAAAGAAAAGCATTCCTGAGAAGGCTTAAGTCAAAACTGATTTTGCATCCATTAGGTGGAAAGAAAGTCTATACCCCAGTTAGTGCTTTGCCCACAAAATTTTGAAGCATGCTTTAGTAGCCTGCTACTAGTAAAACAGAAATCCTTAAAATAATTCATTCTGAAGTACCTCAAAGATGAAGACATAACAAATCTAGACAGTGAGAGAGTAATTTAAGCATCAAACTCTGTATGTTATTTGGCTCAAAAAGCAATATCCCAAAATTCAATAGTGCAAGTGAAGTAACTGACTCTTTTAAGGAAAATAACGCAATACCAACAGTGTAACTTGCTGTGTCTGGAACCATTTAAAATGAAATAAATATACTAGTTTTATCCTGTCTTGTTTAGAGATACACATTTTTAAAATCTTAATTTTTAGAATCTTTTTTAAGCCTCCTAAAAACTTTGTTTTATCCTGCAGCAGGACATTAGCAGGTAATTCTTGTCTTATTCTAGGTTATTATAAGAGTACAGTATGAGAGTGCTGATTCTGTTGAACTTGTTAAAAAAAAAAAAAGAAAACAAAAAATCTTCAAAATGTACTTGGAGCTTCTCAGAATTAAAATCATAATATTTTCACAGAAAAGCGAGATTAAATTCTGGACAAGTTTCAACCCCAAATTAAAAAAAAGTAACAATTTGACACGTTGGATAACAGATAAATTATGACTGAATGTAGGGAGAGAAAACAGGGATTTATTTGCAATTATTTTTCTGTCTTTATAGTTTTAATATTTTATTTAAAGTGCTAAAACACTTGTGATTCAATTACAGCAATGTTCTTTCAGATGCAGAAACGAGATTATCTTCAAATCTGATCTCTATTTTTAGAGCATTCCTGCTCAGAAAAGATGCGTGTGTAGAGGTGATGTGGGTTACTAGATCAGGACTCATAACTTTCTCAGTTACATGGTTATTATACATGGCCTTATATTTAAGTCATATTTGCTACAATAGTTCCTTTTGTATGATGTAAATACAGTTTCTCTTATATGGCTCTTTTATTTGTTAGAGGGGAAGAGACATCATTCAGCACTTTATTTTAATATCTTAGAATCAGTTAAGTTTTCATGTTCCATAGGCAGCAAATTCAGGCTGAGAAAGATTTGTAGAGGGAGATTTGAAGGCTCAGAGACACAGACAGAGAAAATGATAACATTTAGGGGTTTTATGCTTCTTAAATTACTCCTGCAGGAAAAAATAGTGGTGTAAATGGGAGGCTGTACCCCTGTATTTGGAGAAGGACAATTAGCACTGCAATGAAACAAACCACACTGCCTGTTTCTGCCGATGCTCAGGCTTGTCCTTTCGGCATAACCCTCTAGTGGAACTGGTTGGGATATCAGTCACTTGTGGAAATGCCTTCAGTGTTCCTTGAACGGCATGCCACCAGGGATGCTGTCCCCTGAGGCCACTCTGATTGCATTTGAGCTCTGGCACCCTGAAAGGCTTTCCAGAAACAAGGTGCTCAACGTGCAGCAGTCCAGTTCTGCTGTGTCTCTTGAGGAGTGTTCCTGGGAAGTTCATGGGAACTCCAGATCTGTCACGTGTGCTGCCCTCTCCCACGTCCTGCCTCAGCCCAGCTAGCTCACGTCACACTACAGGCAGTTGGTCTCCATTCCTTAATGAAGCCTCACCTGTTTTGCTGTTGGTTTCTGAGATTTGGTGCCATTTTCCTTTTGTGGAGACAGCAGAAAATAGCAAATGTTCATTTAGCTGAATTCCTTGTAAAAAATCACCTGCAGAGATCCCAAGAAAAATGGAAATCCTAGAGGATTTCTTTAGGGAGATGTGTGGCAGGGCATTTTCCTGACAATTCAGATTGTCAGTAGGCACTCATTTTGATTATTTTCTCCATGAATTTTACTGAATCACATTTTCACACTGTGGTGACATCTTCTATTGTTCATGGAGCGCCTTCCTTTCCCCAGGTATCTGCTCCAAGAAAAGCTGGAATTTGATGTACACAGATCAGTTGCTTTTCAGGAAATAATTGTTACCTCTGCTTGGACATATTAGCTACTACCTGAGTTAAAGAGTTTATTCATCCCATTAGAAATAGCTGGGAAACAAGGAAAGGGGTTTTATTTCTTCTGGGCCTCAGGCAGTTAAGTATTTTGCAAGAAAACTTTCAGGAATCCACTGCTAAGCAATAACATGTTGGATATAAATGGACTAACATTGTATACATAATGTCAATTTACAAAGAAGACAGATGGATTTGGGGTTAAAATAGAATATAACAGTTGGAAAATCCCTACTGGTCTTTCTAGTGTCATTCTAAGAAAGTAGTTTAATTTGTTTTTTCTAGGTCACTGTAAATTTAAGCTAATGATAATATACCTTTGTGTCATAATTGGAGTGTAATTATGAAGTAAGTATTTGGTCCTGGGCTATTTTGAAGCACTCTTGTCTAATACAGAATGTGCACCAGGTAGCTGCAGGGAAAATGCAATCACCGACACTGGGATTGTCTGTGTGATAACGCAGACGAGGGAGGATGTGCCTGTGTGCTGTGCTGGTGCTGGAAAGGGAGCCTGCTGCTGTGGGGAGGAGGAAGGTGCTGTCACATCCCAGTACCATCCAGTCCTGGCAGCACATGCTCAAAGACTGCACAAACAACTTTTGCCTTGTGACCGGTTTCCTCAGCTACTTGCCAACAGTGGGGCAGAAGGGAATTGGAGAAATACGAGTTTCTGTGGAGGTGAGGGTTCAAGCCAATTAGGTGGGGGTATGGTGCAGCTTTTCTTTTCGGCCCTGAAGTCAAGATTGACTGTGGCTGTAGAAGCAGCTGCAACTCTGCTGTTGATGTTTTTACTCCTTGGGTGTGTCAGTGCTAGGTTGTTCTAAAAACACTGGTTGTTTTCTATCCCAAGCCGCTGATACCCACAGCTCTTTTCCCTCTCCCAGTGAGATACTCATTCCAAGGTTGTTCAGGATTTTGCTTCTCAGTCTTACTTAAGTAAGGATTTTTAGATTTCAAGGAATCCTTCTAAGGTAGCTATGCAGTTTCTTCTTATCATTCAGTGATGTAGAATGACAGGCTTAGAGTACCTATGCTGTCATCTCTAGAGGTGTAACAATGAAGGTCTGGCATATGTCACCCATTTTACAGTGGGTCAGCAATTAAGAAAATGCAAGAAAATAGGTCAATGGACTTTACAGATGCAATGCACAGCCAGGCATGACAGTTATAAATAACATTTCAGTGTGACCAAGTCACCTATATATTTCTTTATGCAGAACTTGTAAAGGGCCTTGTGGAAGCACCATCTGCTGATTCTCAATAAAACTACAGATGCTGTGGAAACTTTCTACTGCTGGTTCTGTGTTGAAATGGATTGAGAGCTGGGTACTAAGCTTCCAGCTTGGATCCAGATTTGAATTGAAATGAGTTGTTTATGTTGCTCTGTATTTCATGGAGCACTTTTCTTTCCTATACAAAATAATGGAGAAAAACTACTACAATCTAAACATCTCTGTGCTTTCCAGACCATCCCATATAATCTATCTGATACTTTTAATAATGACTCTTTGTGATATTTATAAACATCCTAGGATGCTTCACTTTCTGATTACTTACATGATAATTATCTAAAACCAAACCATCTAGATCTAGTACAGGGCCAAGATGCAGTCTGCCAGCTGACTACACTAGTCAAAAAACAGTGACTCCTTTACAGACCTGTTGTCCATAGTCATTAAAAAAACAAAAGAAAAAAAATTGTCAACAAAGTAGTGGTTGAATGGATTTTCATAATCCTTCCTATATAGAGTGACATGGAATACATTAAACCCAGAAATAGTGGAGGGGATGTGATATATTTTCCTGTACTGACTCATATTTGAGAAGAACCAGGGCATCTTGACTGCATTATCAGATTCCTTTTTATGTATGAACAACTCTGCTTCATCTTATAAGATTTCATCTGAAGAGCTCAAGAGAGGAACATGCATTGTGCTTCAAAGTTAATGAGAATACCCTTAAGTAGTGCTGAGAGCCACTTCGAAACACTGTAGAACAATTTTACAGGATAGGTAAAACATGACTGTCTTCCACAGACTAGTTGTATAAATAAAGTTTGTAGGGCTGTTCACAGGAGTAGAGTGAGAAATATTTGACCCATGATCTTACATATCAAATATCTTCATGTATTATTAACAATCTATAAAGCTGGACATAAAAATATGCCAAACTTATGTCATGCCAAACTTATGTCATGTGGAACAGGAAGAGAAAGAACAGAGTCCTTCCTATATGGTTTGACAAGACCCTTTTCAATAAACTTGTAAGCGTCCCATGGCCATAGGTGCACATTATAAATTAACTTGGAGGCAGGTGTTTCCGTGGCTGCAGGGAAACTTGTGCCAACATATATTCACAGACTGTGTCCACAATGTCCACACTAAAAGTATGTGCCAGTGCTTGCAGTAGACCGCAAATGGAAGCAAACTTGTGATGCTGGAATAAATTTTCTATCCACTGAAACTAAAACTGGAACCATAAATACTATAGCTGGAAGATTATATTTGATCTTTGCCACCATTAAGATTCCTATCTCAGATGTTCTGCTTCTAATAGTCCTGTTTCAATATGTAAAAGCATAAAAGGTAGCATATTTTCTCCCCTGTCTTTTTGTTCCTCTCTCTGTCTTTCATACACATGAAGATAAAGGTTAAAAGAAGGTAAAAAAAAAATCCTGTTCTTTGACTGGGACACAGAAATTATGACTCTGACTGGTCTGGTGCCTGCAGTAGAATATCTCTGACAGAGATCAACTCTACCAGAAGTTTCTAAAGGGATCAAGAGGCCCCAGAGCAGACAAATATGGAATAATGTGACCACAGAGAATATTGTCCATGGGGGTAGTCAGTCAGTGATGAGTCTTGTGTCTGAACTATGCATCAGTGCTCTTGCTCTTACAGAGGGGTCTGTCTGCCACGTGTAACTGTGGTGGCTTTGACTTGTCACAGAGTCTAAGCCTTTTGAATCCTCCTAAATTCTTTACCTAATTTTTTACCTTGTAGTAATGAATTTAACACTTAAATAAGCAGGTCTTTTCACCACTCCTAAAAATAATTCCTATTTTTGATGGAAATGTGTATTAGAAACATGTAATCTGGGACCACTGCCATTTAGATTCTTATCTCTGATCATTTCCAGCATTGAATTCTCCAGAAAGGAGTGTGGAGAAAGCGATGATGTATGGCACAAAATGTTTGAGTATTAGTTGGAAACATTTGGAGCTCTCTGCTTCAATGATGCTTGTTTGTCGCTGTGAGCTGCTCAGCATGGTTGTGTGCCAAGGCAGAGTTGTGGTGATGGAGGGGGAAAACAGAGGGATCTTCAGCCCTACTTTCTGCACCAGGGACTGCAGTGTCCGCAGTGCTCCAGTGACAAGGGAAAAAGTCCTTTCCAAAGACAGCAGTGTTGTCCTTGCCCATCCATGTTCATGTCAGAGTGGTGTGTGAAGCTGGCAGGAGGCTGGGCTCCAGCAGGGTTGGGTGAGCCAGCTGTGGGAGGGCAACTTACTCACAGATCTCTTGCCTTCCTGAGCAAGGAGGGGTTGCTTCCCAGAGATGCATGAGCCCCTGGAAAGTCACACTTAGGGCTAGGTTATAGGAGTGTTTCCTTTTGAAATGGGTTGCCTTTTAAATGTAATGGTCTCCTTGTTGTTTTATGAGGACAAAGGGTAAATAAGATTATTTTTGTTTGTTATGGAATTGCCTAGTGACCATCTGTGAGCCTCATTATGGCAGCCATGGTTCAAATTTAGAGTAATAGATATCTCCTAATGTTTATATATGCAGCATCCAAATAGACCAGACAGATGAAGGGTAAGAAAAGTGGCAGAAAATGCAAGCAAATAGGAGTATTCAATTTGCACCCTTAATAACATTTAATTTATGGTGTATGCTTGCACTGTGACTGCTGGTTTTATTCATTTCCAGGCTAAATAATCCTAACATATTAAGGCTATAGAATCCTTCTTGTGGCTGTAACATTCTTATCAGTTGTCTCCAGTAACTTTCTATTTCTGTTAAATGTTTCATTAGGTGGAGTTATCAGAACAAAACATAATATGCAACATGAAGATACACCACTTATTTGCATAAAAACATTCAGATATTTTCAGTAATATTCCTTATTACTTGCTGACCAAGGCAGTTGGAACAGATGTTTCCCCTGAGCTATACAAAACAACATCTAGCTGTTTTTCTTGAGTGTATGAGCAATGCAGAAGTGGTTCAAATTATGCTTGCCATTGTGTATTGCTTCCTGAATTAGTGTAGTAATTTTATTTATTGTCTGCTCATGCTCTGTGAAAAAATCTCATGTTTTCCACAATGTGCCCTGTTAGTGGGGATGGTGGAAAGCTTCCCCTCTCTAAAAATGCAAAAATGATTACTTTAAAATGAATATTTTATTATTCTAATAGATATTTTTATCCTTATAAGCAGTATTTATAATTAAATTATTATTAAAACTGCCTTTAGTGCATTTTTTTGGACATGGAGAAGTTTCTAATAGCTAGGAATGGCTATAGAGAGCCAAGACTTGGGAGGTTGTGTAGTTATTACATACTCCTCATCTTTCAAAAGACGAGCTTATCTACAGACTGCCATTCTGCATAAAAAGATCACTTGGGTTTGGTAATAGACTTCTACTTCCCTTTCCCTCTTCCAGATCTTTACCTAGGGGATCATCAGCCACACTTTCCATGGCGATTGCTAAGGGAGACTTTCTTCCTGCCCTTTTTAAACAGACATTTTTGGGCAGTATAAATGTAAATAATTTAATAGACTCCAGCCAGCAGTTCCTAAACAATGAAGCCAAATGCATTCAGCTTTTGTCACTATGTACAGATGTGATTCAAACCTACCCTCACCAACCCCCAAATGATGCATTAAATCAATAGCTCGCATGTACTTGTGGGACAGTTGATCTGCAGAGAATACAGTATAGCACATACATCATTTGTTGTCACAATATCTGCACTTCTAATTTCTTGAAAAGAATTTTGCTTGTGGAAATGATTTATCAAGAAAATCAGTATTGTTGTGGTGTGTCTTATGCCTTTTTGTCAAGTAACAGAATCACAAGCTGACTTCTGCACCTGCACATACCCTTTATTTTTAATTTTGACGCACAATGAGAGGAAACAAAGCTGCAGTGTCCTATATTGAGATGCATGGAGCTGGCTTCAAGGCAGTACAGACCTGTATGAAATGAGAAATTTTGAGGGCTTTGTGAACTTTTATAGAGGATCAGAAGAAAGCTGTTTAGCACAGGTGTTTCTGTAATTGTGATACATTGGAAAATTTCAGCATGTTCAAGGGCACTTATGCTGTGGCTACAGCTGTTCTAACTCACGCTGCAAGGATGATGTTGTGTTTTAGTGCTAGCACACTTGATTGTGTAATATAAAACATGTAGGAAAGGAAATATTAGTTGAACCAAGGTGGTGCTCCTTTATTCCCTTTATTCCCTTTTTTCATTTTCTTTTTCTTTTTCTCTCCTTTTTGTTTTATGAATTTTTATCCTTTCACATAGAAAAGTCACAGGCAGTAACAGTGTCATGGCAAAGAGACTGGGGTGGAGAATAGCCAGCCGTCTTCTAAAATCTCTGCTTCCTCCTGCTGTTCATATTCCTGTGCTCCCAGTTTCCCTGAGCTAGGAAGGAGAAAGCACAAATGCAGGTAGACCGAGGTGGGAATGTTTCCAATCTCTTCCACAACACTGGAATATGGCAGTATAAGTTAGTCTTCTGCTTCCTGGTTTGCAGTTTGTTCCTGTGCTTTTGAAGGATGTCTTGAATTGCAAGGTGATTAGGTTGCAGAGAACTAGTCTGAAATCTATTGAGGTTGTACTGTGTTCATCTGGTGATCTGAATTAATTTAAAAACAGGCCATGACATTCACTTTCCTATTATCCAACATTTCTATTTATAGAACCACAGATTTATTTTACATGGAAAATGAAGATATGGTCCTTGTCTACATGACAGTCCAGTCTGTGCTGGAAAAGATATTTATGCAGACTGTGCTCTGAGCTTTCAGTCTGCTGGAGTGGGTGCTGGCTTAAGGAGACCTCTCTGAGTGGCCAGTCTGATCCATTATCTAGCTGACTTCTCAGAAGATAGGTTATTCTGCAGTGTGTATATTCTAAATGAGGTTGTGCATCTGTAGTCACTTAGGCACTTCCACAGCAGTTCAAGAGAAATTCAGCAGGCGGTAATAGGCTTTATTCCTAGTAGGGCAATGAACAGTGAAGCTACTGAAGTACACTTTCTTACTGAACAGTGTTTTGTGGTTAGATTCCCAAGTGTCTAATAAGTTAGAGACTCATGCCACAACCTTTCCAGGGACACTGATAGGAGCTATTTTCTCATTCTGACTATCTGTTTCCATGAAGCTCATAAACACTTAGCATCTCTGAAAGTAACTCTGCTCTGCCATGTGACTTATTTAAGTGGGATAATGGCTTCAAAAGCTCTGAAGGATGGCCAGAGTTGGTGAGAGAGAAATACATAAATGCATAAGCACTTGTGCAGACACACACACACAGAGCGCTGTGTATGTAATACACACCACAGACAGGCTAGTAAGCCTAAAATAAAGGAGGCAAAAAATAAAAAATGGAATGAAGAACAAAGCTGGTGAAACTACTGGAGTAAATTCTGTAACATAAGCAAAAAAGTTCAGTCTGATCTCATTTTACTGATATTTACATTTTGGGTTTGTTTGTTTGTTTAATTAATATTGATGTGCCTACAATAATTTCAGTGTCATTCATTGTCTTATTCACAGTGGTATAAGTGAACAGTCAGTCAAACCCAGCAGGATGAACAGAATGGGCATCTTGGTAAGGGATTCTGCTGTAACCATCAATGGTGTGACAAGGGTACATTTATGGACAGTTTTATTATAAAATCCACAATAATTTTGGAGGCCAAGGGTTTTGCAGGAACTTCAGTGGAATGATGATAGTTTGTGCCAGACACCAAACAAAAGAACATTAGCTTTCTGATTTTAACATTCATACTGCTCATACTTTTCATTATTCCTAGAGTGACCCTTGACAGACTTCATACAATGTTTGGAATTAGTATCACCTGGCATTTATTTCAAAAAGTCAAGCTTTTAGTATGCATTAATTAGCTAGCCTCCTGAGGAGTGGAAAAATGAAGTGAGTAGTCATTTTAGTGGCGATTTCAGCATATAACAAATTGCACTTTGGCGGTATCTTTGTAGTTTGTTTGTAGTTTTGCTACAAGTTTTTCTTTGTAGTTAGCCTAGACTAGCAGCTAAAGCAAGGTATGCTGAATTTGAATTGCTGATACAAGGAAAGATCAATCTCACCTACAGCCTGGCCAGCTGTGTCAAAAAGGTCTTTTCCAGAGATTGTTATGTTTTGTTGGCCTTGAAGATTCTTACTGCTTACAAAGTACCTACCAGTTATCATGTGCTTGGAGATTTTATTCCTTTTCAGAGATTTGCAAAGTGCTGCTGATGGAAGAATTCCTGTTGTTGGTTGGTTTCACTAGGAAAACGTTCATGCTGCTAGCATGTTCTGCTTGTTGTGTAGCTACATGGTACCTTTAGTGGTCACACATCACAAGATAGTCATCTTACACTAGTGTTTCTAGTGTTCCATTATTCGTTATTAGAGTTCTCAAGTGAGGAAACTCTGAGAGGCTGGTTTTTGTCACAGTATTGTCTGTCCTTTAAACAATGTTTCACTTTAGATGGTTCCATAAATCTTCTTACAGGAGGGTGATAATATCTTTACACAACACACAGAAGGTAACATCCATCTTACATTTCTGTCCTATGATTCATACCATTTGAATGTGGAGTTTCAGTGTGGTTAGAGGCTGACAAATATAAAATTGAACTTTGTCTAAAAAGTTAGTGAGATCTATTAGTTATTAAAATCAGACAGAATAATAGTGCGTTTATTTAATAGGCATTTATTTTATCAAACCTTCTGTATTTTCTTTTAACGGATCATTGCAAGTAAAATTGAAACATCACTTAACACATAACTTACAATAACTTAACTAAAGTTAATAAAAATAGCATATCACTTATTAAGCCTATAAAAACCACAGCAGACTGGTAATCTTACCACTGATGATAAATTGAATTTTTCCATTTCTACTACTACACTAATAAAGAAGAAGAGTTAAAAACCAGGCGTTCCATATGGGTTGAATATTCTACCCTTTCCTGGATGGGAAAGATGTTATTTTCTATTCTTATTCCTTTAGCAGACATGTATGTAAAAAGACTACATCTTATTTTATGAAGGTTGGTGCACACATCTGTTCATTTAACTGTACTGTACTGTTGTCCTACAGCTGTCTTCAGGGCATTACATTAAAGCAAAATCAGTCCACCTGACTCCATTTGCTTATTTCCTCTCCCTGAGTTTTCTTCACTCCTCTATCTGTCTTCTAGACTTACTGGTTTATTTAAGTTCACTCAAAGTTGAACTTTATTGTCAGATATTTTTGGGCACTTCATGATAAATATTCCCTGCTGTATGCTAGAACCAGGTGAATATAAAAAAATTAGCATTTTATTTAGTCCTGTAAAGTTATGTAGCACCTTGACTATAATAACCATTTCCTAAAAAGAAAAAAAAAAGTCAGAAATGGAACTTAATATCTTCTCAGACAGTAAAATCAATGCTAACTGGTCTGTAAGTGGGTTTGTGACAATTCAGAGATCTATCTGTTGCAAGATTCCAATCTAGTAAACAATTACAATAGCACTAAGATATTTGCCCATGGGCCTTTAAAAGAGATGCAAATGTCGTTGACCTTCTTGTCTCCTCTTGTGTGACCTGACATACAAGGAATATTCTGGAAGAATCAATGAACATTAGTAAATCCAGAGTGCAGAAATCTGACCTCAGAGATGATAAGGATGTTGTGAATGTTTTGATAGAAAGACAGGTAGGCAGACAGAGTTAACATATAAAGCGTTTCATGGGAGGAAAGATGCAGGAAAAATTGGAATGAGAATCCAGAAAAGGTATTTAGGAAGACATGTCAGCATTCACACTGAAGCAGGAGAGAAGGGAGAAGTAGCTATATGTGTGGGGAATGGAAGGCACACTAAATCCTGGTGTTATGTGTGCAGTGTTTACATTAGACAGAACCATGAATTGAGCATAAAATAGATTGTACTTTTCTGGATTTTTCTGGAGTCCTGACAGTACAGCAGAGTTCGGAGATGCTGGCTGGTGTTGCCAATGGTGTGTAAACAAACAGGATGAAATGAAGGAAGACAGGAATGAGGGAATTCTGCTATTGGTGTGATTTTATAATGAAGAAAGGGTGATTTTTTTTTCTTCAGGTGAGCTATTGGTAAAACATAAGGCAAAAAAAACCCCGCAATGACTGTTTGGAGACAGCTGTCAAAAGAGGAGATGAAGATGTTGTAGTTCAAAAAGCCGGATGATGGGAGGGCAAGTGATGCAATATTACAAACCTCTTACTCATCCATGAAAGAGCAAAGGTGAAGGAGGATCCGGAAGGAACAGGGCATAACTGAAATCAGTGTTTCTAAAAGAACAGTGAAGAGACAAATGACTCTGATGCTTTGCCCTTATAAGAGAACATACTGCAATAAATGGTGTGAACTGAGGTCTGAAGAGGAACACTGTCTGAGAGGCTGCAAATTTCCTTTCATACATGACTTTATCTGAAACTGCTGGATCTCAAGTTGTAGTGAGACATCCAGGTTCATCTTAACTAAACATGGGTAGGAAGTATCTGAAACAATGCCAAACATCAGCTCTAAGTTAGAGATCTTGCATTCTCTTTTCAGTCAAACTAATTGAGAGATTACAGTTAATGTCAATGGTTTAGGTACAGAGTCTCAAGTCTACATGGAAGGGACATGGACAAAGCTTGAGACTGTTCATCTGCCTATTATGCTTTAAGGCAGGACTTGAAGTTTAGGTGCAACTTGTAGTATAATTTTGCAGTAATAATTAAGTTACATGCTTTGCTCTCATAATTTTTGACTCTGTAATTGATTAGAAGTTACTAAATACTAGAGTGTCACTTCTCAAGTTGTAAAAGGCTTTTCCTGTTTCCAATGGGAAAATATTTTAAGTTGAAATTAGCAAAAAAGTGAGAGGAAAAGCAGGGAGAAAATATGCAGAAGTAAGTCACAAAGGGGTGCCAGCCATACAGCCACAAGAAGAAATCTTTCCATAGCAGATTGCCAGGGTCCTGCCTTGTTTTTGAAGGCAAAGAAGAATAACATTACACAACATATTTGTTTTCACATTTTAAATAAAATTTTGTAGAAATGGAAAAATAATTTGTTTTTATGGAACTACTATCAGTCTGTAACCCAAAACTTCTTTCAATATTTTAATGTATTAATATAAACCATTCATTCTGAACTAAGTAAAAAAATATGTCCGAAATGGAAATAATCCAGATAATAGGGTCTGCTTTCTTTAACAAGCCTCAAATAGCTTCCATTTTGCTAACAGTTTTATATCTGTATAAATGTAGGTAGGAAATGTTTGTAACATAAAGATGTATGGCCACTTTTTAAATTTCTGAATGAATTGTATGCTGGCAGTGTGTTAAGCGTATTGTACCTCAGTTTGACTGACTGGGGTGTTTATTTCTTTGTAGAGTCGTCAGAGCGTTACAAAAAACCATCTTCTGAAAGCCATTGAGGACTGCTTTGTCATCAGGCCAGTTGGATCTCATTTGGACTGCTTGTCATCACCTCTCTGCAATAGTTTATTTTGTTGTCACAAGCCCAGGCAACCTTTTCTGAGGTTTGGCCTTTAGCTGATTGTGTAGGATTCTCTGTTAATCCAGTAGAGGATTGTGAGAGCGCTGATCTGAATGGGTAAGCAAATAAAGATTTGTATTGAGGGGAACATCAAAAGTTAAGGACATGCTAGACATAATTTTACAAAACTTTTAAATGCCACTCTTTGGAACATCTGAAATTACAAGTCAGCATTAAAGAACAAAAAATCAGCCCACACAAATTTTTCTTATTCTGAATTTAGTTCTACTGAAACATATGATACTGTTTGTACCGCAAATTGAAAGTGCTGTAGATCTAGCTGATGGGAACTGTGCAAACATCTACACATCATCTTGTAAGGTCTTTAAATTGTCTCTCACAGCTCTTGTTGGTGACACAATTGTAACTAAATCCATGAGTATTCACATTGAAAAGCATGCCTGGAGTACTGAATATATTGTTTCCTGTTTCAGAAAGAGGACTTCCTTCTCTGAGCACAACCAGTATTTCTATATTTTAAATCATGTTCCTGACTTTCTGGTCAGGCATGGTGAACCTACCAAATGAATAATTGAAATTTTTTTTTTTTTAGTTTCATTTAAGAGAGCAGCTATTGTCTACTTGTCATCCATTTCCTAGGCACATGCAAGGCTTGAGAGTGCTCAGAATTGTCCCCAAAGTATTATTTTCTTGTCTGTCTGGATTGTCTTTATTGTCAGTGTATCCCTACACTAAATACTAAGATCATCTTCAATAAAATTAATTGTTCAGAGATTGTAGGAACCAGTGATTCTCAATAGTGCAAAATATCACACTACATAAGGAACTATACCTACACATTGTTAGGTAGAAGCAAAGGGAGTGTTTGAGTGCATGAGAAGAAAAAGGTGTTTAAAAACTGTCTACAGCAGAGCATTCTGATTGCAGCCTTGACTGACTCTGAAGTCTCAGTGACCACCACCATACAGGATCTCCACCAAGTGTGGCTTGGCCCAAGAGGACTATTGTAGTCCATACAAGTTGCAACAAAAGGAATAGGAGGGCCACCTAAACCAGATCAAGGGATACAACAAATTCTTTTTAGCGATGCTAAATAGCTCTGAGACCTGGATGAGTTCAGCTATTAGTGCTGTCTTCCATCTTTTTGCCTTGGCCTTCAAACATTTTATTTTCCACAAAACCCAAATGCATCCAATCACAAATGTTAAACCACCTCTTTGTGGTCTATTCCCAACCTACTTTAAAGGTGAGGAAAGGGTAACTTCCTCATTAATCTGATTGGAATGGAATGTGTGGGAGCAAGAGGCAAGCTGGGTGGATACAGATTATGTTCTATCCAACACCTTTGTTAAAATCAGTTTAGAGACAACTCCTCAAGAGGAAACAATTTTCTAGTGTTTAACTTACAGTTGCAAAATCTCCTGAAAACTCCAGCAAAAATCTCTATTATAAATAATTTAACATGTAAATCATAATATTATGAAATTCCTGTATTTGAAATACAACAGTTGTTTAGGGACATCTGTTTAGAAACACCTTTTCTCTTTGAATTTCAATGATTTTGTCAAACATGGGTCTTCAACTGCTGTATTATCTTCAGAAGTTTTTGTTTTTCCTTGTCTATGTTTTCAGTGAGGGAGGGCAGGAAGTCAGAAATGATTCATACCATCTTGGGATGTTCTGCTTTTCCTGACAACATTGATTACAAAGCTGAGCCCACTTGTTAGCAAGAGCAACACAGAGGATGTTTTCAGATCCATCCTCTTATTAATCACTTCTTAGTTCTTGTAAATAATCTGCGCAAGTACATCCTTAATACGTCATTTGCACTCTAATGAATAGAGTGCAGCAGGGGCAGCTCAGCTTTGAGAAATGTAGCCCAGAATTTTTTATGTGTGTTTTCTCACCATTGTGGCCCTTTTTATTTCCATTCTATTTAATTTGTCTGAGGCAGTAGTTTTGATTTTAGAGCCTTGATTCCAAACACTTATTTTTTGCAGCTATTTTTAAAATATATTTCCACCCCCCCAAGAAGGGCTTATTCAGAGAAGGAGGCTTTTAAAAATCAGGAAACATGTATAAAAATAAAACTGTTAAACAATGTGTGTCTGGGTTTCCACTGATATTTTTACTGCAATTATACATTGGTATTTTAATGAGGTTTTTTTCCATTAATTTGCTTCTTCAACTTGATTTTTTTCAGTGAAGATATAAATCCTGCATTTATGACATCAGATTTTTTGCCATGGAATGTAATGTACTATCACAAACACACTGTTATGATTACATGACAATTTCAAATCAGATGTTAAAATACATTCCAAGTGGGAAAACAGGTCTTTAAATCAAGAATATATGAATAGGAGAAATAAATTATTCTTCTCAAGTGCTGAGCACCAGCATGATGTTACACAGACATATCATGAGGCGTTTTCTAACTTTACAGAGTATACAACCTGATGCAGACAGAGGCATCATAAAGGCCACTTGTAATGTGCCCGTCAGGGATATAGACTGGAACTGGTGGTGAGACTGACAGTTGTTGCGGGTGTGTTGGAAGAAAGGGTGGTGAAAAATAGACAAAAGAGATTTTTGAGAGCCACTGACTTAGAGGTACTCTTATGCATTTCAGAAGCAAGATGAGCTAAGATAAAATAGGGTGAGTTAGTATTTACAAAGCTTCTCCAACATGTGCAGGCTATGGAATGTCCTTCAAGGGAGTTAGGGAGTACAGCAAAGCAATTGAAGGAGTCTGGGCAGGGCAGAAAGCACAGAGGGAGAGTCAGTGGATATTAGTGTAGGGGTGTAACCACAGCTCTATTGTGCAAATTTTGAAGGGCTGACTGTGCCCTGGCACAAAAGGGATAGTGAGGAATTCAAAGGGATGAACGCTGTTTTCTTGAATAGTGAGAATAGGAACTGAGTCTGAGCAAATGAGAACAAAGAGAAAGAGGCTAAGGTAAAATGTTATGGAAGCAGGTATAATGAGTGACTAAGGCACAAGTAAGGCTTTTTGTGGCAGAAATGAGAAACAAAGGATAAGTGCTGGGAGAACACCACAGGATTTCCCAGGAGTTTGATTACAAAGAGGTTTCAGGTAGAGGCGCATAGAACATGAAAACTCTCATTCAGATACAAACAGACTTATACAAATGTATAAGCTTATTGAAGGCCTGGAATCCTGTCTGGGAATGCAGAAGAGAGGAAAAATATGGAGATGTGTGGAAACAGTGGATGGAAAACAAAGACAGGCTGCATTTAGATGGTAGTCAGGAAATAATCAGGGAAGTATCAGTGTGGTAATGGAGAAAAATGGAAATGCTGGAAAACCAGTGAAGGAGATACCTGAACTTCAGGAAGAGGAGCTGTGGATTCAGCCACCCTCCCACAGATAGATTCTGATGTCTGTACTGTTTTCAATGCTGTGCTTTTTCTATTGTAGCAAGTCCAGCAACTCCCTTGGGGACCAGAGTTCTGAACTAATGACTTAAAAATTCACCGAGGACTGACATAACTGAAAATAGAAAGTGTCAGGACAGTGCTTTACATATACACTACACAAACATTGCACACACATACACATGCCAGGGAATGGGTTCTTTCTTCCATTCTTTTCCTAACTAGGTTTTCTCTGTGGCAGACATTTTCCACCTTGGTGCCAGGCAACTTTCATTAGTGCATAATGATGAAAATATTAGCCAATAGTTTTTAAGCAGACAACCCAGAAATGTGTAGCCATTTAGCAGGAATAAACCAGGCTATTCCTGATTAAAACCTCTGACTTGTTCAAGTAATATAGCCCACTTTATAGTGTCAGCCTTTCCTTAGATTGATATGGCAGTGGCACTGCCATGGACATATAGGGACAGCTTCTTGCAGCCATAAGGTATTAATTCACCAGCTTTAGCTGAAACTGTGCTAAGTCAAAACAGGAAAGAATCAGATCTGCCCTAACTATCCATTTATGGATTTCTCTGGTGGGACACTGTATATGCTGCCTCCAGCTTGGAGTTCTTGCTCCGGGTTCAGCACAGACAGTGTTAAGTTCTCAAAGAGTTAGCTTGAAAACTTACTGGAAAAGATGCACAAAATTAACCTGCTTGTCCTTTTTCCCAAGCATGGTAATATATGAAAAAGAGTTATGTGCTTTATAAATAAAAAACCGCAGACATAAAATTTTGTCGGACTATTGAGACACCTCTGTTATAACTTCTTTATTATTTTAAAAGTATTCATTGTACTTGATCTCATGTTAGCAACACATTCAAATACTGGCAGAAATTATTATTAATTCCTTTGGTGTTTTTGTAACAATGTAAACCACGATGAACTAATTTGGTACCAATATGGATGTCATAAGTACTTTATCAGATTTCCAACTCAACTCATGACTAGTTAACTTACCATTATTTTAAGGAGTTACCCAGATGTGCTTATGATAGAATTAAGGTAAACAATGACTGATGCTCAGTCATTATGATTAGAGCAGCTCTACACAATTTGACAAAACCTCATGTGCCTTTCAATATAAAACACCTGCCAAGCCACATGTCCATCAGATTTCTCAAATTCCTTGTCACTCATTAATACAGATGTAGACCATATTTTAAAAGTCAGTGTGTAGAATGGAGACTTTTTTCAAAAGGCAGGCAGGTTTTCTCCCACAGACTCTGTAACTGAAATTTTTAGTGACCAACATGTTTGCTAGTTAAAATACTGTTTTCATGTGGTCTACAGTTTTTTTACACCCAATTCAGTATACTATGTCAATATGGTAATAGCATGCCTAAAAAGGTACTTTCATAAAATGATACAATTTAGGTTTGAGAAAGACTTTTTTACCTCAAACTTTTAAACTTCTTACCTTTGTCAGATTGTTTCCTACTTCAAGTTAAGTAGGTTTTAGTAGTGTTATTTCACTATTTCTGAAAACCTTCAAGGAACCTAATACTTCTCCAGGGGAACAATTCCAAAATCTAATATGTCAAAATGTCAGCGCATAATTCAACCTAATTACTGCATATTTGTGTTTACATCTTTGGATATTTGTTCCACTTCTTATTTCTGCAGACAAGCAGGCCTGTATTGTAATAAATTATTTAATAAATACCAGACAACTTGGTTTGCAAATTATCTGGGGAGTACCTGATGACTTTTGCTAACTATGTGTTTGGGTTCTGTGATCGAAGAATGTCAGGGCAGTAAGGGAAGACTACAAGCGAGTGGAATGGCTGGTTTCTACATTTTAAAGAGTGTATCCAGTTAATTTGAGATTGAAAAGGACAAAAAGCTTCTTTGTTTACTTTGGCCTTTGGTCTTGGATTTCAAAGGTGCAGAAGTGTACATATTGCAGACTGTCTAGCTTGAAAGGACTGAACACAGCCATATAGAAATCTGGCCGTCGTTTTTATTTTGAGCTGTATTGCAACTTCTACTATAAGTTAGAGATGAGGAATTAAGCAATGAATTTAAGAAATAAAAGTGAGATAAGAAGAAGGTCCTCTTGCTAATAGAGACTGTGGTACTGATCAATAGTCTGTGGGAGCTCGTGGTGATCCAGACAACATTCATATTTCAACATGTACTATTTTTTGTGTACAAAGTTAGAGTTATATGATTTCTTGTTCCTAAAGTCTTTAGGTGCATATTTTATCTGTGCTCATAATATGTGTAAGTCACTTTTCCTCCTTGACTACATCTTCTACAGAACCACAGAACTACAGAATTGTTTGGCATAATGTTGACCAATTGTGTAGGGTTGAGTATTGACTGAGAGTACTACAAATGAAGTTGATATTAACTTCAGTGCTCTATTTTATTCTTTTATTACTATCTAGGACTTACGTGGCAGTCATACCAGAATTTCAGTTTGGCTTGTGTGCTTTGATGCTTTGAAAACCCTTTACACTTTTAAAGGCCTAAAAAATTTAGAAAAACAAGTCACAACTTAATTAAAGTTAATAGTATTTTTTGACATATTGATATGTTTTTATTTCTTTCACTGTTTTTTTCTTTTTCTCTTTCTCAATCCTTACATAGGCAAAGGTAAACTGAAGTAAGCCTGTCTGACAGGATTCAAGATTGTTCTGTCTTTCTTGCTTCATATATCCTTTCCTGTTAAAGTGCTGCTGCAGCATCTAAGTTTATTGCATGAAGTAGGTGAATATTTATGTAGACCTAAGTGATCCATAAGTTAATTCTCCATATTTTAGCTTTTTAATGGAACAATTTAGCTTATTAGATGTAAAAATGCTATTAATACTTTGAAAATGCAGCAATTTTCAATTTATAGTGTTACTATACTATGGGAAGGCAATTGTAATTCAATGTTGCTACACCATTTTCATGAACCATGAGTCTGCTACCAAAACTATTTCTATGCAATGACCCTTTCAGCAAATTGTCCCACAAACCAGACTTCTATAGGCAGATTGGAAAGAGGAATATAAAACCAACAATGTTGTACTATTCCATGAAACTGGATGCTATTTTGTAAGAAGTTTGTGACCTAGAAAGAACTTTACTCTAAAAAAATACAACCAAATATCCTGCAAAACAAAATCCTTCTTTACTGTGAGTGCTGTCAGTAAGGAATTGACAGTTATTTTTTTATTTACCATGCCTTTTATTCAAACACTCAATGTCAAAAGATAAGGAAATTCTGTAATGGAAGTTATGTCAATGCTGTTCCTTTGGGACTTAAAGCTTCTCTCACAGCCTTGCATATTTTACTTCTGTGTAGCCATTGTTGGGACTTTTACCTGAGTTAGCATGAAGAGAATTGGGCTGTTTGCTTTCAGTAACTTTGTAAACACAGAACATTGAATTTTACCTCTTGTATTTCTCTCTGGTTTTTGACTGCGGTCCTGTGTAGCAGACGCAGGCCCTGCGAACCTGCCTTGGTGTTCAGAGGCAGAATGCTGAGTCAGGATGACTGAACAATAGGAGCCCCTCTCTCCCGCTTTTGGACCCTGGCTTATCTTTCTGTAAGGCTATAGGTCACTTTCCTTTAACCCTTACCATTGGACAATTCTCAATCTTCCCTTGCCCTATATAAACCCCTGTTTCTGCCCGGCTCGTTGGAGCTGCTGTCCCTGAGACCCTTCGAGACACTCCGTGGAAGAGCTACAAAGAAGACCAATAAAGACATCGTCTTGGAACCTCACACAGTGCTGTCCTCTCTTTCCTGGTCTTCCAAATGCCTGCTGCATGCCCCAGCCGAGCCTAGCAAGCTCAAGAGCTGAAATCACTCATGAGCTGAGAATCACTAAAGCTGAATATCACTAAAGGCTTGCTAAGGTGCAGGCTGGAGGCGCTGCCAGAGCTTGGGCTGAATAGCCCCCCTCAGAGCTATGCTGTCCGGCTTTGATGCAGCTCCTCGGTACACCCCGTAGCCCAGCCAGCGGCATTAGTCCTGGAAAGTTTTTTCTCCTTACTCCTTTCTCAGACCTTTCTAAGGATAATTTTAGAGTCTATCCTTGGGCTGAAATGTTAAAATGTGGTTTGAGGTCTAGAATGGTGCCTGCTTGTGGTTGTCCACCTGTACTCCCCCATCTCCTCATGATCCTGATGCTCACTTGGCCTATGGACTTCTGAGCAATTGTAGTGCCTGGATATGCAATGCTTGAAGGATCACTGGGATCTGGATATATGCTTGCTACAGCTCTTCTGAACAGGATGCCACAAACCAAATTCCCTAGGTTTTTACACTGACTCAGTTGCCTCAGGGGAACAGGCCAGGTTTTATAGTCCTTTTACATGATATTATATCCCTCTCCTCAGTAATTTTCTTAGTCTGTCCCAACTTTGTAATAAGCAAATGCTGTAAACTTTAGAATTGGAGATTGTACATTTCTGAATAATACAAATGCTCCTAAAGCCATTTTTCCATTCCAGCAGTTCCCACTTCAGCTGTTCTTTAGCTTGCAATCAGGGTTTGGAAGGGTTAGAGTATATTTTGTGCCCTGATGGAACGTGGTGCTAATAAACCACCAAGGAATGGGATGTGCTGGTGCTTGCCCCACTTCTGGTGCTTTAAATGCTACCCAGCTTTTGAGACCATTCACTGTCCCTTGAAAATCCTGATTATTTGGAATCAAGAATAAAGAATCCTGTCTGAATTTCTGGATAATACTTCAAAAAACATAGATCTGGTCAGTTGTTAGGAATTCTGGTACTATTATATTATACTGCTTTCTCATCAGGCACCTTTCAAATCAGTCCAGGAGGAAGATCATCATGATGTCCTCAAAGGTCAGCCCTAGAGTTTATGATGAGATGTGGAAAGTTAAGGCAAATAGAAGCATCTGACAATCCAAATTCTCCCCTCTGAGGGCTACAGATGTACTAGAAAGATAAGGATTTCTCTGTCTTACTACAGTCCTCTGCCTGGATCAGCGCCACTTGAGGTGGCTGTCTGCCAATGAGGTCTGTGATCTTTTGGTTTTCTTCTCAGTGTGAGCCATCTGCTTTCTGAGTCCTTGCTCAACTTTTTTAGCAAGTTTGAAGTTGGCTATACTTTTCTCAGCCTCCCTTATTTTCCAGGAAACTTTCTAATACACAAAACCCAGATTGCTGATTACCTCTTGATTTCTCTTTACTATTGAATGATAGGACTGTTTGTTATTGATTTTCCTAATGAGCACAGACAAATTGTCATTGATGAACCGAGGTATTTTTCCTCCCTCTTTTAAGTTTTTCTCCAAGGTCTTCCTGGGAAATTTCCAGATGCTGCTCTAATTCCTTGTGTGAAGTTTCAGCCTCTGACTTGAAAGCATCTTTGGCTGTCTTGGACTTTATTATGGCTGACAGGAATCTCAATTCACAGTTTCTTCCCCTGGGAAAATCCTTGACTTCCTTCTTCAAAAACAATTTCACTACTAACACAATTGTTACTGTTTTTGTAGAATAGGTAGGCATCATTTGTAGTTGCTCAGATGGATTCTGTTTTAAGAGCAGATACGTAACATAGCCATGTAGTTTTTGATGTGATGCTCTCTATTTACAAGGTGTACAAAAAACCCTTTCAGATTCCAGGAAAGGTCATGCAAGACAAAGTATTTTCAATGTTCACAGAGACAAGTGTTTTTTTCAGCCAATGCTCTGTCCTCCAGATTCCATGAGCTGTCTTTCTTTCAAAGTCTCAAGTACTTGTCTTGATGTCTCTTTTGCTTCTTTGCCTGCTTCTGGCTACTTCTGTCCATGAACATCCAAACTTTAACTAAATATTAAATATATCAATTGAATTTATAGACATTTTCCAGTAAAAGCTTTTCACCATCAACTCAGTTTCTTATTCAACTTGCATATGGCTAGAGGTTTGAGCAGTGACTCACAAGTTTTAGCTGTTTTATTGGCATTACACTATGAAGGACTACAATGGCTTCTTCTGTATCCTGTATATGAGGAAACCTTAATCAGTGTTGTCTCATTCAGCCTTCACCATAACAGTAAGTTTATTTCTAAGGAGGGCTGCAACAGATCACAGCTGTATAGTCTGTCATAGAACTGCAACACACTTTGCCTTAATGCATTTTCATTCTAGTAGTTTTCTCAACAGCAGTCCTCAAAAAAGAAGATCTGTGGCATCTAGTGAGTTAAAGTTAACCTTTTACTTGTTCTGCAGGACATGGGTTAATGGAGAAAACTGTTCCCTGTTCAGCCAATTCTTTCATAAGTCAATGAAACATGAGATTACCAATAAATGCAGTTTCACACTGTGTTTTCATCACTTCCTGTGCCAGTAAGGTATTGTGTTGGCTGTAGTTGGCAGTCTTGAGAGAAATAGACTTCAGGGTGTCCTCTGTAGCAGGAAATGAGGGGCTGCCCTGTGCCCAGCTGGTTCCAGTGGACCCATGGCAGGACAGGGCTGAGCCCACCTGTCAAGCTGGTGGCACCTCTGGGAAACAGAACCAGTATGTGTGCAGAGGAGGAGCAAAGAAAAGAGTGAGAAACAGTAGGTGCAGAAAACACTTTTCTCCTGCATGTGAAGACAAATAATTTCTGTAGGAGGGTCCTGGCCAGGACACATAATCTAACTCCTATCAGTCAGTGGAAATATAACATACGGACATCTTAATGCCCTTCTAACTAATCTTGTAGTCACAATCAGTAAAAATGAATTCAGTTTGTTACATGTCAAAGGTCTAGATATGACACAGAATAGCCTGAATTTAACACATACTTAATTTTAAAATAAATTCTAGAATAAAAATGCTATTTATTGATCGATAGTAATGTGAAATGACCCCTTCCAAACAAGACTACATTTTTTCTTGATTTTTTTAAAAAAAAGTTGTATTATTAAGTGTTAGTTACTGTATGAAAACATTAATATTCTTTTTCAAAGAAACTTTATGGGTCATCTTTGAAGCTTTATTGAAACTGCCTTCCTGCTTTCTTTTCCTGAAAACATGCACAGGCACAGAGACACACAGACTTATTTGTGATGTTTACCTCCAATCCCAATATGACTTGGCTCTCACTATGAAGAATTAAATTGCACAAGTTCAGTGGAAACCTAAATGAACTCTTCCTCCAGATGGAATAGTTCTGAGATTGTCTTTATCCTTGAGCTGGGACACCATGTATTTTTTTTATTTAAATCTGTTTACTTTTGCCTTAACTATTCTGGAACTTTTGTTCTGGCCAAAAGCAAATCAACACCATTCAGTCCTTTTTATTTATTATTTCATTTTCTGATGGACTTGTGATAATACAGAAAAAGCTTTTCAAAAATCTGTTTGTTATTATAACTTCACTCTAATTCCTCCCATACAGGAGATGGATCTTAGTGTCTCAAAACACAAAAAAGTTCTTAAGATCTCATGGATTTAAAGGAATTAACACTGCTTTTGAAAATACCTAGCCAGCCTTTCTATACAAAGATAACAAAAATAAACAAAGTGCTTTAGGAAGCCTATAATAATAAAAAACTTGTCATTTATTTGCTCTTCCTTTATACAGATTTTACCCTATTTCTTTTTTCTAAAAAAACGCTGAAAGAATAACATGGAAAATATTTTTTGTTACCTTAGCAGTCTCCAAACTTCTACAGAGCATAGCACAATGTAAGGCACAGGAGAGCAGTTCAGTTCTGCTGCCCCTTTTGTTGCTGCTAGGCTGCATCCTGACTCTATTTTTCCCAACTCACCTTTCATGTTCTGGACACAAAAAGAGTGATTTATATAATTTCAAGAGACATACCAAATAAATGTTCAGAAATTCTAATATCACTGGGTATCTGTGGTACCACAATTGCTTGATTGTCCGCGTTGTACATCTATCCAGATCAAGTATGGTTCAGTCTTCACAGTGTGTAAGACAAGCACAACCAAATGATGACAGACAATTTAGACAGTCTCTTCAGTGATGAGACAGAAGTAAGCTCCTGTATCTTTCATCATCAAGGTTTGTGGTTAGAACAATGATAAATCTGCTGGTTTTTTCAGTTTCATGATGGATTGAGCTAAATATTTTCATTTGTATTATACAAGTTTTGAGTAAAAAAAGAAGCCTAGAGTGAATTAAATTTTAGCTGAATTTCACTAATGCATCTTAATTAAATTCCTCATGACCAATTCATGTAATGATAGTTTCTAGTTAAAAGTTAAGAACACTTTTCAGATGAAACAGATTTAAAAGACTTTATGATTTTTGTGTTAGAGGTCCTCTGAATTCTGTGCATGTAGTGCAGAAAAGTTTATCCTTTTAGCCTGTGGTTTTGTGAGCATTTCCCAGATTTTCCAGGTTTTAACAAGGAAAATACAACTGCACCACTTGGTAGGATAATTTTAAATATAGTTTCAATATAAGTTATGCCAGGAGGTATCAAGGTCTTTGAATATTACTGAACAGTTCTGTTATTGCTCAATATTGTTGTATGGTCCTTGGGCAATTTCTCAGCAACTCTGTGATTTTTTTTTTTTTTTTACTTTAAAATTTTTAGAGCAGAAATTTTATATTTCTCATATTTAGTTGTGCGTTACTCCTAAGGCACCTCTAATGGCCATGGAGTAAGGTGATTTTCAGCATGGGAAGGGGCAAAAGAATCAGCCCTCAGCATTGAAAACAGTAATAAAATACAGACCTAAATAATAGAATTCTAGAGGTATATGAACATAATGTTAAATACCACTTTATTCAAGAGAAAGCAAGTAGATAATGCCATAAACTTCCAGTGTATCCCAGTTAAGCAGCTTATGCTGAAGGTATTATTTGAAAAAAAAAAAAAAAAAGTAAAATGTTCAACATTTGAAAAGAGTTTGAGAATAATTAATCCTAAAATTAAATTAAAAGCTTATCCAAATAGGCGCTGCTATTTGTTCAGTGTTTATCAAGACAGTGTCTTCATCTTCAATGTGGCTGGAAATGCAATTAATTAATAGCAATATATAAATAAACTAAATGAGTTTTATTTTACATATACCTCAAAAAAGCCAAGCAGGTAGCACAGAAAATCCTATTATAACTGGAGCATACATAAAAAAATCTGACGACACTGTAGATAATATAACAACAGTTTTTCCATCACTGTCGAGGGGCATTAATATAGTCCCTAACAGATCTGCAAATTTCCCAGATGTCTGACTTCATTTGTCTACATCTGCTCACAGACAGGTTAAGGACCTAGGTACCCATGGCTTGCTCTGACACCACTGCTATGCTGGCTACAGTGAAGGAGGCTGACTACAGTTTTCTTAAGTAACTGGAGAAGTCTGGTAAGTTTTCATGACTTTGATTTCTAAAAGTGTCTATTTTATGAAGTTACTGTGAGAAACAGAACTGTTAAGGAATAAAGACCCAAAACTTTTCCCCGATTTGTGGAGATGCCAGGGTGTTTTGCTGAGGTGGAGGAGGTGAGCTTTTGGGTGTGCAGTGGCTAAACCTGCAATGTGAAAAGACAGAGGGTGAAGGATGGGCTATGAGTGAGACAGGAGAGGGTCCTGTGGAGTCAGGCAGCTTGCCTCTTGGTAAGCTCCGTTGTCCTCCCTTGCACAAAACACTGCTATGGGGCTCCCTCCCCTCCCCACCCCACCCCAGGGAAGTACTGGGACATTGGCTGTGGCCTGAGAGTGTTCATCTTGTTAATGGCCATAATGGGCCATAATTGACTCCATTGTGCAGGTGTGATGGCAGCTCTGCTGTCTTAGAAGGTGTCAGGGACTCCCAAAGTGTCTCCACCCCAGGGGAGGTACCTGGGCATTCCCACCTGAACCAGAGTGGATATACACCCAGTGGATTTTGTGTTTCATGAATTTCCCTAGGGATTTCTCCCCACTACATCTTTGGGACTTCACCCATGACCAAACGGATTCAGTTTTAACCAAGACTGTGAAGCAACCAAGTCTCGTTGTGGAGCCTACAGGTGGTGAGATCTTCATTCTCTTGTCCTTTCTCTCTCTTTCTTTTGCCTTGTGTATGTTCTTGGGTGGTGTTGTTACACTATTGCAATGCTTTCATGTTTTTATAGTACTATAGATAATAATAAGTGAAACAGCTACATACCTGCTTTCCTTTGCAAACAAAATTTTCTGTAATAAGCTTATATGTCTATATTTACAAACACTAATCACTTCGGCTCGTTCTTTAGAACAATTAGACTCTAATCCACCACGAGGGATCTATAAACAAGAACCTGACTTCCCCTCACCTTTGGTGGCTTGTAACATTTTATTGGTGTTGTGGTACGGGATCTCCCTGGATGCTGTGGAGTCATTAGTGTGGTCCAAAGATATTTTAGGATTTTCTCCTGGTGAATATTCTAACTAACTCCTGGGGGATGGTGGACATTGACCCTCTGTGGGTTGCTGAAAGACATTCTTGCCAAGGGTGAGTTAGCTGGTGGCTGTTGCCTCATTGTGAAATGATAGCAATCATTTTTCTCCTCTTGCTGTTAGCTGGGCACCTCAGGCCTACTGAAAGGTTTTCTGTAATAACTTGGTCCTGTTGAAAGGTTCTCCTCGGGAGAGAGTCAAGCTGACCCTCAGAGGGTTAACAGGGAAAAAGAATTAGCTCTACGTGGGTGATGACTGATTCAAAACAAATGATTGCCCAGGGTGAGCCAAATGGGCATTTTCACCTCTGAATTATCTGTCCTTGGTTCGGAATTACTTGTACATGCTGTTTTGTCGGTTGCCTTTAAATCAGTGTGGAAAGAGAGATTGGCTGCTCAGAAATCCACATATGATATGATAGGAACTTTATGAGAGTCAGAGAAAGCATTGCAGGAGCAATTAGAGAAGGAATGTTTACAGTTAGTTGTGGAGCATGAAGGAGTTTGTGTGGAAAACAAAATTAATGTATTCCTTCATCTGGCTTTCCAGGAGGCAGAAAAGCTAGAAAGAAAAAGCTGTGAACTACAGGACATCAATTTAAGGTGCCCTGGACTAGTGGGCGTTAATAAATCTTTGTACTCTGATGGCAAATTGAAAGAGTTTAGGCAAAGATATCATGAGAGCAAAGTAATATATATGTGTCCCTTCATTAAAACTGAAATTTCTAATGATGGCTGGGGGAAGCTCAGCAAACTACCACATGGACTATCCCGCACAAAGGGAGAAGCTCTGGCTAAACTTCAGAAAACATACAGCTGAAGGGCTGATGAATTAGACTCAATATGTGCGACGTGTCTCCCTAATTGAAGATCAGATTCTCTTGAGTAAGGCTGAAGCGAGAGGTTACTGGGGACCAAGGGCTTTTCTGGGTCTGAATTGTAACCAAGCACAGACTCTATAGAAAGGGGAGAAAGGGGAGATCCTCACACAATTAAAACCCTCATGAGTGACACTGCAGAAAATGTACTAAAGACAATTGATGCAATTGTCCAATTAATGCACACACAATTATTGGCCCTGCAATGATGTTTATCTATGGAATTTGAAGCAGAGATTTCCTGTCTTGATCTGAGGCTTACCTGATGCACTAAGTGTCCATGCTAAACAGTTACAAGAGTGCATTATGGCAGTTCCTATGCCTGGAAGAAGGGGTGCACCACTAAGAATAACCTGGTAACAGGTAACAGCCCAAGAAATAATAACTACAATTCAACAACTGTGGGTCTCTGGTACAGGTGGTCCTAAGCCAAAGATGAATATGAGGAGGCTAGAGCAGGTGGAAAAACCTCTCCTGACAGGTAATTACAGACAAAATGTGGCAACTAATGGGCAGAGATACAGTTCGTGGGTGGAGGGTGTTGTGAAAGGAATTCCTCAAGAAGTAATGGACAAAGAGCCCACCACTATTCTGTAAGGCTTAATAAACAATTGGAATAAGATCAAAGGACCTCCTATGGGTGACCCCCCTCAGGAGTCCAATACTGTGGTCCTCTCAGCCCCTCCAGAAACGGAACTAACCAACTTAACCAGCACTGAGAGAGCAAACTGGGCTCTTTGGTCTTAGTGCATGCACTGAGGAATGATTGGTGGATTTATGTGAAAAGGCTCACAGAAAGCAGTCAGGGACATATGGTAATCATATTTTCCCTAGGCATTTTTAAATCCTTGGCTACTTTGGTAGTAGATACTGGAGCACAAATGTCAGCACTTCAAACTGAAGTTGCCACTGATTGTGGTGTTAAGCCAGACAAGAAAAAGATATGGGTAACTAATGCTTCTGGTAAATCCCAACTCCAGTGAACCACTCAGGTGCAATGCTGGTTATCAGAGGATGACTCAGCCACAGAAGCCGTGGAGCCACTACTGGCTAACATCTTAGAATTGGATCAATTAAAGGGATATGCCTGGACAAATGTCAGAGGGAAAGAATGAGTGTTTGGCCTCCCATCTCCCTCTGTATTGGAGAATGCTGCAGGTTTACCTCCTTCCATAATAACAAACATGAAACCCTGCCTCACTCCTTTTAGGAGCGTGTGAAGAAATTGTTCCAGTAATTGCAGTATTGCAGGAGGAAGGAGTAGCTGTCCCCACACACTCACCATATAACTCCCTCCCCTATATGGCCCGTCCATAAACCTAACGGGAAGTTACGGCTAAAGATGAATTACTGACGACTCAGTGATAACACTGTGGTTTAACAGCTGCTGTGCCTAACATAGCCAAATTGATTGCCACAATTCAGGAATGAACCTGTTCATTCCTTGAGACTGTTGATGTCAAAGACATGTTTTTTATGGTTCTTTTGCTGGAGGCAGACAGGGATTGTTTTGCTTTTACCTGGGAGGGGAATCAGTATCCCTTTACTCAGCTCCCTCAAGGATACTGACATTCCCCTACTTTGGCCCATCAAGCATTAGCATAGGAGTTGGCACAGATTGTCCATGAAGGAGGAACTATAGTATACCAATACATTGATCATATGCTTGTGGGTGGCTCTGATGTCACCACAAAAGGCCAGACTCAGACAAATATTATCACCCACATGGAGAGTCTGCAACTTCAGATTTGCAGAGAAAAGGTACAGCTTTGTTCCTCTGGGGTTAAATTCATATTTATATGATGAAAAGAAGGAGCAGTGTGTATTCCCCCTAAAACCTTGACCACCCTAGAGCAAGTAAAGTTTACTCTGAATAAAAAAGAGGTCTAGCATGTTTTGTGTTTATTCACTTTTGGGAGAAGACATTTTCCAGACCTCTCCAGTATTGCTTGTCCCCTGTATGATCTAACATGGAAAAGAGCAGTTTTGGCCTGGACCCCCCATGCATGAGGAAGCTCCAAAACTACTAATTTGAAGGCAGTGTACATAAAACTTTGGGGCCAATACATCCCACAGACCCACTGCAAATTGAATGGGTATTTGCAGTCCTTTGTCTACCCATACAAATGTGGCAGTGAGGACCTGAAAGTCCCACCCATTGGGTTTTATTCTTTAGCTTTAAAAATGCTGAGAAGCCATATTCTGCATGGGAAAAGGGCCTGTCTGTGGTTTGCTTAGCCCTGCAGGAAGCAAAAACCCCAATTTGACAACAGTTGATCATTTTGTGAGGATCTTTTTGTGACGATCTTTTAAAGTTTTCAAGCCAGTGCTGTCTGCAACTCCTTCTCTTCCTCCCCTCCTAAGGGATAACTCAGAGGGACAGTCTGGAAACGGGATGCATAAATTGATCATTATTGTCACTCTCACGGAGTAACTGAGGGAGCCCCAAAACCATTCAAAATACAAGAAAAATCTGCTGAACCACCTGACTTGACCCCTCCTCCTTCCTGATGGGTGCTGTATAAAACCTGCTCCCCCTTTTTAACCTCACATTAAGGATGTTTGATTTACAGAAGCATTTGTCAGACAAGAGGGAAAAGCATGGAAATACTGAGCAGTGGCTCTACAAGTTGATTTGGGGAATAGGGTGTTGACAGAGTGCCCAGGTGGGGGAATTACAGCAGTATAGAGTGTATTCACCAGGGAATCAAACCCCGAGGAAGACATATATATTTACACAGATTCTTATGCAGTATTCAAAGGATGTACGGAGTGGGTCCCCATTTGGGAGCAGAATCATTGTGAAGTAGAGTAGCATTGTGGCAATGAGAGAAAAATTGGAAGAAATCCTAAATATTGCCAAAGAAAAAACCTTTTGTGGGTAGGTTCCTGAACACCAGACATGGAATAATCCTGTATACCTCTTGAATAATCAGATGATTCACTGACGTGATTGACTAGGGTAGCAACAGGGGGAGAAAAGGAAAAGTGTGAGCATCTGTTTGAATGGTTACATGTAAGAAAAGGCCACTCATGAAACCAATATCTATTTAAAGAAGCAATCACTAGAGGGTGGCCAGTGACTAATGAACTATACAACACAGTGATCTCTGCTTGTAGCCTGTGCCACACTTGGCTGAGAGATCATGATCCCCTGAAAAATCCACCCCTGCACCTGACACAAAACAAGAGCGGGGGAGGTAGACTATATTGGTTCCTTCCAAATTGCTAATGGAAAACAATACATACATTAGACTAATTCTGGCTGAAGCTGTGCAACAAGCTATGATAAAAATACTGCAAAACCTCTAAAGTTAAGGTTCAGTTGACTGCCCAAACCAAAGACTATCCAATCAGACGACAGAAACCATTTCACTGCTGGCGTGGTACAGGAGTTGGCCAGAGAGGAAGGAATTTAGTGGCCATTCCACACTACATTTCATCCACAAGCAAAAGGTATTGTGGAAGGCAGCAGTGTGTCCCTAATGCAAAATAAAAAGCCTCATAATTCAGTATGGGCCTTCGGAGTTTCCAGTGCAGTAAACAAAATTATGTGTCGATGAATGGTTGCCCCTGAACTACAGCATTCTGCCCTGAATCTCCCACTATTATACTGGGCTAAAATGAAGAAGAATATCCTGTAAACTCACTCCACTACCCAGACCAACCTGTATTAGTGAACCTACCCTCTTAGCAACTGATGCCACACACTCTAAACCTCCAAAATTCCTGGCCAACCATTATGCATGAGTAGCTGCTGATGCACATGGAAAAGACAATCATATCAACACCTGACAGATTTTTTCTTCTTTTTAATACTGAATTAAAGCCCCAGCTTTTTAAAACTGATTTTATGGGAATGTGAGCAGTTTTTCTAGAAGGACAGGATCATCCCTCCTGGAACTGAGTGATGAAGATGTAGGCAATTCTTAAGCCAGGCACATATCACTGAATCCCACCCAATTCTAAGAACATTAATAGAACAGGAAGCAAACACTGCTTTTGTGGTATTTCAGTATGACACATTGCATCATTATGACTGAGTCACAAAGGGCAAATGTTTAATTGTGCCTTGCAAAAATCAGCTTTCCAGTTTAGTATTGGTTTAGGTAATTTTCCAAATTATTTATTTCATTATTTACTGCTTAATTTTTTGAATGAGAAAAGTAGAGCTGGAAATCCCTCTGCTGATTTCAGCAGTGACATTTAATGAGCTCTGAAACTTAAAATGCACAGTGCATGTGCTTCAAATGGCATGTTTTTCCAACCCCTCTCTTGAAGGTAAGGTGGTGACTGGATGATGGGCACAACACCACAAGATGTCTGATGACATCCCTTCCCTGTGCTGTACAGCACACAATGTGTTGTGTTGTCATACTGTCTGCTGCCTTTGATCTGCCCTGGAACATGAAATTCTTTATGGAGAACAACCAGATGCATCATCCAGCCTCCAGATCTGGATCTGTAAAATTCTTAATTAGGGCAAAATATTCCTTTGTATTCACCCTTTGTGATGCATCACTCACTGATGTAGATAGGTGCTGCATATTTTAAATGCCTGTATCCAGTGAGTAAGGACTGAAGACAGAACCCCTTTACCCTGGCTTTCTTTAGCAGATACATGGGCTGCTGTATGGCACAAATTGACTGACTCAGCTATTGCTTGACTTTGCATTGACTCTTTAGTTCTTCTTAGTTAGTCTGAAGAAAATAGTTAATAACTAAAACATATATAAAGAGTGTTTGCTTATTATTATTTTGCCTAATCTTGCAGCACTTAGGAGCCATAAACCATTTTATTTAAAGAGAGAGATACAATTATATTATTAAAACAAGTAGTGAAATATCCTTCTTTCACAACCAGCTTTTTCCCTGCTCTTGAGGGAAATTGGAACCAGAGTAATCGTCCTTGCTTTGCTGCTGCTTTTCTTTAGGTTTTTTATATAAATTTTTGTAGTTTCTTCATGTTGAAATTAAGCATGTTGGTTGGAGAGACTGAGAGCATTAGATGCTAGCTCTTCTGCCTACATGGGAATTGAGCTGGCAGGTAGGAGCATCTCACACTGCCAGGCAGCACATGAATGGGAATGGGTGATCTGGTTTTGTCAGACAACTAGACAAAAGGGTAATTATCACATGAGGGAAATCATATCTCTTAGCATCAATGAATGGCACATAACGGGATCCACCTGTCTCAAAGGGGAAGAAAGATCTTAGCTCAGGAATTATTAGGCCTGTTGAGAGAGTTTTAAACTAGGTTTTAAGGGGGATGGAGACATAACCAGTCTTGACAGAGATAATGTGTGGGAAAGGAGGACTATTGTGACCACCCTAGTAGCAAAAGGAGATTTGTGATGGAATACCTCGAGCAGCGCAAGCAGACAAAGGTGTAACCACAAGACTGGACTATAGAGCATCTCTTTAGACCCCAACTGATACTCACACAACCAAATATCTCGGTAAAGCGCTTGTACAACATGGAGTATGAGGAGCAGACAAGATGAACTAGAGATCTATGCGCAGTCACAGGATTTTGAGCTCATTGCAGTTTCAGAGACATGGTGGGATAGCTCACATGACTGGAATGTTGTCAGGAAGGGCTACACCCTGTTTAGGAGAGACAGACCAGGAAGGCGTGGTGGTGGAGTTGCCCTTAATGTGAAGCAACACTTGGAATGTCTTGGGGTGGATGATGAGTGCATCAAGAACTTATGGGTTAAGATAAAAGGGCAGACTAATGAACACCCACTGTTGTGGATGTTTGCTGCAGGCTACCTGATCAGGAGGAGGAAGTGGATCAAGCCTTTTACAGGCAACTAGAAGGAGCCTCGAAATCACAGGCCATGTTTTTTTGCAGGACTTTAACTATCCTGACATCATCCTGATGATGCTTGTTTGTCCCTTCCAACTCAGAATATTCTGTGTTCTGTGTCATCTGCTGGAGAAGCAACACAGTGAAATACAAACAGTCCAGGAGGTTCCTGGAAAGCACTGATGACAGCTTCCTGTCACAAGCAGAGGAGGGTCTCACAAGGAATGATGTGCTGTTTGACTTTATGCTAACAAACAGGGAAGGCCTTGTTGGAGATGGGAAGCCTTGGCTGTAGAGACCATGAGATTGTGGTGTTCAATATTGGGTGAGGAGGGAGCAGGGCAGCGAGTAAGATCATAACTGTGGACTTCAGGAGAGCTACATTTAACCTCTTCAGGGATCTTCTTGGAACAATCCCATGAAAACAGGCCCCTGCAGGAGAGAAGAGTACAAGAGTGGCAAGTTGCCACTGAGATTAGCTCAGTTGATTAGAGCATGGTGTTAATAATGCCAGGGTTGTCAGTTCAATCCCATATGGGTCATTCACTTAAGAGCTGGACTCAATGATCCTCATGGGTCCCTTTCAACTCAGAAGATTCTGTGATTCTATGATATTCAAGGATTACTTCCTCCAGGCTCAAGAACAGTGCATTCCAATGAGAAAGAAATTGGGCCAAAGAAGCAGGAAACCTCCATGGATGAATAGAGAACTCTGGTCATTACTCAAGTATAAGCAAGAAATACAAAGGAGATGGAAGCAGGATCAGGCAACTTGAATATAGATTATGTCAGAGTATGTAGAAATGAGACAAGGAAGACCAAAGCCCATTTGCAAGAAATCTGTCCAAGGATGTCAAGGGCAACAGGAAGGACTTCTTCAAATACATTAATAAATAAAGAAAACCAAAAGACAATGTGGGGGTCATTACTAAATGGAGGGAGGACCATGGTAACAGAGGATGAAGAGAAGGCAGAATTACTGAATACCTTCTTTGCATCAGTCACCACTGACAAGACTACCTCTGGCCATGGATCAGGGAGGGATCACTGACCCCTGAGTCCAAGGTAAAGGAATATTGGAGTGAAGACCGTCCCTGGGTTAAGGAGGATGGGGTTAAAGAACACTTTGACAAACTTGACATAAGTCTATGGGTACTAACCAGATGCTTTCATGAGTGCTGAGAGAGCTGATGGACACCACAGCAAGGCTCATGATCATCTTTCAAAGGCTGTGGCAAACAGGAGAGGTTCTTGAGGGCTGGAAGAAAGCAAACATCACCCAGTTCTTCAAAAAGTTTAAGAGGGAGGACCCAGGGAACTACCAGCCACTCAGCCTCACCTCAACCCCTGGAGAGAGGATGACGTAATTCTGGAGGCCATCTCTATCCATGTAGAAGACAAGAAGCTGATCGGGAGTAGTCAATACGTATTCACTAAATGTATGTTATGTTTGACTGGCCGTATTGCCTTCTATGATGAAACAACTACTTGGATGGATGATGGGAGAGAAGTGGATGTTGTCTACCTTGATTTCAGCAAGGCTTTTGACACTCTCACATCCTCATAGGAAAACTCAGGAGGTGTGGACTAGGTGAGAGGACGGTGAAGTGGATTGAGAACTGCCTCAGTGACAGATCCCAGAGGGCTGTAATCACAGACACAGACTCTAGTTTGAGGCCTGTCACTAGGGGTGCCCCATAAAGTTTAGTGCTGGGCCCAGAATGGTTTAACCTGTCCATCAATGTCTTGGAGGCAGGTGCCTCCCTAGCAGGTTTGCTAATGATACAAAGCTGGGAGGACTGGCCAATACCACACAGTGCTGTGCAGCCCTTTGGAAGGACCTTGAGAGTTTGAAGACTTGGGCTGAGGAGAACAACCTGAAATTTTACAATGGCAAACATGGTGTCCTGCACCTGAGGAGGAATAATCCTCCACACCAGTGCAGGCCAGGGGCTGACCTGATGGGAAGCAGCTCTGCAGAGAAGGAGGTCCTGGTGGACAACAAGCTGTCCATGAGCTAGCAATGTGTACTTGGGGCCAAGAAGGCCAGCAGAATCCTGGAGTGCATTAGGTCAAGAGAGCTTATCCTGCCCATCTACTCAGCCCTAGTGAAGCTGCAGTCTGGAAGACTGTGTCCAGTTCTGGGCTCCTCAGCACAGCAGAGACATGGAGCTCCTGAAGTGAGTGGAGATGAGAGCAGCAGACATGATCAAGAGACTGGAGCGTTGCTCTCATGAGGAAAGGCTGAGAGAGTTGCACCTTCTCAGCCTCAAGAAGAGGTGGCTGAACAGGACCCTCATCAAGGTCTGTCAGTACCTGAAGGGAAATTAAAAGGATAATGGAGCCAGGTCTTTTTTGGTGGCGTCAACCAATAGGACAAGATGCAATGTGCAGAAACAGATGCACAGGACTTTCCACCTGAGCATGAGCTGGTTTACAGTGCGGATGACTAAGCACTGGAACAGACTGCCCAGAGCAATTGTGGAGTCTGCCTCACTAGCAATACTCGAGAACCATCCAGATGCAGTGCCATATGCTGTGGGAGGGACGGCCTTGCTTGAGCAGGAAGGTTGGACCAGGTAACTCACTGTGGTCCTTTTCAACCTTATTCATTCTGTGGTTCTGTGATAACTTCTCCTGAGGCAAGAATTGCCCACATCTGTAGGATTATGGATTTTCCTTTAGCAAAGACAAAATACACAGTGAAGCTATCTTTCCCTCAGTAAACTCGCCCAAACCAATATCAATATTTGCATTTTTGAAATCTTTAGCTGACTGACTGTTAAAGGTCTTATGGCTGCTGCTCTGGACTCTTGATAAAAAATTAATTTCCTATGTATTGATACACTCACAAACTGTAGGATGCGAATACCTCCATAGTTTCCTCACCAGAAGCTTGGCTTGAAGGAGCCAGACTTAGGGGTTACTTCATTCAGCCTATGCCCTCCATGAGCCTGTGGTGTGACCTCTTCACTGAAACTATGAACAATAGTACAACTAACTATGTGAATCATTGTGACTGAAAAAGGTATATTGTAATTGTATCAGCAAATGCTATGGATGACTTTGTACTGTGGTCATAGGTAGGCTTGGATTGCCAGTTTATTTCATAAAAAGCAAGAATTATTTATATTCATCACCCAAAATCTGCAGAAATGATAGAAATGCAGCTGCCAAAAAAGAAATGTAGCTGCCAAGCACCCCTAAGTCCCCATGGCTGCCTTGACTGCTGTGCAGGCCGCTGCAAACCACTCAATATCAGCTGGAACTCCTCAGCATGTATGAGACAGAGACAGCCTCAGCAGGAAAGGTATGAGGGATCCCATCTCAGGGATAGAAAAGGTAAATTTTTAACCTATGTGGGCTTCTACCCTCTTGCCTGAATACTTGTTCCTCATTGATTTCTGGAGAAATTAGGTGTTAGACATCTGTTTGTGTTTTAGCAGCTAAAATATTGAAGAAGAAGGCAAAACCTTCTCATCCTGAAGTGATGAGCGGGTTGCCTGGCTTCCTGGGAAGGATCCTCAGATAATGGTAGAACTTCATGTAAATGAAGAGGACCTTCTTGCTAAATATGTCTAGATAATCAGGGCCTCTGAGGGGGAAGAGCTTCAGGAAAGCACTGGAGGCAGTATAAACAGGGAATCCTACTTTCAGCTGCCAAAATAGCAAATCTGGAAGTATTATTTGTGACTCAGAATTGCTCATTATCCAGATATTCTTCACATGTGCTGCATATACTCCTAGGGTGGAGGTTTTAAAGTGGGGAGAGGGAGAACTGTACATTTCCTGGGGTTCGTTGGAAATAAAAGGTTATTACAGTTTTTATTTGTTACTCTTGAATAATACATATTTAGCAAAAAGTTAGCCCAGAAAACATGTTAAATGCAAACAAGATATAAAAAAAATAGAGGAGAAGGAACAGCTGAAAACAGCGTAGGTCATTGCAGCTGTGTTGGAATCAGAATGGTTCTGTCATGGACTAATGAAAGATATGTGAATAATTAATTTCATATTTATCTACTTTAAGGTCATGTACAACATTTATTATCATAACATTTGAGTGTCTCACAGTCTCTGTTGTTATCTTCACATTTCCTTTGTCAGATCCTATTATTTCCATTGTACAGCTGAGCAATCAAATCAGCCAGCAACCCAGGGAGGATTTACCCTGCTTTTATGCCATTTACAGCACCTAAGGCAGACACTCAGCCCTTATGAGGAATGCCTCTACTCAGGAGGGAATGTCAGGTCTTGCCAGAAGGTGCCAGAGACCTACCTGACTTTTATCAACATACAGGAGAACTCTAAGTGCTATGAGTAGGATGAGAGAAAAGTGAATCTCTGTGATTTGCCCACAATCTGACAAGATACTTGAAGCAGGCCATGAAAACATGCAGCCTCCTAGTTCCATATCACTGACCTAGCTGCTTCTGCTAGCTGTTTTCTGAGAAAAGTTTATGTTGTTTTATGAAGCTCAGGACAATCTATGTATATTACCAACTTACCCAGATGCCTTTGAGTTGGCACTGATACATGGTTAGAAGATAATAAACTACTCTCCAGCCAGCAGACTGTATGCTGTAATATGTTATGCACTACAGTCCAGCATCTCACTACAGCTGGAAGTCTATTACTGGCTTGCTTACAGTGTGTCTTTTTAAAGGCAGATAAACTGTAGGCTGCTCAGATTTTATAAACATGTTTTCTTCTTCCCAGCTGAAATAAAAGCTGGCCAAATTTCAGGCTTACAGAGACGCCAATTTAAGTCCAAAATGAGTCTTTAAGTTATGTTATTTAAGATTTGCATGCATGCAGTCAGGAGCAGAATTTAGGTTGTTATGTTTAATCTAGCTTGACTCCTTTTAATTCTTTCCTGGTGGGAGGATATTAAAGCTTTCAAGAGTCAGTCTTTGTTCCAGTTTGTTGGTGTATCCATGGCAGGTTTATAATTTTTATGTTTCATCAAATTGGAACGACAACCACATGCTGTAGGATTTTCCCCCTCATTACACAAACCTTCACTATGTACTCTGCTGAGCAAATGTCTAGATGATCTTGTGTCAGGTGAGTAAAACTTCATGAGTTTAAGTGTAAGTCCCAGCATGCTTAGATTGATTCAAACCCCGCTTTTCCAGTTCATTCATTCTGGTTTCGATATTACTTGAGGCTCCAAAATTCTTATGAGTCTTGAAAGGCTGGACTTCTTCCCCTTACTCCTTGTATTGATGTTTTTTGACATATTAAATTTTTTATTTTTAAAATAAAAATACTTTGCATTAATATAGCTCTTAAATTTTTACTATTCTTAGTTTAGATTTTAAGTGACTTGCCCAAGGCAACAGGAAGAACTAGAGACAAGACTGGATTAGACACAACGTCTTTCTGGCTCATTGACTTAAGCTCACACCTTTGGACAAGGCTTTTCTTTCCAGGATAGTAAAATTCCTCTTTCAGGAATTTCTAATCCTCTTTCAGTTTTAGAAAATAAGTCCAGTAGGTAGTCTTCTAAAAACTGTGAGTTGAGCTCATTGAGATTTGACTTAGAATTTCCCAGGTGGAGGTAGATCAGCATAATTTTTCCTGTCCAGCACTTGGTTCTAATTTAATTTGTGTCTTTTTATATTGTTATCCTTTTTTCATCTGATGCAGAAAGATGTGATATTAGTATTTGATTAATTTTGCAAAACCTTTGCCATTTTAATATTTGTAACTGTTAAGACTGTGTTACTTATTTCTGTTCTGACTTTCTTCTGTCTCCTAATGCAGCCTTTTAGAATAGTATCTATTTAACTGAGAATCTAATGATTGGTGGTACATTGTTGATATGATTGGATTGATTCTTAATTTTCTTCTGGTTAATTTGAACAGTTAAGGAGGATGCCTACACTCCCTCAATGTAAAGTAAATTTCCAAATTACCTATTTATTTTCAAGGTTCTTTCTGCAATCTTATGTGAAGTATTCACCTATTTTCACAATTATGTACCCTGGAAAAGACAGAGTGGGTAGTAGGAAACTGACCGAAGGTGAACTACTCACTCAAGAGCCCTATATGTCACTGATGAGAGACAGTCACTCTGAGGACAGAATTAATTTTGCAGATTTCAGAAGTCTGCCCAAAATGAATCACACCTAAAAAATGTCCATTTCTCACTCATTATTAGAAGGAAACCCATGGTGAACAATTCCATATGGATGATCTGATTTAGGTAGTATTAATTCTACTTAATATTCCAAAAACCAGGCAGACTTTTTTCAGAAGAAATAAAATATTTTCCTGGTGGAGATTGCTTTAGTAGGAAATATAGGAGTTAATTTACTATTCTTTGGTGTGATGCAGAAGCTCAGCCCATGGTTTGTGGGGCATTTGCAGCCTTGGGGGGGTAAGTTCAGTTTGTGGCCCTTCAGTATATTCTCTGGGGCAGCTTCAGAATGAATTGCAGGCTGGGCAAGTTTTGCTGGCAGGAGGGCAGCTTGCTCCCCAGTGCTCCTCTCTGGGCAGCCCAGAAGCCATGTAGCCCTTTGGCACAAGACATACTTCCAAACCTAACCAGGGTGACTTAGAAGCTGAATGCTGCCGTGTGTGAGTGCCTCCCAGCTCCGCTGCATGCACAGCTGCCCAGCACTCCAAATTCTCGTGTGTACTTGTCTCAGCCTACTTGCTGTGCACATGCATGCTTGTCCCAGACATTTGGCAGGTAATGCAGCTGTAGTAGTGTTTCTTTTCTGTCTTCAAAAGGTATGCAGCCTGTCCAGGCAGATAACTTGGATGCTGTTGTCTATCCCAACAGCTGATTTTCTTCCAAGACCACAGAATATCTTTTCTAAGTTGTTGCTTAACAAACTGAACCTTCATAGTCTTTAAATATGGCCTTTGTTCTTCTCATGCATGCTTGATTTTGTATTTGTATACATACAGCTTTCTATGAAGTACCAAATAACTCAGAATTTACTTGCATCAGTAATTTCTCTCTTTTCTGTCTTCTATCACTGCTCCAATATTTGCACGGGCTGTAAATTTTAATGGTAGGAATTTTATGTTTCACTTCAGGTTGTAGATAGAAGTCCAAATAGATGAGCAAAGAACAGGCTGTAGTGCAACTTTAGAAGGAACAGTGGTTCTCTGATTAGAGCTGTAGGTTAAGGCTTACCAGTCAGGCTATTTAAACCTGTATAGACCACACTTGGAATCATAGAATCATTAAGGCTGGAAAAGACCTCTAAGACTATCAAGTCAGCACTGCCCAGTTCACCAGTAAACCTCAGCTTTTATCACCAGAACCACAAATTTTTGGACATTGGCTGGGATAATGATTTTACCACTACCCTGGGAAACCTGGTTCAGTGTCTTTCTGTGAAGAAGTTTTTCCTAGTATCCAATCTACACCTCCCCTAGTGCAAGTGAGGCCATTTCCTCTTGTCCTATCTCTCTGTATTTGGGAGAAGAGGCCAACTCCCACCTGGCACAGCCTCCTTTCAGGCAGTGGTAGAGAGTGATAAGGTCTCCCCTGAGCCTCCTTTTCTCCAGGATAAACACCCCCAGCTCCCTCAGCTGCTCCTCACAGGACCTGTGCTCCAGACCCTGCCCCAGCTCCATTGCCCTTCTCTGCACTCTCTCCAGCTCCTCAGTCTCTTTCCTGCAGTGAGGGCCCAGAGCTGGACACAGCACTCGAGGTGTGGCCTCACCAGTGCCCAGCACAGGGGGACAATCCCTGCCCTGCTCCTGCTGGCCACACCATTGCTGATCCAGGCCAGGATGCCATTGCCCTTCTCGGCCACCTGGGCACACCCTGGCTCATGTTCAGCTGCTGTCACCAGCACCCCCAGGTCCTTTCCAGCCACTCTGTCCCAGCCTGTGGCACTGCCTGGGGTTGTTGTGACCCAAGGGCAGGACCTGGCACTTGGCCTTGTTGAACCTCACCCCACTGGCCTCAGCCCACAATCCAGCCTGTCCAGAACCCTCTGCAGAGCCTTGCTGCCCTCCAGCAGATCAACACTCCTATACAGTTTGGTTTCAGCTGTGAACTGAGGATGCACTTAATACACTCATCCTGTTAATTAATAAAGATACTAGACATTAATAACTAGACATATTATAACTGTCCTAAATACTGAGCCCCAAAGAACACCACTGGTGAGTGGCCCCCAACTGGATATAACTCCACTCCCCACCACTCTCTGGGCCTGGCCAGCCAGGCAGTTTTTACTCCTTGTACAGTGCACCTGTCCAGGCCATGAGAAGCTAGTTTCTCCAAGAAAGTGCTGTGGGAAATGATGTCAAAGGCTTTACTGAAGTATGAATAGACAACATTCACAGCCTTTCCCTCATCCACTTTTCCACATTCCATCCCATTCCATAAGTGATTCAGGTTGTCACAGAAGGAGATCAGGTTGGTTAAGGAGGACCTGCCTTTCCTAAACTCATAATGGCTAGGCCTGATCCCCTGGTTATCCTGACATGCCATGTGGTGGCACTCATGGATGATCTGCTCCATAACTTTTCTCTGCACTGAGACCAGACTGACTGGTTTGAAGTTCCCCAGACCCTCCTTCAAAACTGTCTTCCAGAGGTATTTGTTTTCTCAATCACAAGTTTGTGTAGCAGCCTATCAAACCTCTTCCAGAATGATCACATAGAGCTCCTAAGTTTAAAACAATTGCTTGTGAAAGTAGGCAGACACACAAAATATTAGCATTTTCTTAAAATTAAATTGATTTGGAAGAAGAAACTGTTCAATGGCTTTTAGAAGACAAATTACTTTTTCTGTTAACAAAGCACTTAATAGCATCCAATTATATAAAATGCAAAATAGTGTGGACTGTAGCACAGACAAAATCCAGGTAATGGAACTGCTGGTTGGATTTCCGCAGTCTGGCTGGCACAGTCATCAAAAAGCAAGGAGTAAAATTGTAATGGTAACCACAACTTTACTTCATCTGTGACAACTTGAGTCCTCTGGTTCACTAAGATTAGATATTTGAACCCTTCCTTTTGTACTATTTTACCTTCTGGTTGCATTAATAGACCTGCTGAATACAATTGGCATCTGAAACTACTTGGCTAGCCAGACATTACACAAATACTTTTAGTGAGAATCTTAAGTCTTCAGACAAATGTCAGTTCAGACTTGTTCTTCCTAAAATGCCACAAACTGTGTTCCATGGCTCTAATTTCCATTAGCTGTAGTATGACTAAATCAAAATCTTCATAGCCTTTCAGATAGTGCTAAGTCTTTCCTGAACCAGGAAAATTGTGTAGTGTCCTGTAGGTCTGTCTTCCATCTGACTTGAAAACTGAGCAGGTGAGTTGGGGACTCACAGACATCTTTACTATTCTAGAGATTAAAATCTTTATAAACATTCTTTCTCATTCTCTTGCCTTCCCTGCTGATGTTGTAGTTGCTCATTTTATAAAGTCTGTGCATCTGGAAAAGTTGTATTGTCTACATGTAGAAGCATAGCCCTATCATTCCTAATGATATTGGAACTAATCAGAGCTATTTCCCGAAAATCTCTGAGCATGATTAAACAGAGCACACTAAGGAATTTTTCATGCAGAATGGGAGACTGTTCAAAGCACTGTCAAAGTAAAGATACTACTTCAAAGAGAACAGATGGGAAATGTATATTTGATTTCCACATGGAATGGAATGAGGAACTGAATGGTTCCTAGACCAGCCCTAAGCTGGAGGCAGGATCAATAGCACTGCACTTCCAGGTATGTCTGTCTGACCCACTTATGGTTCTCCTATCTTTTCTCCATCTGTAGTGAGAGCGCTAAGGAGTCTGGTATTATTTACAATATGTTTGCTACACCTGTCATAGATTCAATGGTGATTTAATTCTAATACAAGCCAGCACAGGTAGAATGTAAACAGGAGAGAAACATTACAACTGGTTTTTGTTGACAGACAGCCTCCGAGTGAATTTGGATAGCTGTCCTAACTAAAGCCTGATCCACTCAGAGGAGAAGCTCAGCAGAGACACATTACCAACACATTGTCTAAGAAAGAATGAAAAAGAATGGAGAAAAGTCTGGCTTTTTTGGCACTGTGCTCATTACACCAATGAAGAGTACTGGGTATAGAATCATTGAATGATTTGGGTTGGAAGGGACCTTAAAGATTATCTAGTTCCAAGACCCTTTTCCTTAGCTCAGGTTCCTCAAAGCTCCATCCAACAGGGTGTTGAATGCTTCCACCACTTCTCTGGGCAACCTGTTCCAGTGCCTCATCACTCACACAGTAGAGAATTTTTTTCCCCAGTATCTGTTCTAAACCCACCCTCTTTCAGTTTTCAGCTATTCCCACTTGAATCAAAAGCTCCCAGTGCAGGAGGGATGGATATAAAGATGATTTAGACTTTTGGTCATTTATATAGTGACAACTCCCTCTCTCCTCTTATTCCTCATTCCCTAATTGTGCTTCCCTGGAGGTTCCACAAGTATATCCATCACAGTGCTAATTTTGCATCTTTTGGCAGGATCTTGCATGATGAAGTCTACATTCCAGAAAAAGAAAAACACTGGTATTCATAATTGCAATTTTGATGAGCTGTGTGGCAGCTAAAATCATTATGGGTGAAATCTGATCTTTGCTTCCAGACCACAAAAATAACATGTCTGCATTTAAGTAGGGAAGGGAACCCTGATTCACATAAAATACAGCTTGAATCATACAAGAATGAATGCTTCTTGAAGGCTTACAAAGTTAGGTTAATTATTTGCTTTTAGTGTGCATTTTGATTTCCCATGAGGCTATGTAAAATGTAGAAATACTGTCCTAACCACAATAATACTTGTCTTCACCATGTTTCTAGCCCACAGAAAGGCAAGAGGTCCTTGAGAATCCTTATCCCACCAGACTTCCAGCCCTGTTTCCAGAGAGTAGAGGACAGGTAGGTCTGCTTAACTTTCAAAGTTTGTACGCATGTCAAAACCACCTGAAAAATCTGTAGGTGATGTAAATCAGCATAATTCCACCGATTTAAACAGAGATGCATCGACATTCACTAGCTGAGCATCTGGCTCCTCATACCAGCTATTGTTCCAGACGTGTGTGCATGAAATATCTCACTTTATTTTTCTGATATTAATAAAGTTTTTCCTCTTACCCCGTCCCTCACTATACTTTCTAAAACAACTTTTTAACATGTGTTTATACTTTACAGTTATCATTTCCATATAATAGTCATTATTTTAACTATCAAGCTGTTTCTAAGAGTACATGAGTCATTTACCTGGGTGGAGAGAAGTGTCATATCAGTTTATGTTATTGATTTTGACACTGATGTACAGCTTAAAGTTATATTTCTGCTATTCTTTCATACAGAAAAAAATTAGATAATCTTTTTCTTGCACAATACACCAGTGTTTTCTTAAAATGTTTATAATTACAGACTAATACAATTATATTTACCAGCTGGCCAATCTTTCAGATAACAATAAGCAACTTTCCTTTAAAATGTCTTCACGGTTTTGAAACACACTTTTTCTCAGCTGGTCTTACCCCTGTGGAAGACTAACTCATCTCATTTCATACCCTGGTTACAATACTATTTGGAAGGAGTTCAGGAACAGATTCTCATTCTTAAGATCTGTATCCCAGAGCAGAACTCTCACATTAATGTGAAGCATGTGGCTAAATCCCTTGAATGACTCTGAAAACATCAACCAGTGGTTGGTTTTTTTTTTTTTTTTTGTTTGTTTTGTTTTGGTTTGTTTGTTTTTTGGTTTTTTTTGTGGTTTTTTTTTTTTTTTTTTTTTTTTTTTTGTTTTGTTTTGGTTTTTTTTTTGGTTTTTATTTTTTTTTTTGCTTTCTGGGGGGGTGTTTGTTTTGTTTTGTTTATGGGGGTTTTATGTTTCCTGGCTCAGCTCCTACTGTTAATCAGATTTTTTTCCCCTAGTATTCTTTTAGAAAATAAAGAATAATGGGAAATATAGATTTGAATGAGATTTGTCTGATAGTTTTCAGATTCTATTCTCTGAATTTCTTTAAACACCCTTCAGAATTTAGTCTGTGCCCAACTCCACAATACACTCACAATGCTAAGAGTCCATGTAAACTGACTTGGTTACAGTCACTCCAGTTGGGCTGTCAAGCTTTAATATCCCTCTTTGACTGCAATGTAGGCACACCCACAATGTGGGAGAGGAAACAGAAGTAAAACAATATGCCCAAGATTACAGAGGAAGCCTGCAGCTGAGCAAGCAAGGAACTCTGGACTTGGGGCTTCAGGACCAGTGCCTTCTCTTTCTTTCCAAGAATTTCTAGGAAGTATTCTACATTCCATATTTCAGGCATAGTAGGATTTGTAATTTTGGAATTTATGATATATTTTGCTTTGATTCCTCTCACATTCTGCCCTTTGTTTTTTTATCATATGAAATGTTTGTGGATATTATCTGCCTACTTCTTTTAGTGTAAACTAGGGATGTAGAATGCCTGCAGATTTTTTCCTTTACTTCAAAAATTATATACATAGTTAAGACTGGAACTTTTTCTTGCTGTTTTTTACATTTTCTAGGCCTGAGGCATCCTGTAATACTGTAGTTTAGCTAGTAAATAATAATTTCCTTCATTTTCCACCATGAATAGTAAGTTAGAACCAGTGTTAATGTCAATTAAAAAATGATTAAAATAAAACAATCTATAGTGATTCTTAAGGCTAATAGAAAAAAGTAGTAAGGAATCATCCTCAGAGATTGTTCAAGAGTGATGTAATTTTGCTGGTACTCAGAATCATGGGAAAGAAAGCCTTGGAAATACATAAATATAAAGCTCCAGTTGATTTTAGGAGAGATTGCACATTAGGGTGGAATTTGGCCTTTCTAATTCGCAGTGGTCTTATGATCAGACTCAGGCTTATTTCAGCTCCAGCTCTACATGCTCCCTCTCCAAAGGCTCACTGCCATGATCCTTTCCAGGACTGCACAAGAGGGGCATTTATAATGCAAAGTGAGGCACTGTGGCATAGTTTATTCCCAGTTCTGCCATTGTCTACCTGAATGACCTCAAACAAGTAATTTTAGCTCCTGAGTTTTTCCATCTGTACAGCACTTTTAGATCGGCAGAGGAAATATGCTGTATAAAAGTTAGGAATTATTATGGACATGTTTTAATGAAGTTATTTGTTTGCAATCAGTTGCTTGTATCACATAGTATGTTTATACTGCCTCTTCACACTACACAGCAACATTTTCAGTCTCATCAGTAGTAAGAACAGGGAGAACGTGACTATGAAGATGAGTCATTTGATCCTCTAGGATACAGAAATTATATCAATTATGCCTGATAATCCTTATACCTGTCTCAGCCTTCTGGGAAAGAAAACTCTTGTTTTAGTTGGTCTTTTCTTAAGCAGTGGGAATTTCCCAAGTAATGTTATTTAAATACCATCTCTAAATATCAATGCTAGTTCCCAAGACTGCCATTTGTTCTGAGGGTACAAACAGCACAGCACATGCATTTCTCTGGATCAAAGCAAAGAAATGCCTAAAGGTTTAGTTTGCTGGCGATACCTAGGTGGTTCTGATTCTCCACTTTCCTTGGGGGCTTGTACTTGCAATAGTCAGACTACCTGGAAGACCACAGGATGTGGAAATACACAATGCAGAGTAATGTTATTGCCATGCAACAGATGTCCTTGTTACTTTTATTTAGGGATTCCGGGCTGGCAGACATTTCAGGGGCAAAATGTTCATCCATTCACCTCTTCCCAACAAACTCACAGAACAGCCAGCAATAGCAGACCATTGAGACTCCACTAGCCAACAGAACTTACTCAGAAAAAGAAAGGGTGTGTGGCTCAGCAAAAAATAAGGCCTTCATAAAATTATTTTATTTGGATCCTTGCCTACAAAATCTCAAAAATAGTTTATATTCCCAGATGCCCCTTTGGTCACTAAGACAAAATCCAATGTTGTTTAAAGTTGTTCTCACTAGGAGAATATTTTTTCTCTCATCTCACAGAGGACCATTTCACAACCTGATACACCTCATTCTCGCATTCATCCTCCTTTCATTTTCTTAGTATTTTCATTCTCCTAAAATAATTCCCTTCTTATCAAACACCTTTTAAATATTTATCCATGTGGTCCTTTTTTCCTAGTTATGACAGATTTAGTGCTTAATCTATATATTAAAATAAATTCTGTTCTTCCTTGCTTTTATTTTCCCCCAATCATCTCCCACACATTTATTTTTATTCAGGACATAATCTCCTAAAATGTAGTGGAGTATTGTGAAAAGGACTTTTGCCATCCTGCCCACTGAGGATGTAACCCTTGCCTATGCAATTCACAGCTGCAATACCCTTTTGGATATTATGTCATGTTCCTAATGCATTTCTCACTTTCTGTCCACTCTCACCTCTGGACTTCTTTGAAATTACTGTTTTCCAAATTCCTCCATTCATCTGAATGTGCTTTATCTTAAATTCATGTACCTCATTAAAGACTAACCCTTGATTTCTTTGCTCCTGTTCTTTTTCCAAGTCTCCTTAGATCTGTTACTGCTATTTTATAACTTCAGTATTTGCAACACTTACTTTAATGTTATTTGGGCTTATATAGGAGTTCCATTAGACAGAATTGATAATAAAGACCAAAAAAATTCAAGTGATAGAATGTAATGAAATGAAAAATTTTGATTATGTTATCTTCGATGAAGTTTGAAAGTTTGCAAAGCTCATGCTACCAAAATAAGGAGGATATTTCTTCTCACTACAGACAGGAAGACTGATATTCAAAACAAGTCCTCTGTGAAAATGGTTTGAAGAAGAAGTATTTTCCTGATTAATGCTTTCTGATTAGGGAGTAGTTTTGTGAACATGCAGCTCTTGTTAATCTCCTTGGGAGTAGTTTTGTGAACATGCAGCTCTTGTTAATCTCTTAAACTTCTTAAGCTAAAAGCAGTATGGTCAGACAGTTGATATGTCAATTACATTCATATTGAGAGATTTTAGCTTCTGGATATTTCTAACATATCCAAAACTAAGGAACAGTTGAGAAGTCTTTGTTAAAAAGGTTTGGAGAAAAGATCACATTGCACGCAGCAGCTGTTTGCGTGGATTACCTAGTCTAGCCGTTCTGTCAAGGCTAAAAAAAATACTGTCTGAACTGCAGGGAGAAAACAAGTGACTGAAATACTGAAATATCAGTGAAGTAAGGGCATGTTACAAGCAGAATGGCTGGACTTCCTCTGTCAAGCTCTAGCTTGGGCAAGGAAGTAGGACAGTTCTAAACAAAGACCTTGTTTGGCTGTCCTATTTAGAGGCATTTTTGGAACGAACAAGCTGAAATGGTTATTTTCTAGCTCTTATAGAGCCTTCAGACATGTTGCTTTTCACTGCGTATTTATAACAAATCATACAAATCTATACACAAATCTTGGGGTTTCATTGTTTTACAATGCTAGACTTGGCTTTGCTGGTCTCTCTGTGGCCTTCCTTCCTTTTCCTTCCTTCCTTCCTTCCTTCCTTCCTTCCTTCCTTCCTTCCTTCCTTCCTTCCTTCCTTCCTTCCTTCCTTCCTTCCTTCCTTCCTTCCTTCCTTCCTTCCTTCCTTCCTTCCTTCCTTCCTTCCTTCCTTCCTTCCTTCCTTCCTTCCTTCCTTCCTTCCTTCCTTCCTTCCTTCCTTCCTTCCTTCCTTCCGCCACTTCCTTCCGCCACTTCCTTCCGCCACTTCCTTCCTTCCGCCACTTCCTTCCTTCCGCCACTTCCTTCCGCCACTTCCTTCCGCCACTTCCTTCCGCCACTTCCTTCCTTCCGCCACTTCCTTCCTTCCGCCACTTCCTTCCTTCCTTCCTTCTGCCACTTCCTTCCTTCCTTCCGCCACTTCCTTCCTTCCTTCCGCCACTTCCTTCCGCCACTTCCTTCCGCCACTTCCTTCCTTCCTTCCGCCACTTCCTTCCGCCACTTCCTTCCTTCCTTCCGCCACTTCCTTCCTTCCTTCCTTGTTTCCTTGTTTCCTTGTTTCCTTGTTTCCTTCCTTGTTTCCTTCCTTGTTTCCTTTCTTGTTTCCTTCCTTGTTTCCTTGTTTCCTTGTTTCCTTCCTTCCTTCCTTGTTTCCTTGTTTCCTTCCTTCCTTCCTTGTTTCCTTCCTTCCTTCCTTGTTTCCTTCCTTGTTTCCTTGTTTCCTTCCTTGTTTCCTTGTTTCCTTCCTTCCTTCCTTGTTTCCTTCCTTGTTTCCTTCCTTGTTTCCTTGTTTCCTTCCTTGTTTCCTTGTTTCCTTCCTTGTTTCCTTCCTTGTTTCCTTCCTTGTTTCCTTGTTTCCTTCCTTCCTTCCTTGTTTCCTTCCTTCCTTGTTTCCTTCCTTCCTTCCTTCCTTGTTTCCTTCCTTCCTTGTTTCCTTGTTTCCTTGTTTCCTTGTTTCCTTCCTTCCTTGTTTCCTTCCTTCCTTGTTTCCTTCCTTCCTTGTTTCCTTCCTTGTTTCCTTGTTTCCTTCCTTCCTTGTTTCCTTGTTTCCTTCCTTGTTTCCTTCCTTCCTTGTTTCCTTCCTTGTTTCCTTCCTTCCTTCCTTCCTTCCTTCCTTGTTTCCTTCCTTCCTTGTTTCCTTCCTTCCTTCCTTGTTTCCTTGTTTCCTTGTTTCCTTCCTTCCTTGTTTCCTTCCTTCCTTGTTTCCTTGTTCCCTTGTTTCCTTCCTTCCTTGTTTCCTTCCTTGTTTCCTTCCTTGTTTCCTTCCTTGTTTCCTTCCTTCCTTGTTTCCTTCCTTGTTTCCTTCCTTCCTTCCTTGTTTCCTTGTTTCCTTCCTTCCTTGTTTCCTTCCTTCCTTGTTTCCTTGTTTCCTTGTTTCCTTCCTTGTTTCTTTGTTTCCTTGTTTCCTTCCTTCCTTGTTTCCTTCCGTTTCCTTCCTTCCTTCCTTCCTTGTTTCCTTCCTTCCTTCCTTCCTTGTTTCCTTCCTTGTTTCCTTCCTTCCTTCATTGTTTCCTTGTTTCCTTGTTTCCTTCCTTCCTTGTTTCCTTCCTTCCTTGTTTCCTTGTTTCCTTCCTTCCTTGTTTCCTTCCTTCCTTCCTTGTTTCCTTGTTTCCTTCCTTCCTTGTTTCCTTCCTTCCTTGTTTCCTTGTTCCCTTGTTTCCTTCCTTCCTTGTTTCCTTCCTTGTTTCCTTCCTTCCTTGTTTCCTTCCTTGTTTCCTTCCTTGTTTCCTTCCTTGTTTCCTTCCTTCCTTCCTTGTTTCCTTGTTTCCTTGTTTCCTTCCTTCCTTGTTTCCTTCCTTCCTTGTTTCCTTGTTTCCTTGTTTCCTTCCTTGTTTCTTTGTTTCCTTGTTTCCTTCCTTCCTTGTTTCCTTCCGTTTCCTTCCTTCCTTCCTTCCTTGTTTCCTTCCTTCCTTCCTTCCTTGTTTCCTTCCTTGTTTCCTTCCTTCCTTCATTGTTTCCTTGTTTCCTTGTTTCCTTCATTGTTTCCTTGTTTCCTTGTTTCCTTCCTTCCTTGTTTCCTTCCTTGTTTCCTTCCTTGTTTCCTTCCTTCCTTGTTTCCTTCCTTGTTTCCTTCCTTCCTTCCTTCCTTCCTTGTTTCCTTGTTTCCTTCCTTCCTTGTTTCCTTCCTTCCTTGTTTCCTTGTTTCCTTGTTTCCTTGTTTCCTTGTTCCCTTGTTTCCTTCCTTCCTTGTTTCCTTCCTTGTTTCCTTCCTTGTTTCCTTCCTTGTTTCCTTCCTTCCTTCCTTCCTTCCTTGTTTCCTTGTTTCCTTCCTTCCTTGTTTCCTTGTTTCCTTGTTTCCTTCCTTCCTTGTTTCCTTCCTTCCTTGTTTCCTTCCTTGTTTCTTTGTTTCCTTGTTTCCTTCCTTCCTTGTTTCCTTCCGTTTCCTTCCTTCCTTCCTTCCTTCCTTGTTTCCTTCCTTCCTTCCTTCCTTGTTTCCTTCCTTGTTTCCTTCCTTCCTTCATTGTTTCCTTGTTTCCTTGTTTCCTTCCTTCCTTGTTTCCTTCCTTCCTTGTTTCCTTGTTTCCTTGTTTCCTTCCTTGTTTCCTTCCTTCCTTGTTTCCTTCCGTTTCCTTCCTTCCTTCCTTCCTTGTTTCCTTGTTTCCTAGACATAATAGATATCTTAATTTGCCCTTCTAAAATCTGCTAAGATGCATGTTTATCCTGGAAGTCTTCTGCACTCTGGTTACTCTATTCCAAAATAGAAAATTTTGTCATTTATTTTATCTATCTTTAGCATCCTGGTTTCCATTTCTAAGCACTGGCTTTTATTATTTTAATGAAAAGACACATTAAAACTGATTACAGGGTTTCTGCAACAGATCTAGACCATCTGCTGTAATGACCTGAAGATATGACAATGACAAAACAATAATTAAAATATGCCTAGTGACAGTCTCTTGAACCTAGAGGATACATAGTGAAGTATGTGGGAAAATATTCTCTTTTATAGATGTGAATTGGTCAGAAATACAGTAAGCAAAAGTAATAACCACTAAAGAGGTTTAAACTCAGAATATTTTTGAGTCTTTGTTTCAGGCTGGATTTTTTTTTTTTTTGTTAGTTGCTTTTGTTTGTTGGTATATTTGTTTGGGTTTCTTTTGTTTTGGGGTTTTCATTTTTGTTGTTTTTTGTTGTTTTTTTTATTTTTTGGTTGTTTTTTTTTTCTTTTGTTTTTCATTTCCCTATGGAAGTACACGTATCACTGGTTTCAAACCCTCTGTACTGAGATAATGAAGGGGGCGTGGCTCCTTGGAGTCCATCAAGGCTACTTCTAAGCCAGCTGAAGGAAATGAAACAACCCAAGATGTTATCCTTCCATCAGAACATGACTACGTGATACATTGACAGGACACATAAGGCTGATGTGCCTCTATGGTTGTCATGGTCTGAACTTAATTAGTCTTGAACCCCACAAATGGGAACAATTATATATCAGCTCTATCAACATTTTAGTCAGAAGGAGGAGAAGGCATGGAATCACTTGTCTTCTGCAAGGTTTTGTATAGAAAAATCCATTAGTATTTTCTACCAGCCACTTTTTGAATCTGAATCATCTGCAGAGCTCTAAAAATCTAAAAGAGGCTGCAGTCCCAGAAGAAGCAGCGAGGACACTGCCTTTTGACTTGTGCAGGAACAGGAGCCAAGGGCTTCAGTCTTCCATCTCTATATACGAGGAGGAGTGATTTATCCTGCTTGTCTCATGTGGGTGCAGTTAATATACACAAAATTTTGTTAGGTTTAGACCAGCCCTTAAGCTTTCTGGGTTTGCAGTCTGCTGGAGATTTCCCAATGGACATTTGAACCCTTTGGAAAAATATCCTTTAGTAGGTTTTCAAGTCACCTAACAGAAGGCTTATTTTTCCTATCTGCCTATGGTTGACCTCTCTCTCCATCCCAAAGCTCTGGAGGCAACAGTATCAGCACGACTGGATGCAGAAAAATAAATTACTTCCCACACTGAATATCTGATTTTAGGTATTGGCACAATATGCCAGGTAGAACTGACACATTTTTTTCCTCTTGTCTAAGCCTCAGTATTGTATTCATAAAATGTCATATGCCAAGGGAAAAAAATGTAAACTTCAGGCACTGATGAGTTGGTTGTAAAAAATCAGTTACTTTCTTAGAGATGCATTTTTATCAACTCCCTTCCTGGGGTATTTGGGGCACAGATCACTGATGTCTCAGTAGAACTGTTAGGACATGTATACATTTCCCTCTTATTGTTCATTACAAGATAACATAACTCTAAATTGGGCTGGTGATTCACCTCCCCCGGAGGGGCTGCAGTTATAAGAGAGTTAATTATTCACCTTCCAGTCATGGAAAGATTCCATGCAGCTGTTGGTATTGGTCTGTCTTTTCTTCACCCAACCACACCTACTGAACATCAAGGAACTTAGAGGGGGAAGGGGTTTGGGTTCTTTTCTCCTTTTTCTTTTTTTTTTTTCTTCCCCTAATTGACCAGGCAAGATTCTCATCTGTGTGTGACTCAATAGCTTGACTATGAACTCAGGTTTCATGAATGTGGAGAAATCTCACTGAACTTTCACTTACCTCCCTGAACTTATGCTCCCTCTCTCTGTTTTAAAAGAAACCAAACAAAAGAAAACATATTTTGCACTGGATGTGGCTACATTCCCTGATCTAATCTGGTCTGCAGTTCACATTTTGAGTAAGAGATGTATGCAATATTAAGCTCCACTCAACAGGACTTAACTCCAGCTCTGTAAAGTTATGCATTACCACTCCTCCATTTTCCCCACTAGCTGGCCACTTTACAACTCATCAAGTCATTAGTAGGACCCCCCTGCACTTATGTTTTAATTTCATTTGCATTACACAGCCAACTCTCCCTCCTGAGCCCTTGTTCAAAGATACAGCGCTCCTCCTTTCTGCTTTGGGTTTCTAATAGCACCATACCAGTCCCAACACAGGTAACTAGCTCCCTACAAGCACACGTGCACACACACATGAGCTCTACATTGTTTTGTTCTTCTTATTTCTGTCCTTGTCAGCTGTGTCTGCTTTCACTCAGCACTTAACTCTTTCCCCATCGGCAGCAAACCTAATGATGATTTAATGGCAAGTGCAGAAACAGTCCTGGGAGCAGAGGTCAGAATCTGTAACATTCTCCTAGGCACCAGGCTGCAGAAACATGCTTTCTCTTGTGCTCTACATCCTTGGCTGACTTGGTCTGAGACCTTTTCTGAGTCTGCTTTGCGGCAGCAGCTTTTCAGACAACTGTTTCCTTCAAAGCGATTAGTGGTTTAAATCAAACAGCTAAAGTATTGTCAAATACAGTGGCCAACACCAGCTTCTTGAAAGACTGAATGAAAGCACTTGTCTAGGAGAAAGAGTTTTGGGGAGGATGGCTGCAGTGTGAATAGGAGTGTCCCAGTCCTATTGTCTCCTGCTCACCTCAGTATACAATCCCCTGTAAACCCCGTTTCTGGAAGTTTGGCTTTCCCTGATCTTTACGGGCTGTTTGATGTGTATCCTTGACGGTGCAGCGAGACAGGCACGTACACACTTGGTGTCTCCTGCCTGGGCTGTGTCTGGCCCCCATGCCTCAGCTGTGCCTGTTCCCTGGAACAAAACCTGTCTGGGCTGTATTCCCACATGAGATATAAACCAAGCATAAAAAAGGAAGCTTAAAGTGTTTGTTGGAGTAGGACAATAGCATAGTGAGATTTAAACAGAGAGGGAATTGAGATGAAGACTGACTGTAGCAGAATATTAGATACTTCTCTGGGAGTCATACTCAAGACGTAACTCCCAAATCAAGAAGAGAGGATTTAAAAATCAGTCTTTTGTATTAGTATCACAGACCACTGTTAAATTAACTGTATTAATAGTTGAGTGAGCCAGAAAGTCTTGCTTCTGGCTGCCTTTTGTGCCAGGACTAGTCCCATCTGTGTGCTTTGAATGTATCTGTCTGCTGGGCCCTGTATAAGGGGAGGAAGGGAGAACCTTTTTAATGCTGAGTTGAAGCAGGTAGGTCAAGATTATTACAAGTTTTGCAGCAAAACACAGCTCCGCTAGTGTGTGATTAAGCACCTGCCCTGGGATTTTGAAGATTAGTGTGATACCTATGTATTGTACTTGAGTCTAACTTGGAGAGAAAATACCAAAGTATCTATTGTTTTTAAAGTTGATTATTTGAAGTTCGATTTTCAAAGGTATTTTTATCTCTGAGAAATGAAAAAGATCTTTCATGAGTGTCAGTTGGGATTAAGTGATCTGAAAACTCTAACATTGTATGATTCACTTAAAATGGCTTATTGTCATGGAGTATTTTTGTATTGGTAGATTTTTTTGTTAAATAGTGTTTCTGAATGCTGCTAGTTCTGCAAGAGTACATGCAGTATTGCCTTTACATAGGACCTACATGTGGCTTTTCAGCATTCTAGTTTTATTAGTTTTATTTATTTATACTACCTTCTGTTTATAGTTCCAGTGCAACCTGTGAGAGGAGAAGCTGAATGACCATCTTAGCTGACTGTTAAATACTTATGGGCACTTCACTGTAGAACCCTTGTAAAATCATGTTCTCTCAGGACATTGTAAAACACTGCCTGGCAGCTCCCTACTCTGGTAACACAGATTATAATAAACAAAGATGGAGCACATCATAAATTAATTCCCATGAAAATGTGTCCAGAGAACATAATATCAAAGTTGCCATAAAACACATTCACACTTAGCCTCAGTATCATCTAGTTTTCCATTTCATGTATATGGATAGTATTTTTTCCTAGGCAAATAGAATTTCTTAAAATGGAACATATGGTCTGCTAGGAAATACAAATATAAACGACTGTCTACGTCTTCATCATTATTACACTTTCATTGGAAGGTTCAAACTCCAGAAACAAAGCACATATAAATGAAAGAATAATTGAAACTTTCTGCTCCAAATAATTCTAGCCCATATATTTTCATCATCTGTATCAGGCTGAGGGTCTGATTTATCAAAATACTTCAGCTCTTGACTGTTCTCAACTTTGTGACTAGTACTATTGACTCCTAAGGAGCTACTCACAGCTATGTATATGTAAATAATGCACATATGTATAAATGTTTATATATACACCTACTTACTAAATGTATGTGCAACACACATATATTTAAATATATGCATTAATTATATGTATTAATAAACATCCAGATGCATAAGGTATTAGTAGAATTTGAGCCTTAAAAAACAAGGGAAACTGTGTTCCAAAAGGAAGAGTACTACTTCTTAGGAGTTAAGGAACAGAGATCCCCAAATATTTTAGATGAATGGTGGAGGTTCACAATAAGCATTTCTTGTACTGCATAACTTTTTTTTACTACAAGTACTGAATAGGGACCTCATTAAATTTACCCAGTGATTCTGATTTTTCTGAGCTGCAGCGAGACACAAGTGTTAATATGATAGATTTTACTGTTTAATCCAGTTGTGGCTGTGGTAGAAAAGAGCTTGGAAACCACGCGTATGAAAGGTTTCTAAACCTAGACAGAAAGCTCGTATGACAAAAGTGTAAATGCAATTTGTGTTACCAGATGTGTATAGAGCTGTCATTATTTGTTGTTCTACATTTCTCCTGCTGTAACAACTTCTGCCAAAGCGCCAGTAAAAAGTGGGTAAATTAATGATAATTTAAGAAAGTGACTGGGAGAGTTAGCAATTTGTTTGATCATGTATTTACACTAATGATTCAAAAGTGCATATTGTTTTATAAGAATGTTGTGTATCACTGCATTTTTCCAGTTCACACATTTAGAAGTAGGCTGTGCTGAGTCTACATTATAAATGTTATTCCCATATAAAGCAGGTATCTTTCTTGACCTTTGCCAGTCAGTTCCATGTCAAGAGGGTCCATATACAATTTAGGAGCTCATACAGAGCTTCTGAGTCATCCACTAGCTGACCTGTGCAATGATCTTAATCTCAAGAACTGAAATACTAGCCCTTGATTCGTTCTCTCAGTCAAACAAATAGGAGTAGTTTTTCTAAGATCTGCCCAGAATGCACTGTTTATCAAAAATTAAAACCAAACTGCTTGCTTCAAGGCAGTAAGTGGAAGTCCTAAACAGTGTCAATGTTTTGTCAATGCAAAACATCTTTACAGGTAAAAGTAACAGCAACTGATGATCAACAAATTCTTCTTCTGGCACACACTTCTGTCGTGTCCTTTAATTGCCTCCCCACACAGGATAAATAAGTGTGGTGTCTTTAATTTTTCTGCTTTCTTCTTATGATCAATGGCAGATTTCCTATTAATTCATTGTCAGAGGCCTCTCTACCAGTCAAGAAATGGGATCTTCACCACAGGCAGTGACTCAGCCTTTACCTATTACTAATGAAATATACTATTGTAAGTAATAATAACAACACAGTGATAATAACAGGGCTGATAATAATGATAATAGTTATAGAAAGAGTAGTAACAATAACTAAAAACTGCAGCAAGTAATAATGTACCAGCTCTGAAATAACATTATTGCCAAGCCCCCTATAATTTTTTAAAGCAGGTATTTAATTGGAGCTATGCAAGGATTAGAAAAGAACTTGCCATTTGCTAAAAATGAGAATTTATTGAATTCAGACTACCTGGAAGAAGAAATGGTCAACTTAAGAGTGACTCAAGCCCCAGTCAGATGTAGATAAAAATAGAAAATATTTATTAAGCACTTAAATCTTGTGTTCAATCAGCAAATTTCCTAGTATCTCTGTGTAACCACGCAGCAGAGTGGTTTGTGCCAGAGGTGAGACCATAGTACCGTCATTGCACAGGGTGGTTATTACCACTCAAACACAGATGGTCGAAGGTAGATCCTTGTTGTCAGCCTAAGTAGATGCAAGGCCAAGCATGAGTTGTGACAGATCTGATACAAAACTCAGGGAGGTTGTTTCAGAACACGAGTGGGAAGTTTAATGTATCTGTACTCTCAATATTAACAAATATGAACCCTGAGTTACATCTTAATTATGATGGCACATTTCCCCTTCACACATGTGCTATGCTATTCCTTTTAATGATTGTTTGAAGAGGACAGGGAAAACCTTTTTCAGATTAGGTAGGCTAGTTAAATCAGAGATACCACAAGGTCCTTGCAGGTACATGGGACATGGCAAGCAGACAAAATTACTTCTTCTTGACTTACGAATAGCACTTAATTGCAGTCATGATGTGGAAGTTGTAAAACATACATATGGAATCAAACGTAAGTTAATCTGGTAAGCCACGAAGGTGTGTTGACACAGACTTTAGCTTAGGCCATGCAAACTTGCCTGGGACCTCCTGTGCTTATTTGAGTGGGTAGCGCATTCTGAAATTAATGATGCAGTGATTTCACTACTATTGGTTCAAGTAACACAAAGACTGTCAGTCATGCCAGGACATGACAGGTCATGGCTGGGGCATACTGCACCCCAGTGACACACAGCTAGTATAAAAACCTGGTTAGAAAATAGCAGCACTCAGAGAGGCTCAAAACCACACTGCATAATAAACCTGTCACAACAGTACCAGAGACCATAGGAGAAAAAAGGTGACTTAGACTTATAACTATTGCTGTCTCACTGTTATAAATATTGCTGTCTCACTCTTCTCAGATGTTTCACATGCAGTACAAAGTTAAAGTAAGTTTAACAGAGCCAAGAACCACTATGAAGATGTAAAATCAACTAAGAATTAAAGGCTCTGGTACATTATGTGAAATATCCTCACTAAAACCTGATGCAATTTTCTCAAAACTTGTGTGTGTAGGTATCATTTTTATTCTGCCTTTTTTTCCTTTTCAAGGTTGCAACTGAGGAAAGAGTACAGTGTGAAAAAGCAAAAAGTTATTGAACATAGCAAAACAGCATAAGTTTAGAAGGTTTGGAAACTGTGTACACAAAGCCCTTCACAGCCTTACTCATCCTGTCCTCCCTGCGTCAACCTCTTCTCTTACTTTCTTATACTTCCACAAGGTGTTTTTCTGCCTATATTAGTTTTCTTGTTTTTAACCTTAATATATATTTGCTGAAGTCTGGACAGTCCCAGTACACTTGCACATAGTAAACATGACATTTCACAATTCTCTCTGTGCCTGGATACAGAAAACAGGCTATTTCCTGAAAAGTCAGTTTCACTAAACTAAACCGTGTGGGCTACTAAAAAAAACCTTAGATGGAAGGGCCCTCAGTAGTGTGGGTCATACTAACAGCTTTCTCTTCTGCTTGCAACTGGTGGAAAGTTCCCTCCTTGGAAAATACTGGTTTTGTCCTTCTGCTTGGAAAAGGTATAAACCAGAAAGTTTAAAAGGTAAAAAGGTATAAACCAGAAATATGCTAGCCAACACATTACTCTTCTGTGGTGAATTTGGCTTCTGTACAAATCTACAGGCAGCTGTAAACGAGGCATATATTGATAGTTTGCAAAATATCTATTGCCTCTTTAACTGATGTCTTCAAAGAGACAATTTTTGAAGAGTGCCACGCTTTGGAGTCCAGTGCAGGCTGGTTCTCCTTGGCACGCTGGCTGGGTGCCAATGCACCTTCATTGGTGTGGGTCTTGCTTCATTCAGGCACCAAGAGCTTTTTTCCTCAAGCTGCACACAGAGCACAATGCAACTTAAAATCTTTTGTTACACATAATGAGTGCTTTTATTTCTTTTCCTTTCCTACTGTTCTACAAATACCTAACAATGCTGCTCTTTAAGGCCAAGGCTGTTACAAAGAGCTGACTTTCTTCCCCCAAAAATGAGCCTTGACATGTGAAAAATTCCTTCCTTTTGTAAAGCAGGTATGGGCACACAACTGTTTGTAGATGAACCTTTGCTTCATTAGTAGGGAATAATAATAAATTCAGAATACATGCATGCTATTGCATCTAGTCAGTAGTCACACTAGCCTTAGTATCAGCATAAACAGTCTATATTTTACAGATTTAAGCACTCGGAATGTAGCAGCCTACAAAAAAAGGAAAACTTAAATATGATCGAGAATATTTATTTGCCTTTATAATTTTAGAAAAGTAAAAACCTTGCTGTATTTCAACTACTCATTCTCGGAGAATGTTCATAACTAAATGCTAGATTTTCAAATCAGCAGTCTAAATGCATAATAATGGGAAAATAAATAAGAATGCAATCGTATGAGATGTTTGTCCACATAAGACACACAGCATTTGAAGAAGGGTTACACATGGATAGACCATGCTGGTGGTTTGCTGGACCGTGAATTTCTCTTCCATCCTCATTTGTCCTTATCCTTCTCCAGGCTGCCATGCTCTGTCCCTAAACCCTTTGGGGACTTTTTTCCGTACCTGAAGTGGGTGGACTGAGCATAGCAGAAGAAGACCTACATCTGGGAGAAGCCCTCACATTAATGGATGCTCCTTACTCTTCTTGCAATCTAACAGCAAGCAGTTATTTCTAACATTGTATATAATGAAGTTTTGATAACTGTTTAAAAGTTGTGTGTTTTTGTGACTGCTGGACAGGAATCTGGCCATGGCCTTCAGATATAAAGAACACTTTCTGCCTACTGAATCCACTTTACCCTGAGATTGAAGGTATCCAAGTCTGATAATCCCTGGTAAATGGTATTTTAATTGAAGGAAGAACAGGCCTTAGGCACAGGATACATCTTCTAAGACTATCAATATAATTTCAGAATCCCAACCCATCCCTTTCCAAATTCCTTACAAGGACTTTCATGTCTCTGTATTTTGACTAGATGGCAGTAATTATTTATGAGTACAGCAGTAACACACACTCAACAGATGAAACACCAAATCAAATCAAATAATGCATATCCAGGTAAAATTTCAGGGTGTATTCAGCTGTCAGGATACCTGCCCATAAACCTTTCTGGAGGACCCAAATGACCATCATTAAACTGACGAAAATTCCAAGGACCATTTTGTAAAACTGACTAAAATGCATAATTTCATCTTAAAATGTGACTTTTTTTTTTTCTTTTTTCTTTTTTTTTTTTAATCCCCAGACTATAGGTTGTCTTGGAGCAGAAGTTTACTATACATCTCATATACAGCAGTAAGAGCAGAGCCATTCTTGTCCTGCAGACGCCAGATGTGAGGACTGAGGCCCTGAGGAGAAGTCAGGTGTACTAGTTTGAAAGCAAACCAGTGGGAGATCCCAAGGAAAATTAAAATAAATGCAATAATACAGAAACACAGAGTCTGAATACAACCTGACGCCCACCTGGTTGGTCAGGGTGTAGCAGTCCAATTAATTGTTGGCTGCAGTCCTGCAGTCCAGGTGTGATTCTGTTGAAGCAGTGATTCTGTAGACATGTTTTATCTACCTCTGAACTTTTAATGGTGGTTATGTAGCTCTTGTCCTCTGGGAATTCAGTGGATAAGGCTGCTTGTGATGTTCCAAATCTCAGATTATATCTAGGTAGGAATGCTTGGTTCCTCCCTGTGGGCAGAGCCTCTCCCAATGGGATGATGTAATTTTATCAGTCATGCAGTGAGACTCAATGGCCCATTAACAGAAAATATCCCCTGGAGTTATCAGGAATGAGTCATGAAGGACATAAAGAACACTGCCCTGCCTGGTTTAAACAGTTTATGAAGATGGTGATTGAAAACACACTTTTGGGTACATCCTACACTGTAACCTCAGACAACAGGCTAGGGGGGCACTTGCAGCTTCCTAGCCTATTCCCTCCTGAAGCTCCAGCCAGATCCCTCCCAGCCTATGACTTCCAGGCTACAAAGCTGATCACAAATAGATCTTACTATAAAATACGGATTCTGGTACCATTTGGTGTGTGCGTGGGCCTTTGTATAAATATAGCCACACACAGACCTGTCCAAAAGGCGCTCATCATCGAGACACTGGTGATAAGACATAGTAAGGGAAAATTAGGCATCATTAAAGAAAGGGTAGCGACAGCATCTTTAAGCTGCCACTTTAGTGGGAAGGTGGCATATTTGCAGATTAAGACCCTTACTTTCCTTCTTGTTTAAAATAGCTTATTGTATGGAGGAGAGATGCCTCATTCCTACTTTCTTTCTGAAAAAGAAGGTGGGCCGTTTCTATTTTGGCAGTTTATAGTTTTTCAAAAATAGTGACTAACTGCAAAAGAAAAAAAAAAGCCTATTTGGCCTTAGATATAAAAACCTAAGGGAACTTGGAAAATAGAAAGAAAAAAATTACTTCTCTTTCCTTTTTGCCAATGTGGTCTTGGAGGGGACACTTAATAAAGGTAAATAAGGATTTCTAACACTCTGCGTTGCACAGTCTTTGAGCCCAGTGTGTTGAAACTGTCTTGGCGGAGAGGACCAACTCTAGGATGGGAATGTTTATCTGGAAGAAAATGCAGGTAAGAACAGTACCAATGTGCGCTTTGAAGGCAGAATTGTTCTTACTCCTTTGTGGCATGTCTGATTCTGGAGGTTTGCCTAGAGATGGAGTCTCTTCTGGACTATCAATAAAGGGATCTACTGTACTACTTGTAGTTATTCCAAAGGATCAATTTATGATTCCAATATTAAGCCCAGTTATATTTCCTTGGAAATATAAGAAATTCTTGATAATATTCTGTAGTTACCATTCTCATCTCCATCAAAATTTCTCTGCCAAACAAAATACAGACTCAGAGAGCAATGGAGTTAGTAATGGATGAGAAATCTTTACTGAGAATCATATAATACGTTCCTTCTTTGAAACTTTGGCCCTAGCCAAAAAACATACACCTGATCAAGATTTTGGAAGACATGATGAGAAAATCTCTGGTGATAAAGACGTGATAATTTTTACAAGGTTCCATAAAAGCAAAAATGTGCCTGAGAGATAGGAGGCAAGCAAGACTTTGGGGCTTTTTATTTCTTTTTGCTAGTTTGTTGGAGCTTGGTGGTGTTTTTTGTTGTTGTTGTTTTTGTTATTGTTTTGTTTTGTTTTTAATTGCCACAAAAGGAGAACGGAGCCTTTAAATTTGGAAAAAAATAGGTCCTCCAAGTTAATTGTGGGAAAGCATTTGTGATGTGTTTTAACTACTGTTTTTATGACAATGACTTAAAGAATGGTAAGTATTCCTTGTTCTGAAAACAAATTATTTGCAGAATTAATTAATTAACTTTTTTTTGTTTCCCAAAGCAAGCTGGTAAAACATAACAAATTGGAGTGACATGCTTTAAAGGCTTACAGACAAACTGCCTCATGCAGACATATATATTTCCCTGTAATTTTTTGAAAGACAAGTTAATTTAGCTATGTGTCTAAGAAACATCTGGCAAGTAGAGTATTTCAATACACATGCCAGGTGAGGAAAGGAAACCCAGGCTACAGACAAGAAACCAGAAAAATACCAAATTTCAAGCACTGAGCAGAGTCAGAAAATTAGGTTTTAAGCATTCCCTTACTTAGTGGGCCGTCACCATGGATGGGAGCTCTGGCCACTTTTCTATAGTGATTAAAAAGTGACAGAGGAAAATAGAAGATGACAGCCAGCTCATCACACAAAGAGGTTAGAGCAACCTATTTTCATTGCTTGGGACCACTGCACCAACAGTGTGCAGGTTGTGATGTGAGCATGGGTGACAGGCCAATGTGCCTACACACAAGACAGGGTGGCAGAGAGGCACTTACAAAAACGTTCTTCTGGTGGCCAAAATATTCTAATGAAACAATCAGAACTTCCTGGTAAGAGTGAAAATATGTCAAAGCCAACTTTGTGGGATACTCTCTCTTGGCAAGGAACTTAACAATGATTTTGCAGAAGGGAATTAGCAATATGCCTATCTGCAGTTAATGATTATTTCATATGTCCAAAGTGGTACATATGACAATGATTTTGGCAGATAAGACAACTGAAATTATACATACTCCATATTATTTTGCATAAGGAAATCATATGGGATTGTGATAGTCATTTGGGGGGATCTATATTTTTTTGCTGGTAAATATAAAATATTCCCCTTAAAATTTCCCCCTTAAAGATTTTAGCTTATTGCTTAGCACTACACATTAGGAAAACTCACATAAAGGCATTAGCAGAGCAATATAGGTAGAGCCCTTAAAACACTGCAAAATTTCTTTCACTGGAAGGTCAGTGTCATGTATTACCAGAAAAAAAAATCTTCAGAGTAATTTTTAAATTATAGTAGTGCTTTAATTTTATGTGGTAAGACCATATGCATCTTTAAAAAACTCCACCAGATGAATAACCAACAGAAGGAAACTCAGTGAATAAGAAATTCACAAAATAATCTTCTCAGAGATGAGCAAAACATTAATATTTTATTGACTTTTTTACTAAATAAGCAATCTTTTGTCTTATTTGCATCCTTGTCAAAGCAAATTTATGGTCAAATACAGCTCTTGAAGAGACTACTGAGCTAAAATATATGAAGAGAATCTCTGAGGAATGGATGTTTTCGTCAGCAAAAGAATTGTTTAAGAAATGCTTCAATATTCAGATCAGGAAAAGACACGTAGCCATGGACTCATTTGAAAAATTCATAATAAATCAGTCTTACAGTCTCAGACCTTCAGCATCCATCACAATAGCATTAGACAATCACATGCTTCCACAGCATAAAGCATCAATTTGGAATAGTGGTCTCTGAAGGTGAAGCATTCTTCTTTCAGGAACTTGTTAGCTAACTTCGTACTGGAAGCGATCAATCTGAGCACAAACTGACAGTGTTTAGATCAAACCATAACCTCTTCCAGGAACATATTCCATCCTAGGAAGAATGTCTGTGAATAAATTCCATCAAATTGAAGACTGCAGAATGTAATTGTTCATGCATGACTGTACACATTGCTTAAAAATGAAGGCTATTGGTAGCTAATAAGTGCCTGAAAGCAGTTTGAAAGCACTCAGACTGAGATAAATGATTTCCAAGTATTCTTTGGTTTAACTGTCCCCCTAATTTTTATTGTAATTAAATTTAATTAATTTTGCAAGTGTTAAAATGAAATATTTTTCATACTCTACCTTTGAAAGATATTTCATATTCTTATCATTATTTTTCTTCTTAAAACAACCAAAAGTCATTTTTCATAGGGCTAGTCCAGGATTACACCCCAAGTGAAGGTTGTCTGGTGGCTGATGAGGTAATAAAACACATGTAGTCCTCAACAGCCACCAGGCAAGCTTGAAGACAAACAGTCCTTGCAAAAGTGGAGTAACTTAGTCTTTTATTTTCCTTTCCTCCTGCTGGATTTAGGCTCCACATCCCCATTAATCACCTCTGCCTAGCTGTCTCTTTGGTGCAGAATCTCCTTCCTTGTGGCTTGGACTTCCTGAACTCACACTTTGTTTCTACTGCTTTAGATTACACAGTGACTGCTTGTAAGTCGGTGTGGAATGAAGCCGTTATTAGAAAGAGATGCTCTTTCTAATTGTATTGCTTCAGCAAGTGACTAAAAGCAGACATTTAAATGTGCAACAGATGAATGAATGTGTCTTGGGATAAATATCTTATGAACTGGAAATCATCATCCTGTCCTATCCAAACAAAATTTCTGTGTGCTTATGTGGTGAACTCCTGTGGTTTGTGGGCAGCTGATTTGGTAGGCGTTATGAAAAGCTCACAAAGTTAGCATTTAATCTTCATTGCCTCACAGCCTTTATACAGATGTTCATTCTTACGTGCTGCATGGATATGTGACCAATGTACATGCAGCATTTGAGACCAAATGTCTTCGCAAATATGAGGCAATGAAAATTATATTTTCAAAACAGTAGACACCTTACAAATGTTAAATGGAAAATTAAGACTGAATTGCAAAGATCACCAGGAATGTAAAATCAAAAACAGGCAGATTTTTTAAAATATTCCTGTATTCTGGAATCTTGGAGATACTTTACTGTTTGAAATATTAATATTTTTGTCAATTTTTTTTCAAATTATCTAGCTGAAGTTTCAGGTCTCCATATACCTTTTGAGATATTGTCTCTTCTCTATATACATGTCAAGTTCCTATTGCAAATTTGCTGATGTATAGGGAAATATTGCCTATCATAAATTTTTCAAGGCTTCTAGATACTTACAACAAAGCAGCATCTAATTAGATTTTTAAAAGCTTCAAAGTCAGTTTAGGATGTAACTCCTGCTAGATACTGAGCCTCAATAGGCTGCACATTAATTTCATGGTGTGTACCATTCCCTCTGATTCAGCCTGCCCGTGCTCCTAGGGACACCAGGGTTAGCCAGCTTTTAGAGACATTATCAATACGCGGCTGAGAGTCACATAAATACTCTGTTCAGTTCTCTGCCCAGCAACCAGCTTCATCATGTACTTCCATACATAGTGAAATACAGTTCATCATTGCCAGTGAAACTTTTTCATGTGCCCAAAAGGAAAGAGGAGAAAGTAGCAAAGAAAATACAGTATGTAATCATTGTATTTATTTAACACTAACCACAGATTCCTTTTAATCTAAACTGCATTAATAAGAGACTATAGTATACCTATCAAGTTGTAGAATGATACTGTAATGATTCCAGTTTCCAAAAGAAATGAGAGAACTTGTTAACTAGCTTTACCTTTGTCCTACAGAATATACTTAGAGCTGTTTCACATGTTCTTCAATTAATGAAATTTTGGATCTTATCTCTTTGCTAGAATGATTCATGCTCAATACTTTGAATCAATTCTAAGAAATTAATGCTTCTCTGATACTTTGTTGTGAGACAAGGTATCAACCACAGTTGCGTCATATTAGTGATTCATTAGTCAGACTTCTGATGCTGAAGCCAATCTCGTGACATTTGTATGGAAAACTTCTGTTCTTTGTTGGTACAGTAGCTCAAACAGTTCAGTACTCTCCAGTTTTCATTTAACATAACATTAGTGACTCATTTGTTTTTTCAGTTTCAAGTCTGTTTGTCAGGGATTTTTGAACGGTATTCTTCTTACCTAGTAATTTGGTGTCTCTAAATTGTCTTCTATATCATGTTGGAAGGAAATCCATCATTTACCAACATGTTTGAAGTAGGAGCTGACATGAGGGCTCAGCAGTGTTTTATTTCAATGCCTGGAAAGGGGTCCTTTGGGGTAGCATTTTGAGTACAGTAGTAAAATGTAGAAATTGTAATGACACCCAAGGCAGGCCAGGGAGTCACAAAGATAATAAAAAAAAGAAGGTGCAAGTTTCTAACATTCAGAGCTTTTTTTGGTTCAACTCTGGCAGCATGAAGGTGCTTCTTTGTGCAGAAAAGAGGAGGAGAGAGACACAGCAACACCAATGCAATGAAAGAGAGAGGGAATAAAAGGTATAAAAGGAATCAGAGGACATGATGTAAGGTTGACAGGATGACTAGCTTTGGATTAAACACATCAAAAGTACTAAACAAAGTCAACAGCTGTTTACGGTAATCCATACAGAAACCTGTGACTTGAAAATTGGGTTTTAATAATCCGGGCTTCCTACAGGTGTATAATCTTGCTGCTCTGATAAACAATTCTGGCAAGGTGGCAGAAACTGATGAGAAGCCTGAGGTACTCAACAACCTTTTTCTTCATTCTTCAATGGCAACCTCTCTTCTCACACCTCTCGAGTGTTGGATGGCAAGACAGGGACTGGGGAAGAGAAGTGTTTCCCGCTGTCAGTGAAAATCAGGTTCATGACCACTTGAGGAACCTGAACATACAAAAGTCTCCAGAAAGTGATGAGATGCATCCCAGAGTCCTGAGTGAATCAGCTGATGTCATTCCCAAGACACTCTTCATGATATTTGAAAAGTCATGGCAGTCAGGAGATGTGAGTGTAAAAAGGGAAGCATTTCATCCATCTATTGAAAGGGTAGAAAGGAGTACCCTGGGAACTACAGACCTATGAACCCTACTCCTCTGCTGGGAGGATCATAGAACAGATCCTGTGCTAAGAAGCTGTGCTAAGGCACCAAAGCTGTACTAAGCACATCAAGGACAGGAAAGTGATTCAGAACAGCCAGCACAGCTGCACCAAGGGCAAGTCCTGCCTAGCCAATCTAGTTGCCTTCTGTGGTGGAGTGACCACATTGGTGGACAAGGGAAGGATTACAGACATCATTTATCTGGACTCTGTAAAGCCTTTGACACAGTTCCCCCCAGACATCCTTCTCTCTAAATTGGAGAGAGATGAATTTGAGGAGTGGACTATTATGTGGATAAGAAAGTGGTTGTACAGTCCCATCAAGAGGGTCATGGTGAATGGCTCAGAGTCCCAATGGACATCAGTGACAAGTCATGTCTCTCAGGGGTCCCTATTGGGACCAGTGTTATTAACTATCTTCATCAATGACATAGACAAAGGGCATCCTCAAGAAAGTTTGCAGATGACCCCAAGCTGAGTGCTGCTGTGGACACACCTGAAGGATGGGATGCCATCCAGAGGGACCTGGACAAGCTGGAGAAGTTGGCCCTTGGGAATCTCATGAGGTTTAACAAGACCAAGCCCAAGGTGCTGCAGGTGTGTCAAAGCAACCCCTGGTATCAGCACAGCCTGGGGATGAACAAAATGAGAGCAACTCTGCCCAGAAGGACTTGGGAGTGCTGGTGGGTGCAAGGTTGCACATGCCCCAGCCATGGCACTCACAGTCCAGAGAGCCGAACCTGCCCTGGGCTGCATCCAGAGCCCCTCTGTGCTGCTCTGGTGACACCCACCCAGAGCACTGCATCCACCCCCACTGCATCCTGGGGCACCCAATGTAAGAGGGACAGGGACTAGTTGGAGTCCAGAGAAATCCACAAAGATGATCAGAGGGATGAAGCACCTTTCCTGGGAGGAAGAACTGAGAGAATTTGGATTGTTCAGCTTGGAAAAGAGAAGGCTTTGAGGTAACTTAATTGCAGCCTTGCATTACCTGAAGAGAGGATGCAAGACGTATGGAGAGAGAGTACTTTCAAGAGAATGTATGGATAAGGACAAGGGTGAATGGTCTTAAGCTGATGGAGGGTAGGCTTAGATTAGATATTAAGAAGAAATTATTTACTGTGAGGATAGGGAGACAGTGGAACAGGTTGTTCAGAATCTGTGGATGCCCCATTCCTGGAAGTGTTCAGGTCAAATGAAGCTTTGAGTTTGAACTTCAATTTACTAAGAGGTTCCCTGTCCAAGGCAGAAGGGTGAAACTGGATGAGCTTTAATATCTCTTCCAATGCAAAATACTTTGTGATTCTATGAGAGTCAGAAGTTCCAGGTGCTAACAGTTGAAGTGTGATAGCTAATGCAAAGTATTTCATTTTGATACCTCCAAAGACAGAAAGGAGAAAGATCCAATACAAGAAGGTGTCAGGCCCCCCTGTGGGGCATTTATTTTGTTTTGGTTAGATGTTCTCATTTGAGTTTTTCAACAGAAGTCTTGGAAGGTATTATGCTTGGAAAGTATATGCTTATTTACTCTATTATTCAGGGTGGACTATTAATTTTGTTCTGACTGACACAAAGGTTCAATAATTCAAAGGTTATTGTGAAAAAATGAAATGGAAAAACTCATAATTAACTGAGAAAAATGAAAAATAATGAGATTTGTCCTTCAAAGTTTTTTGGACATGAAACCCATAAACCTAGAAACTTAGATGCAGTTTTTGTGCTTTCTCTGGCATTATATAAAACATAACACCAAATCTATTCTATATTATACAGTTCATCCAAAATATACCCTAAAGCAAGTAATAAAATGGAATGCACTTAGACACACCCAATTACACTATAAAACCAGAATGCTATACAGCAATTAATCCAAGGTAATTCATAAATCTAAGCAAAACCACTGAGAGTAAAGTAAATTAAACATGATAATTTTGATTTGGCATTTAAAATACAGTAAAAATAAAATATAAAACTCTAGGGGTACATTTTGAAAACTCATCCTTCTGACTTGCACCTGGAAATTACAAAACCAAGTTGCTTTAGTAAATGCAAAATTCTACTAAAATAATTTATGTCACAAACATGCTTCCTTTGAGTGTTTGCCTACTACACTGTGCTGACATGTTGAATACGTAAATCAGCAAATAGCATACATGGCAGGGGCTTTCTCTTTTATTGACTCCTGCCAGGAGCAAATGTCCCTTTTTGACATTTGCCAACCTGCATGCTCCTGCAAATCAGAGACATCTGAACTCCAGAGATCTGTGTGTTTGGGCCAAAGTCCATTGAAGTCAATGAACCTCTAACCTTTGACTTTTACAGGCACCAGATCAAATGAAAGGTAACCTAAATGGCAAGAGCAAGTCACTTCAGGAGCAGTGTTGCAGCCAGCAATGGTGAAAGTTTCAAAACATTCCCAAACACCAGGGCATGGACAGAGCAGTCCTGGGCATGAACCTGACTTGTCCAGCCTGTGCTCTTGAGAGCAACTCTGAAGTAGGTACACTTCAGGAGTTCAGTGATCCAGAGACTGCTTCCAATAGACAGTTTTCATGCAGCCCACCTATTTTGGAGGCAAAGGCATAGTCTTGAGCCACGTGCTGCAGTTGGATTTAGTACCTGGAAGCTCCCAGCCACAAGTGTAGATGGAATTGCTGTAGGTCAAAGAGTGACTCTCATAGAGGGTATGATTAGGTGGCCATGGCCCAAACCTTGCTGAAAACTGCATCTCATAGGACCAGTGTCTCAGCAATCCTGGCTAGGAAACAGAGTAGAACTTAAAGCAGGAATACTATCCCTCTCAGTGCAAAAGGTACAATAAAAACAGTGTATTAAGAAACTTAAACAAGTAACACTGAAGTATGTAGCCTCCTTGAATAACAAGGGCTGTTGTATATCTTCATGTGAAGGATGGGTAGAATTGACATGTAATTGTTTCTTGGTTCATAATCCAGCATGCAAAGATAAGAAAGTATGGAAAGCATGTGGTGACTGGGAGCAGCTGATCATCACATGCCAATTAAAAAACAGGGGAGGTCTGTAGCACTGAATTGGCTGCATTTGCACAGTAAGAATAATTTGATAGGAGTTGAACTGCAGTGATCAAGCTTACTTGTTGCAAAAACTTGCAGTGGTAGGCCCATAGCAATGCACAAAATCTCCATTTGGTGTATGTATGAACCACAGACAACAATCCATAAGCACAATTCTTAACAACTCTTAATGTTATCTCTGCTACCTTTGTGTGCATGTATCAACTAGCCTCTTGATCACTGTAAGCAAGCAGCAACACAAGAGATGAACACACTGATTTAAGTAGTAGCTAGAGAGACCTTTGTGAGAGACCACTCTGCTCACCTTCACTGGAGGTTACTCGCTGTAACCCCTGGGTTGGAGACAGCTCTTCTACAATGTCTTGGGTGTCATGGGCTGACACCATCAGACCCTGGTGAGTTTTGCAAGGGTAGAGCCAGTGCCAGCACACACTGTGGGCTCTACAAGTGCTTTTGGAGAATAGTGAGACCAATTTGGCAAATGCTGGAGCTTGATCACTTAAATGAAGTTTAGAGAGTTCAGTGCTTCAACATGAGATGGTAAGGTCTGGCTAGGTGTGGCTGGTACACAAGGAACTCAGATACAGACTCAGATTTACCAGATTAGATGTTGAAGGCAAATGTTTCATGATTCCTCCTATTTAGCTAGGACACCGAATTTTTGTGAAATTCATTACACTAGTAGGATGTGGGCCTAAAATAAAAACATACTCCTTGGTGAGTGGTTGGACATAGGTAGTAAAACACCTGACTGACATCTGCAATATTTATTTTGGAGAGTGGTTCAAGAGCACCCTGCCAGATACTGGTGCTGGCTGGCACTCCACAGTAGCAGTGCCAAAATGAATCAAGCCATTTTTTCTTTCTTTTTGCTTTTCTTTTTAGTATTTTTTTAATGTGAAGGAATCTTGGCAGTAATTGGAGAAAGACATCACAATAAATTGCCTTTTGAATTCAAATGGTCAATCCCACTGATTGCTTTGTTGAACAATGATACGCTTAATATTTTGACCAGGTAATATGATGAGAGGAACTTATAGTGCTGTTGGGAATAAAAAATTATGGCTGTCTGCACTGAAACAGGTGGTATAAATATGTTTCCAGTAATTCCATGGCTATATAAATTGTAATGTAATTACAGAGTTCTTTAGATGTCACAGGTCTATGAACTATCACCTGTGGATTCATTTAAAACAATTGCCTCCCTCTAGTAAGGGCAAAATTTTCTGAAATTCTGAAACCAGAAAGCACATATGTCTGCAGGAGTCTGCAGCAAATTAAGAGATTAGTAGGTTATGATTTCAGTGGTGACCATTTTGACATAGGCATCAAGCTGAAGTTTTGACATTTTGTACATGATAGTGGATTCTTTTGTCTCCTCATTGCCATGAAAAGCTGATGAGTGGTGACAACTCAAAGTTACCCCTGTGTCTTCTAAAGAAGTGGAAAAGGAGATGAGGCATCACTGGCAACTACTGTGTGGATACCAGAGCCTCCCCCACTTTTCACGGGGCTTTTGCCTCTGCAAGCAGTATCTACATAATAATTACTTAAAACCTTTTCTCTTATATAGTTATATTGTGAGAGCTATATGAGCTGGACATGTGCTAGAAAAGTGCACAAATGAGAGAAGCAGTAATTTAACCTAAATTAGGACCAAGGCTTCAAGGTCATGCTACATGGCTGTAGCATAGTCTCTCACTTTATGCAGGAAAAACCTGATTTTACTAGGTTGTGCTGTGCTGTCCCGGTATCATTGCCCCTCTGCCCTACACATAGCTGTAGCATCAGTTATATAGAATCCCTCCTCATAGTTGCTCTTACAGCTGCTCTTCAGGATAGGTTTTTATTTAAAAGAAGAAGCTGACCTCATGCTAACTCCTTGTATCACTGTGAACATGAAGTTTTTCCATCTCTGAAGTAATTATGTGCGCTGAGGGCTTTGTCAAGATGATAAAATTAAAAGTGAGAGTTGTTCAGGAAAAGGAAATTGCACATTGTCTCAGGAAAGAGCCTTTGGTGGTCTGTGGGATTGTGTTTGCAGTCTAACAATGTTATCTGCTTTTGTCAGAAAAGGTAAAATAAGGTCATCTCTCCCTGCTACTCTTGCATTCTTCTCTTCCCTCCCTTACTCCCCAACAGAGGAGCTTTTCTCAGCCTTAACAGACTTTATTTAGTAAAATGGAAAGTATCATCTGGGAAACAGACAAGTGACTTTGACCTATTGTTCTCTTAAATGCTAAAATTAACCTTGAGTATCTCATTTAGTTTTCTAAACTATGTTTGCTTTATATTGATTTTGCAGTTTGGCTTTGGGGTTCTTTACACATGTAGATGTCATTAACTGGTTGACCGATATGGAAAGAGAGGGAAACACACACTGTTTTTGTGGTAGCCCTCTGATAGGTACACACAAACTGCTGTACCCATCAATAAGGACACCAGAGCCAGGCAGGTCATCAACGTTTGGCTTGTTTGTGTGGGATATCTTTTAATGATTCCAGGAGACAAGGCTTTTATTATGCTGTCCATTCTAAGATAGTAAAGCAAAGGGCATATTTTGCTGGGAGGAAGTCATGCAACAGGAAGTGGAAAGCAGAACAAACATGATGCAACACTAGGATCACCCATCCTCTCACCACGCCTTGCCTTGGGCAGCAGGTCCATTGGTTCAGTAACCCAAATGCTGTCAGCAGAGTACTAACAAATGCTGCAATATGGATTTCACTGGATTACCAACTCAATAGCAAACCACTAATTACCAAGAGTTTGTTTTCACAGACATGAAGTACATGGGTGTATACTGCCTACGCTGCCCTACATATCTCAAAGCCACAAAGACAAATACCCAATGAACAGGCCAGAAAAGAGGTCAGAGAACAGGAGGTTATTGTAAAATTACCTTGAACCACACTGTGAGCCAAAGACTATGGCAAATGCATATGTTTGTCATGAGTAGAGTTTGAAGACCTGGACAAAGGACTAGAATGGGTAAAAGAGACAAACTTAAATAAAACCAATGGAGGGGGCAGCTAGTACCAGACCTTGGTTTGGGCTAAGAGCCAGTATTTCTCCTCTATGGAATAGTAACTCTGGAGGGAAACTTACAGGCAACAAGAAGACTTCTGTAGGAAATGAGGGTCATGGGAGACTGAGGAAGGAGTTTGTCACACCAGCCAGATGGAAATGCCTGGCTGGAGCCATATATAACTGGTGATTTACTTAGACACAAGTTATTGGGCTTAAAACAGGGTAACTAGGGAAAGTTAATGGTCTGTGACATACTGGACATGAATGTAGATGATCTAATGGTCCCCTTTGGCCCCTGAGCACTATGAAAGAAAAAAGTGGAAAATTTTACATTTCTGTATAAACTTTTTATCTTGGAAGGATATCAGATTTTTTTATCAATCATAGTAACCATCATATTTAGCACTTATGGTGTTCTAAAAGTTATTAAATAAGCACTGAAATTGAGCTCTAAAAGCATCAGTGTATGTGTGTGCTTGCCTCTGGAAGGACCAGAGGTATGAGTTAACTGGCACATTAAGTTTAATGCCCAGCACTTGGTTCTCTTTCAAAGATGGACCCACAAGGATCCCAGAGAAGACCAGACCTCTGTGTCACACCTTATCTAGATGAGATATGGTGCCTCCAGTACACAATTGCAATGCATGCTATAAGACATCAGTTGAGCTCTGGATCACTGACACAGCTTCTCAAATCAAACATGAACAGCCCTGTATGATACAGACTTGTATTTCATCGCAGTTCCCATAGGCTGGGGGTGGGAATTTGTCTTTTCCTTACCATCCACAAGAATGCAAATTGCACCCTGAGGTGGCAATTAGAGACATGAGCTTGTGTGCAAAACTGAGAATTAGGACTGGAAGGCAAATTTAAGTCTGTTTATTTGTTTTTATAAGGAAGTATAAGAAAGAAATTTATGAGACAAAACTGAAAGATCAAATTATGTTGCTCAGGATTTCTCCTTTGTCTGAAGAAAACATAAACCTCCAAGTTTTGCTCAGTACTGAATCCTCAGTATTAACAAAACAGGGGTTGAAGAACATTTGTAATCAGACCAATGTTCTATGTGCAGTTTCTGTGAAAGAGTGCAAAACACCTGCCTTTCCCTCATGACGTCAACAATACCCTATGGGCAGTGAGCTGAAATACATATGTCAACCTGCACCTCTGTAATTGTGACATAAGATATCCAGTCTCTTGAAATATAAGAAAAATCTCTGCATTTCTGAATGTAAAGGTTAAAAGGTCTGCATCTAGGAACAAAGTTCTGGGATATTTTATCTACTATGGAGAAGCATGATGGAAAAAACTTAAAGTCATCACAAGAAAATCTTGTTAAAAATGATTTTTTAGAAAAAGCTCTTACATGTCTTCTTTATTGTGCCAAACCTAATGCTGCAATTATTGGCTTGCTCTGAGTAGGATGGAAATTCTGCTACTTTTAGCTAGATGCATACAGTAAAGTATTCCTATATATAGCTCTTACACAATTCTACAAGTATGAGGAGAAAAGAAGCTGATCCAATCTAATACAATATTGTGCTGCATGTTTCTAGAAACCTTATGAAGAAACTTGGCCAAAGGACTGCACCATCATGTTAATTAATGGATATGAAAACCGATATTTTAGTTAAATAATTACTTAGAAGGTAATTTTTCTTGAATGCTATGTGTTGGAAAAGCAAAATATGTGTCAGAAAAAACAGATGTATGTCTCTGGCAGGCAGCAATCAGAAGTGACTGTTGAATATCTGTCTGTTGGTTTCTAAGTCTGCGTGTACTGTTTGTTATACTGAAGTATACTAACTGGCTTTTTCCACTCCTAAGTTAAAAAGTTTCCACTCAGTTAAAAAGTTTATGAAGCATCTCTCTCTCTCTCTCTCTCTCTCTCTCTCTTTTTAATCTGTCTGGCTAAAATTGTTCAGTGCACTTGTAAGGGTAAGTATGTTAACCATTGAGCAAAGAGATTCCAAGGTGATTCCGGACATGATTTATCATTTTATTTAGAGCACTCATTCTGAGATCAGGGACAATGCATACAACTTACTGGGGACTTCAGGAAGGCTGCTGTGGGCAGCTGCAATGTTTGTGGTCATGGAGGGAGGCACACAGGCTATGGAAAGATTACCAAAATGGACCTGCAGCTGGAATTGCTTCACATCTACAGAGATGAGGGCAGTCAGTGATCAGCACCAGCAAGACACATGCACAGGGAGAACGCCTGGGGCTGGTCCATTTCCAGGTCTCTCCTGTCTGCCCAGAAAAAAAGGCTGGGTTTGGATGAGGACAGTTCATTCATGTCAAGGTTTTGTAACGTTCTGAGTGCAAATGATTAGTGGTGTTCTTAATTAAGACTAAAGAAAATTAAAGTAATTAAGTAGTGAAAACCATTAAATATCAAACAAGTCTTACTGATCTTGTACTGGTGCATTAAATTGAGCAGGATGCAGACTCATTTGGAAAGAGACCTCTTCCAAGGGCAGGCAGTTGCTCAATATAAATTCAATTCTGACCTGTCTAGCATTCCCAGCTCATCAAGAAGCTACTCCAGCTGTTCAGGACCTCCAGGTTTAAGCCACCCAGAATACAATCCTGTGTCTATGCAGGTAACTGGACACAAATTACATAAATACTTAATTAGGATGTCGGAAGGAAGAAAGGCATTACTATCCAATCACAACATGGTGGAAAAAATGGCTTATGGTAGAGGAGTATAATATACAGCATTGCCAAGAACAAGATAACTCAGGTACAAAAAATACAGTACAAAGTTAAACTCAAAATAGCAGTGAATTGCTCTTTTATTGACTAATGAAGGGACAAAGTCAGGAGTGCTAAGAACTAAAGGGAACACTGATGGACAAATTTAAAAGGTCAAAATTTATTTAAAGAGACCCATGGCATAATTAGAACTCTAAGAGATAGAAAATGCAATAATGTTATTCATTCTGAGCTTTCTGCTTTTCAGAGTGGGCATATTGAAAGCAAAACTTTCCTATAATTTTGTGGAACAAAATCAAATATTAGCAAATTGTGCGGGTCACCAGTCTTTGCATAGATGCTAACAGAGTGATTTACAGTATTTTAGATAGTGCTTAAGAGTATCTGAGAGGAAAATGTATGGATGCATTTTACTTTTTCAAATAACAGAATTCTTAGCTTACTTCTAATGTTTCAAAGATACTTGAGCTAAAGTTCAGCATCTGCTTTGATGTGTGTGGCCTCCCACACTATTTCTTCAGTTGTATTATGTTGCCCAATGTTTGCATCAATAACATCTTTCCAATTTGTCTTGGCGAATGTTACATTATTTATTGTTATTAAGAAGAGTTACTTTACTGTTTTGTAGGTCAGGTCCTCATGACTTTCTCTCTTAAATATACCACCAAATTCCATCTTTATCATGTTTCTAAAGCACCTAGCATTGGATCTAGTCCAGTGCTTCACTGAAATAATATAATGGTTTCTACAGCCTTCAGCAGACTATTAATTGTACCTAAAGGATGCAACAAATGATTTTTCTTCCACAGCATACAGAAAATTAAAGCAACATTTGTTTCAGTTGGTGCACCCATATTCTCTTAATATTCTGAGGGAAGATCAAATCTATCAGATGCAGTGTGATGCACAATTTGCAGATGATATTTTAGGATTTTCACCTTCTCTAAATATAAGCATAACATAGTTCTTTTTCTTATTACTTTGTAATTATTCACTTGGTTTCATGTTGCACACAAAATTCTTTTGAAGAAAACAACTTTGGTATTGTTTTTTGTTTTTTGTTTGGTTTTTTTTTTGTTTTTGTTTTTTTGTTTACGAGTGGTAGGAATGAAAGGATAGATTATTGGTAAGATAAAAATAACATTGCATTTTGTCCAGCAAATTTCTTTTAGACAAAAGTTGTTACTGTCTGGATGGCAGTGTGTATTACTCCTCTGTTGTGGGGTTGTAGCAGAAATTGAGAAGTCCCAGAAAAACTTGGTTATAAAATGCTGTATGCATTCATGCAGGGGATTAGGATTGTACACATCCTGCCTGAATATAGGACAAAATTTGTTGTAGGGCTGCTGTCCTCCATTTGAACAGATACTCCAAAAAAGCTTGTATTTGGGCTTCTTCCTCCTAATCTCTATGAACTCAGATCTTAAATCCTTCTTTCTTCTTTTCTTCCTTTAAAATACAATTTGATATTGTGAAAATAACCTAAGTAGTAACCCTGTAGTACCCAAAATACATGCTGGAGGAAGGAGAGGAAAAAAACTATTAAATGGACAACTTTGGCCAAAAAACCAGATGTGGTGTTAATAATTTTCAATAAACTACAGAAGAAAGTTTAAAAAATTTTGTAAATCCTGTAATTTCTGTGTGCAAGTATGGTATTCTAGCCTGTAATTAAAGTCTGTTCATTCTAACCTGAGATAATTTTTTTCTTGCCTGACCCTAGTAAAATAGTCTATTTGTAATTGAAACACAAAATAACTGTGCAGCATTTCTGGTACATACTTTATAGTGGTTCTTACAAACCAAATTCAGTGCTAATGAGATCAAGTGAAACTCATTTCAAACAGTTGTGTCTCCTTGGGTGCAATGAAAGCATTTTAAAAATTACTTTCTCTAGCATAGTTTTCATTCCATGTCTGAAATGAAACAGCAGAATACTTATTTTAACTCCTCTTAGGACATTAAGAGTGTATAAAGTTATATCAGAAGTTGCATGGACTTCATATAATGAAATCTGTTGCAGTTCTTGCCTTTAAATGTGAGTAGGATATTATTTATTGTAGGTAGCTCCAGTAGCATAATGGTATTTTTGGGCTTGTTGTTTCCTGTATACAGCTTTTCAGTGCTTTTTAAAGAATTTATATAGTCAATATGATTTTTCTGGTGGTCACATTTTTAAATAATTTTGTTTTCTTTATAATAACAAGTACTGGCATTTGTCTTGTCCTTGGCTCAACATGCTGATGATGCAGTAATAGATCTGTTGTCAAGTTCTAACATCCCTATTTTTTTTTCTAAGTTGTTGTGCCTGAAACCAACAAATTCAAAAAAAAAAAAAAAAAAAAAAAAAAAAAAAAATCCAAGTAGGATAATATATAACTTTATTTAAATTATTCAAAATAATTCTTTGGAAAGCTTCACCCTAGACATTCTTAATTTAAGCAGACAACTAGGAGAAAAAAGAAAAGAAAAAAAAAAAAAGAGAAGTGTCTACATAAGGCTCTCCTGTTCTTAATTTTGGTTGAAACCATGCATACCCCTTTGAAGTATTGGCTGTAGTAATACACACCTTATTCCTCTCTGTGCCAGCCATATGAACCTATTTACATTGTAAGATTCAGCCAGAGGCCAGGAAAGAGATATGTACTGTAATTCCAAACACAGTCTATAAGGAAGTGCCTCAAAGATTTTCATAAAAGTCAGTGACACCTATCAAATGGCATTAAAAACATGTAAGCAGGCATGGCCATGATTACCTCAAACTGACATGATAGTACCTGTCTTAAAGAAATTGCACTTTATTGAATTGTCTTTAAACATTTATATAAAGTAACAAAGCCAGTGAAGTAGTTTAAACTTCCACCAAAACAGATGTCTAAGAGTGACTGTGCTTTGAAATATAAATGAAGTCAAGGGTCTTCTGTTGCTTTTGAGTAAGACAAGCTGACTGAAAAGCAAAACAATTTAAATGAAAAACATTGTTTTTCTGTTGTGGTAGTTTTAGCCATAACTATCTGTCTGTCTGTCTGTCTGTCTGCCTATGTAATAAAAGTAATCTGTGCTCTTAGAGGTAAAGAAACAACATTGAAAATGCACTCCAAAGACAGCCTCTAGTTCTTTGGAATTACCGGAGTTATCATTTTCCATCTCTGGATCCTTCTGCAGTACCAGGAACCACATACCCTTATGAGGAATAACATAAATTTCAGCAAAACTCACTGAGTACCATCAACACTTATTCTAGGTATGATGCTAAATATTTTGGAGATTACTTCAGCTACCTAACTAGAAAGAATGACAGTCTGGTGTATGTCATGAATCTACAGTAAATCATAAATCTGACACAAATTATCATAGTAGAAGGGAAACTGAGATAAAGCCATACACTTTCAGTGGTAACAGCTTTGGATCACCACAGAACATATGTGTGTGTTTGACTTTAAGTATTGAAACCATCTACATTCTTCAAGGGAAATATGTGCTTGAGGGACGTTTTTGCTTATATTATCAAACCTTTGGAAAGGTTTTCCAAAAAACCTGTGTTTTTTGCAATTTTCCAGGATAGAATTTTCTGAGACTGAATTTTCTGGTAGGATTTTTTTTTTTCACAGTATACAATATTGACAGCATTTGTCACTCTGTCATTGTCAACAACTGATTGGGCGTAGATCCCTGGATACTCACACTGCAGCACTTTTCTATCGTGATCTCAGTCTGTGTACGAGCATGTGTTGAACACATTAAAATGAATCATCAAAAGGCACCAGGTGCATGGAGTGAACAGAGACATATAAAAAAGCACGAAAGTCATAAGTAAGTGCTATCATGCCTTGTTTTCCATGGAACAAACAAGGGAATGCTGCACCATTCCATATTTATTATGGCTAACGGTTTATTTAGCTCCCATAGTAATCCAGACCATCCATAGGTCAAAGAGCTTCATGTACTTAGGTGGGAGAGATGATGGAATTAACTTCAAAAGTACTAAATATCTGTCAAATAGTTTTGCTGTTGGCTATGTCCTCATGCACTTTGTAACACTTTCCCAAATGCCAGAATTATTTAATAGTGTTTCTGCTTACACTATAATGTCTCCAATTGAGATGACAATTTTTGCTCTGAACCTTGATCTCTGGTGTTTGGTGATATTTGGGTTTTCCAAGGTTGATGCTGTTACCCAAATTCTGGCATTCCTGAACATTTATATGGAACTGAATTTGCTAGACTTCAAATTCCAGCCAGGGTGTCGCTTGGTTTTGCTCTGTGTATTTCGCTGTGTCACAAAGAAGTATACAGGGCTCTTGGGTCCTTCTCTGGATCTCCATTCTTGTCTGTTCAGCCTCACCTTTGGATTTAATCTGTGAAGTGATTGTGGTGAGAGGATGCTTTGTGGATTCTCTACAGTCCTGGCCAAACCTCTGTCCTTTCACAGGGGCAGATGACCTCCCTCTGGTACCTCACCTTGTCTAATGCTGGTATCTCATGTAGAAGAGACATCAGGCTCTGTGCTAACTTTGTGCCAGAAGCTCTGGAACTGGTTTTCAAGTGGTTTCTTAATAACTTTCCTGTTTACTACTTCCAGCATTACTAAGAGGTCTCAAATGCCTAATCAAAGTCAAAATTAGAAGTGCAAGGTTATTTGCTTTCTGAACCTATTCTCCAAGTGTAAATAGTAAAGCATTTGGGAATGAACAGCAGATTGGCCTCCCATTTGCATTAAGTTAATATGCAAAACTGCTAAAAGCAACCAAAGAAAATGTTCCAGCATTACTTCTGGAAGATTAGGTCATATCCTATTCACTTTGTTGAAGGCACAGTGAAAATCTCTGTATCTTCACACCGAGCAGTGGTTCTGAGAATTCTGTTGGAAGAAATACTGTTCTTTAGTATTACCATATTATTCCTACTGTTCATGCAAGATGTTGTCATTGATAGCTGATACCATGGGCCTACCATCCAAGCTCAGAGTATCAATTCCAGAACACAGAAGTGGCCAATACACTTCTGGAAATTCCCTCAAAGTGTCCACTTTTCACATATACACTCGCCACAGAGGAACTGTGTTGGTGGTCTCCAGCCTGAAATGAGCTGGATGGTGTGCCACCCTTGCTGGAGAGATGGGCAGCAAATACCAGCTGGAAATTCACATATCAGCCACTCCTATCAAGAGCTTTTCTGGAGCTACGTCTTGTCTACATCATTCCTTTTTCTCTTTCCAGCTTTATGCTGCCAGGTTATGCTGTTACTGAAATGTTGTCAGTGTGGTGGATTTGCTGGGAAATGCTTTAAAAAAGTTAACCAAGTCATGCTCCCACAAAGTGGTACCTGAAATCCTAGAAGTTAGAAGTCTTGCCTTTCTGCTGGCAGGCAAGCTAAGGTCCCAGCCCTGGGGCAGGAAGGGCAGTGGCCATCATCCTAGTGTTGTGGTAGCATAGCCAGCTTCTTGCCAACCTCCTTGCCAGCCTCTCAAGCTTTGTGTGCCCCATGCAATGGAGGGATTTGGCAGCCCTGTCTCGTCTATCCACTCCTCCAGTGCCACATTGAGAGGATAACAAACAGCCTTAGGAATGAGGCACTAGCTGAAAATACAAGGTTTCAGTTTACCACTGCAAAGGGCTGACAACAATCCTGTGTACATCACTAACCGTATTTTTGACACTTCAATTTTTTTTTATGTCCCTGCTGGCAGAAATCTATTGTTCTGACCCTTCTCCTTTGCTATGGATTGCACAAGATCATCCCACCCACTGTGGGGAGCAGGTCCCAAGTGTGACATATCTAGTCCTTGGCCCCATTGCTTCTCAGAAGGAATCAGCCAAATTCAGAGCTCTGCTTGCTCCATGCACATTAACAGATGGGGTCTAAATGGAAACATCCGGATAGAGATGTGGCTGTGTCACAAACAGCCCTACAAACTAGCAGTATATTCTGGGTCCAAGACCTGAAAGTGGTAGGATGCCAAGGAAAAAAGCCTTCTTTTGCTTTCCTCTGTAGGGCTGTATTGTGTTCTGTGTGATGCATCTTCATATCTGGGATTTCAGGGGACAACATTTGTAATCTGATGAAAGAAGAATAATAATAGACTGCAATTGTAATGGACCACTGTTGCACAGCAGTCTTTCCCCAGATCTGAACCAATTTTCTTAAAGCTTAAGCAAGTCAGCAATCATAAAAATTAGCTCATTAAAAAATGGCTTCAAAATCAGACAGGGAACTGCACAAATCTGTGGCCGCTAGACACTATCTCTGCATGATCCCATCAGATGGCAGGCAAGGCTGAAGCAAGCTTGCTACAGCCCAATGTTAAACAAAAAAAGAAATAGTTTTGTTGCACTAGGGTGCACTTTGGAAAGAGAGAATGTGAAAAAGGAGTATTATTTGACATATTTCATTTAAACAGGCTTCAGTGGAAATTTAAAGAATTCCTTGCATGTCGGTGGCAGAAATATATGAGTGGTGTATTCAGTCATATACCTCTCATTACGTTTCTATTTTATTTCTATTCCTATCACTTCATTGTTTCTCAGACAAAGCATTAGCATTTCTTTCATTTGTGTAATAAGAAAATATGATATTTATTACTAAGAGGTAGAGACTAGAGACAGAAGGTGGGGAGCTTTCATCCAGGGAGACAAGTGCTCTGTATGAGTATTACTTAATGTGGAGCCATGACTCACACACAATGTCATTTTAACAACTTTCTGTATTTAATTTCCTTTTCTTTAACCAGTAGCCTAACAGAACAGCATTCCGACTGTGGTCTATGGACCACCAGTGGTTTGTAGGGCTCTCCCAGGTGGTCTCGGAAGTTCAGTGTTTTGGGAACTACACTACACCCAACAGATCTCAGGGAAAGGAACCAAGTGGTCCAAAAGGTGATTTCTTTCTTGCTGTGTGAACGGTCTCCAGAGGGAAAAAAAAAGCTGGAAGGCCATTGGCAGAGAGACCTCTTTAATTTTTGGGGGAAAATTGCTAACAGTTGAATTTTGGACACTGTCTTACATTCTTAGAGCCTATAGCAGTCAGAAAGTTTTAGACCTCTGCAAGTGGAGACAAAACAAAGCTGCAGATGATACAGAACAACATGGCCAAATTGCTGCAGAGAGTCCTGAAAGCCAGGGAAGTTTAATGCACCTGACATTTCAGGGAGATTTTGAACAGTTGAGTCTCATTACTTAGGCACAATTTAATTTGGCTTATATTTCCCAGGTCCTGCTAGGTCACAACATCCTCAAGGGAGAACTGCCCTGGGATTCCTCTCCCCCTGATCCTTAAGAGGTTTGTTTGGCAGGTGGCAGGTAGGAAGTGATGGAGCAGATGGTATTGTCATTTCTAAGGCCACATGGTGAATCTCTCCCAGAGGGATTGCATGGTAGCATGTGTCAGCGATTGTCCTGGTGCCTATGTGGGACTCAGCAGACATAAATGCTGACCATGTAAAATGGAGGGGACACTTGGCACTCTGCTCATGAGCTTCATGGACCTGTGGGGTGACTTGAACTTGGGTTGCACTTGTGGATCCATCCAGCACATGGCAGTGTTATTTTGGGGTGATCTCCAAAGCAAAGGATGCCACCTACTGAAATGATTCCTGCACCACCCAACCTCTGCATGGGCAGGAGACCCTCTCCAGTACTCGCTGACCTAGACTAACCCTGCCACAGCTTATGAGATCCAGTGAGCTCATTGCCTGAGGGGGGAGGCTGCAGGCCAGATGGGAGAAATGTAATACTGCATAGTGTGTGTGCTTCAGTGCTCAAAAATGCAACAGTTTCCAGAGGGTAGAGAGAATGGGGGAAAACTGAAAAGCTCTTTGCATGTCTCAAATTAGACCTTGCACTGGAAGAAAGGAGGACAGTATAACTAGTGTACAGGGAAAGAACACTTCCAGTAAGTATTGTTTAGCCTATTTCTAGCAATGAAGTATGTCCTGGGAAATTTCCATTGCATTATAATGGGCTTAATTAGAATTGTTATAATCAAATAAGTGCATTTGGCAGAGGAGTGGGAAAGGAGAACGCTACCATTGCAAGGTTAACTGTGTTGCCTGTCATTTGCTCATCTGCTCAAACGGTACCTGCTCAGATCCGGGGCTTCAATTTTCCTCAGGTACAAGTGCAGTGGTTTCCCAGGATCAGAATCAATTTGGGGATGCTCAGTTCTAAGCATTAATCCCAAATGACCAACATGTCCAAGTAGACCTGGGGCACGCAGGTGTTGTATAGACTCATTAGAGAAGAAATATTAAACACAGAAATACATTCTGGTTAAATTATTGGGTCATAGGAGCCTGTTATCTACAGTCTAAATATTTTTGCTGTCCCTAAATGCTAGATTGACTTCCATTAGTTTGGACCTAAATTACTTCAGTGGGATTAAATTTAAACCTCATGTAGCAATTTCAAGTCTTGCAGTACTCCTGGGAGTCTCACAACTGCTCAAAATTGCTAGATTAGATTCTGGTGTGATCCTATCTGGCATCCTCACTCTTGGTTTCTCTCTTGCTTCAGAGATATTTGGGGAATGCTGGAGATCAGAGGGAAGATTAAATGGGAGCTGCAGGAGGATGCCATAAAAGGGTTTAGTCTTTTTGAGAAGAAACCTTCACATGACTATTGTATAATACTATTTTGTCCTTCTATGTTATGTGAAGTTTGACAGGAGAGCTAAGGCTTTTTTTGACTCTTAGTCAAGTCTTCACTCTGAAAATATTTTTAGAGCCACAGATCCTATCTATATTACTGGCATGTTTTACCTGGAAATATGTACTAAAATATTAACTCTACTTTCACAAAACAATTTTTTGTAACATCTAAGAAATTCTTCATAAATTCTTCAGAATAATTTTCTTCTTCAAAGTGACTAAAGAATTGCACTCTGTAAGACATGAAAAGACCCCAAGGGAAAGAACCAAGGGCCAGTATTAGAAAATATACAAACATTAACGTATCAAAACAATCAGCTCTAAAAAAACTTCCCTAAAAATTAAATTTTGATATTTCTTGTAACTTGGCCCAGAGAAGTTCCAAAACTTGCAATAATTTTAGAGCAAAATTGGGCTAAAAAAGGACAGTTAGGAGCATGATATACCCCAGGGACTCAGGAAGTTCCAGTTTCCTTTCAATACAATATTTACCATACTTGCACTCATACTAAATGCCATGGATGCCTTCAGAATTTCAATCATTAGCAGTAAACCATTTAAATACAAAAATTACTTAAAAAAAAAATGTACCACAACATGAGAGCAAATTCATGCTTCTCTATAGTCAGGAGATTAGAAGATAACTAGCCAAGGAAACGTAGATATATATCACATTTGGCTTCTAGGCTGAGAACGAATACTTTTTTTTGCCAGATTTTAAACAATTTTATTGTAGTTATTAAAACAATACACCACTAAGACACCAAAATGATATTTTTGGAATAAAATGAACATTCAGTAGAATTTGATACTTCCAAAGTACTGTTTGTAGTCACTTGAGAGAGAAAATGTTGCTTTTTTTTTTTTTTTTTTTTTTTTTTTAAATCTTCCTGTGAAGTGAAAGGAATGTGCAAACCAGTATGGGCTAGTAAAGCATATGACACAAAGCTTGGCTGTACTGAAGTCATAATTGGATGAGACTATGATCCACCCACAGAAATAATACAAATCCTTTAACAAGAGACTTAAGAACTGTTAACTAAAGCCAACATAGCAACAAGCTTCCCCTGAAAACACACCTTATCTCAGGAAGTGAAAACTATTCACTGCCTAAATTTCAATTAACTTTGTCACGCTTTTCAGAACCACAGCAGTTCAAGCTTGATTCATGTTATGATGACTGATAATTGCTTTTACAGGTCTGATTTGGTGGAACTGTGGAAAATGTCTTGCCAAACTGTATTACATGGGTGAAAAACATTAAATAGACAGCTAACATGTCTCATATCTTCCTCTTCTCTCTTTTTCTTCCCAATATTTTGTAACCTCCCATGGAGGTTTATGTGTGTGCATCTGTGTGTGTCTTTGTGTCTGTGTCAGTAAAAGCCCAAACATTAGATCACAAGTTCTTGTTTATATAAGCTTCAATTTACCCTTCAGGCAGAAATTTAGAGATTTCCAAACACACAGATGCTTGCCACTATCCAAATTCAATTTGAAATGCTCTGCACAACGTCTCCTTTAACTTAACTAACCTTGTATTGTTCAAATACTTCATAATGGGGTTTGATTGCCAAATAGCATTACTAACTTTGCCATTGTTAACAAAGTTAATTGAAACACAAATAAATAGAATTCTATAAAATGTCAAATCTTCTGAAAAAAATTGTACTCATTTTATTAAACACACAAATCTCATTTTATTAAACACACAAATCTCATTTTACAAATAATTAGTGTGTTAAGTTATTATGGAAAGAGAAACTATCAAAAAAAAACCAAAAGAAAATGTTTCTACCTGGTATGATCTAGACCCTACGAAAGACCCTAGAGGACATGAAGGAATGGACCATTATCTGTCAAGATTCTCAGGAATACAACTCATTCATTTAAAGCAAATCTATGAAAGGGAGGCTGTAACACCAGGAAACAAAGCAAGGTTTTTAGAGAATAGGTGAAGAATGCTCCCCTTAGGGGAAGATTTGGAAGTCTCTGGAAGACAGAGCGAGAAGGGCCAAACCTAGCATGCTCTGGTAAAGACCACGACAAACTGCAGTTTCTTTTGATGAGCACAGTGTGAAGGGAGCAGTTCTGCACTATAGAAACTATGGAAATAGGAGAGATTCAGGAAGAGAGAATCAGTATCACTAACCTCCAAAAAAGCTCATGCTGAAAATAACACACAGAAGTCTTAAAGTTCTCACTCTTTATGGATTAATTTCAAGAGAATACACAAAATAATACACAAAGAAAATGTAACTTAGTTACAGACATCATTAATCTCCACTTTGCCCATGTTGCTGGAAAGTAATGCTGCTTTTAACTGCAGAGGTTTTTCCCAGACACGACATGAATTAGAAACTGGATACATATAACTCCCCTAAATATCATGAAAATCTGAGTCTGTAGCAATGTCACTGTCCGCTAGATTCATCCTGTGTTGAATCAGGAAGTGGTATTCTGCTTGAAGGTCCTTCTTCAGGAGGTTCTCCTGCTCCTGCTTCTCCCTAGTTGTCCTGTGTCTGCCAGAAAAGGAATGAGGGATCAAAGTCTGCAATTTCCATCCTATGAAACAGACATGGATGAACTCTTAATGACAATTAACTGACCCATTAATTTACTGTCTGTAATTTTTCCCTAATGAATGTGTTGCTGCAGACTAAATCTGCAGCAGGACTTGGAGCGGCTTGTAACTCTGCCACGTCTCCTCCCAGAGATGATGCTGTTTACATCCCAATGAAAGGCAGACAGGATGCTCTGGGCACAGTGCAAGGTACAGTAGGTAATAATGTGTGCATGGGATGATGTCTCAAACAGCTGAAATGCTGAAAGCTTACTTCCAAATTTAGTCAGTAGTAACTTGCTCATTTACCTATACACATTTGATGTGCATTGAAAATATATTGCTCATGCCCACAGGATATCCAAATACTGTCCTTTTCCTTATTGCTGAAATTGTTGGATAGTTTGAAAAATGTAAGCACAGCATGTTCTCCAAGATTCATAGCAGCATATGTCTGTGTATCTTGTTCAGAGTTATGCCTGAAAAATGTTAATGTTCATGTATAAGTAACAGCACGTAAAAAGGTTTTTGTTTTAGGCATGTTTTACCCCTGGATTTATATGGGCATGAGGTAACACCTACTTTTTTTTTTTCTTCAAAAGCTAATCCACATGCATAATTGAAACAAGTCCTTATTTTGCTCACGATAAATATGTACCATATGTATCTCTTATAAATGTTATATTTTGTAGCTTGGTGGGATTTGCTAGTACCTGTGAGTTATGTCAACCTTCATCCAAAGGAAAATAAAAATTAAGAACATTGCATTGTGTGATATTATGTGTCCTAGACATAGTCACAGGCAAGTCTATAAGTACAGTAAACAGCTACATTAGCACCCTATTGATTTACTTTGTTTAATATGATGGTTTGATTGCTGTAAACAGGAATCATGCCACTAAAACAACAAACAAAATTGATTGTACTGAAGCACACACATTGTAATTTCCACTGACTTTTAGGCTTGCTCTGGTATGCACCCACTGATTATGAGGTTATGATTAGCTGTTCTTCATAATCTAAGAAAAGAGTAAAGATGTGAAAATGCTGTGAATCCACTGCATTGCACCCTTAAGAATTAACTTTATGTATTGGGCTATTCACAGTTTGAAGGCTGTGAGTTTTAAAGAACTAATCACATGACAGCACCTTGGCTTTAGCTAAATAAACACTCTGGAACTTCCTTTAGAACCTTTCTGATACAATACAAGTTAACACTTTTAAAACCAGAGACATACCACAGAAGAAGGTGCTACTACTTTGGGTGCAATCTTATGTCTTTGAAAAATGCTATTACAGGATGTCAGATATGGGCCCCCTGCTCACTGGGTCCAAGTGACCCAATAAAAAGCCTTTCACCCATGTTCACCAGCAGAAAACCCTGTGTGTAGCCCTAGAGATATAAAACAAACTAGAAAAAAAAAACATAACACAGCTTCAAAGCTTTCTGAGATGTTTATCCTCTCATTTGTACATCTGCTTAAAGTCTCTGTTTTCATTTAATATATTAAAAAATACAACAACAACAACAAAAAATAGAAATGCAGCTTGTGAACCAATTACTAACGAGTAAAAGTATAACAGATGCAAACAAAGAACTGCAGTATTTTTCACCATATGTTTCAAATCAATCTTACTCCTTCATCAGTTGGAAACAAAGCATAATGTGGTTCTAACAGTAACTAACCTTGATCTATCAAACCATAGAAAAATTAGCAGTACTTTGACAAACCACTTGTTCTATTTATTGTAAATAGTTAATAGGATTAACTAAGATTCACTCTTCATTTAGAATTATATTATCTAACTACTCCCATTTCCACTCCTTTTCTAATTGCCCTCTTGTGTTCAAATTCCTTTATTGCTCATTTACTAGTTTCTGTTCTATTCAGTTGGCATTTTGTTTAACGACCTCAAGTCTGGAATTTCAGGTACAGAGGTCTGGAAGCGAATGGGGTGGTGATGGAGAGGAAGACCTGGGGAAAGGGCTGTGCAGGACTGCAGCTGCTTCCCCCTCACATGCCACAGACGGTGCAGAGCACTGGGGAGCACCAATGCTGTGGCTACAGTCCCTGACGTCCTCCTGAGAAATCCACCCACACATAGAGGCACCTGCACAACATGGTGTTTTTACTGTCTTTAAAACAAGCCATTCATCTTGAGGTTAATGGCAAAAAAGCTCCACGCATTCCAGTTGCAACATGACTACCCATGGACTTTGACATGTGTTGTAAAAAAGAGGCTCTTTCCTGACTTTCCTGACTTCTCTTTTCTTCTCTCCCTTTTTTTTTTCATTTAAGCTTTTATTTGACTTTTGTATTATAGAGCCCAAAATGCTCCACATCTTTGAATCTGTCAGCACGCAAGGGGCCTGAGAAGACAGTGAGGCACTGAAAAGAACCCCACAGTTTCAAGCTTCAGGTGGGAGGCATGACTGAAAAATCTCTAGAGATCCCTTCCCACTGCTGTTTCTGTCATTCTCACTTGGAACTTCCCTGTAAATGCACAGAGATATGTTAGTAAGGACTGCAGATGCATTTTTGTCACCTGTCTCCAATGTGTGCTGCAGTGGCTAACATTGCGTAAAGGTGCTTTCAGCATGGATGTCAGGGTCTCTTTCACCACCTGTAAGCAATCAGCCACAGTGCCAGGATATTACATGCTGTGCTCACAAACAACTTGCAGGCTTGTTAAGTACAGCTCCCTGTGCACACGGTGCTTTAAGCAGTGCTAGCAGGGGGATCTTCACAATGTCACAGCTTTTACAGGCACAATGGTACCAGATCAGACTCTCTGCTCTCTCCCAGCCTACTGCACTGAGCGCTAGTGAGGCTGGTGCCTGGGAGGGTAAATTTAATCTCTCTTGCTTTGAGGATGTAGAATCTGAATGCTGTAGGTCTGCCAGATTCCCAGCTCTCTGAACCACCTTTTCTTGTGTTTGCCAAACTTTCAGGATCACTGGCTTATATTCATGAACTCAGTGAACTTTGCACCTAAAAGCAAGATGAGAAAGCAGTGATTTTTAATGTAAATGCTGTATTCAGATCTACACAGGGTTTTGGGCCAGGTTCAAAAGAGGACTTAAGCACTTGATTTGGGATGTAGAAGCTAGAAGTCCAAAACATTATACTGGAATTGCCTGCCTATCCCTGAAGACACCTGGGTTTAATAGGAGTTAACCTTTGTCAGCTTAAATTTTCCTCCAGAGTTGCTTAGTTTGTTTATCTAAATGTATCCACCTTGGCATAGTCAACCAAATTTAGTTCCCTCTTTTTTTATGAGATGATTCAGAGTTATATGTCCTCCCTTTGAGAGACATGTCCTGCTACCAGACTAAACCAATCTGGGTAAATGTACAATGCACTGATAAGACTTCAAAGTTCATGGAGCGAAACACAGTTCAGTAGTTGAAGTGGGTAAGTGGCTTAGCTTGGTAGGAGTTCTGAGTTCTGGATTTTGCTCCCATTACAGTATCTGTATTTTAGGTGACATAGCTAAAATGCTGGAATGACCATGGAAACTGGCGCCTAAACAGTGTCTCTCAGCCCTAAGCCTAACCACTAGACCAGGAACTCATGCTCTGCCTCTGTCACTCAGTCTTTCATGTTTTGTGCATAGCAGCCCCATTTTCCCAAAGGGGTGAGAAGAGTCCTCTTCTACTTCCCAAAAAAGCCTATGAGGAATAGGCCTCCTCCTGCTGATCGCCATCTTCTGAAAAGCAGTAAAAGGGGGATTAAAATATTCTGAGATGAGGAAAGAATTGAGTCTGTTTCCTCTTGAACATTCTCACTACTTTTGAAGGGGGTGGAACTTGTTCTAACAATATTTTTAAAGAAACAAGTGAGCTCTGCCTAGCTCTTTAGGAACATATATCTTCCAGAAAGAGTCCTGGCTGTATATATCAGGTGTGTAAAAGCAATTTTTTTGCAGCCTGTAGCAAAGGCTAAGATCTAAGACAAACGATATCCTTGGAGTTTATTTTTTGTCTAGCTCCTTGCAGCTGTGTGCTCACTGACATAAGGTAGCTCCTGGCTTAGTTTGCTCTCAGGTTTTAGATTTGGGCATTCTAATGTACATAATTATGCATGGACCATTTATAGACAAGTAATTTTGGGGCCTAGTTTTCATGTGGAGGTACCAGACATCTGAATGAGTTTGAAAACTTGACTGGGTATGTAAAATGAATTAATTCTATAGGATGGGAGTAGTAAAATTTTGTGTGTTTTCAGCCTTTCCTGTCCCTCCCCTGCCATGTGGCAATGAGAGAGATACATAGGCAAGGCCATGGCTCCAGAATTAGTCCCTTGGTCTCTGCCCCATTACTTTAGCCTTCATTTTCATGTTTATCTTCTCCCTTCCTCCCAGGTAGAGCAGCTGAGATCATGTCATCTGAGGAAAACCCCCTTTCTCTTCTCCTCATTTACCCTTCCCACTGATTAAAATACAATGGTGCCACAATGACGTCACCCAGACAAGGTCCCAGCCTCACTGGATGCGTGCATTGGCTGGTGCAGAGCCAGAGCCTTTGTTATAGTAAATATCCACAGACAGATGGATTTGCTGTGCCTGCCCTTGCAGACAGCAGCAGCACTCATGCCTTGATTCTTGTGGCCAAGACTTACTAGAAAAGCCCTTTGCCCCTGTTCAGCTGAATAGTGAAGGGGCAGAGAGACACAATGAACTGAAATGAAACTGGTCAATACATGCATGGGGAGAGTCTGAATTACAACCTTCTTTTCCTTTTGCTGTCAAGCCAGTATTAGCTACGCAAAGGTCCAGCAAGAGTGCCATATCTAATTACTGATTATGAAATGGGGTAACAGAGCATTTCTGACTCTACCTACTGGCATACTCTGTGAACTGAGGGCCAACATAATATTTTACATTTAAAAAATCCAGTAGCAGTATTGTCTATGTCTGGGTTTCTTTTCTTATGTAAACGCAAAAGGAGGGGACATTATAATAATCCCACTTGTGACTGTACATAACTACTTGCTTAAGTTGAAAATGGGGCACATATTCATAATTTTTGCTCCTGCTAAATGCATGGATATTCCTTCCAAGGAGAGAATGCTGGAGCTTAACTCCATATGCCTACTCCATGCTGCTCTTATCCAGTGGACTTATTACTTCAAATTCTCTTCTGATTCAGCAAGATGTAACCAGGCCTCCAATACTTAGTTTCCTTCATGGCATTGGTTTTCCTGAAATAAAAATCCCAAATGTAATAACACGGCAGGAGTTATTGTCTCTTACACTAATTTTGACAGACAGTGTTATGGACAGCTGTCAGGGTTTAACCCCATGACAGCTAAGCCCCATGCAGCCACTCACTCACTCCTCCCATGCTGGACTAAAAGTAGGTTTTGATACAAGGAATTAATTCACTGCTTCCCATGGGCAGCCAGGTGTTCAGTCACTCACAGGAAAGCAGAGCTCCACTATGTGCAGCAGTGGCTTGGAAAGACAAATGCCATTAACCACCAACATCCTCCCCATTCCTCTTTCTTCCCCCAGCTTTACATGCTGAGCTTGATGCCATATGGGGTGGAATATTGTTGTGGTCAGCTGAAAGCGGCTGCCCTGGCTGCGTACCCTCATGACTCCTTGTGCCATCCCAGCCTCCTTGCTGTTGGGGTTCAGTGAGGAACTCAAGATGATGTGTGGGTGTTGCTCAGTGATAGGTAAAACATCCCTGTGTTATCAATATTGTTTCCAGCATAAATTCAAAACACATCCCCATGTCAATGAAGAAAACTAACTCTACCCCAGCTAAAACCAGCTCAACAGTTCACAGAATAGTGTCACTATCTTTGAATGTCTGGTCTGCCTTGATTCTCTCACTGATTATTAATTACAGGCTGTGACACTGTTTTTATGAAACAGAGATCTCCATAGTCAAACGAAGGACAGTGCCAGGTCAAAAAGGTTTTGACTTTTTTTTCCACATGAAATGATCTTACACACATAGAAGTTGTCCATTCTCAAAGCACTTCACTTGACTTTCTCTCTGATTTAATATTCCCATGTTTAGCACAATTCATGTGGTACAAAAAAGAGCATACGTCCTACAGTGTATTCAGAGGAAAAGTACCCCAGCCAAGGGACCTGCACCCCACCTCTGAGTGGCCAAATCCTGCACAGAACTCTGGGAGTCGACCCTGGATAGATGCCAGACATCCACAGAAGCATGTCCATCAGTCCTCTCCATAGCTAGACAGGGGAGAAAGAAGGATTCATGGGTTGAGATAAGGTCCAGGACAAATCACTCCCCAAGTACCAACTTGAATTAGAGATATTAATTGAATTTATTATCAACAAAATCAGAGCAGGATAATGACAAGTAAAATAAGACCTTAAAAAAACCTTCCCCACCCCCCTCCACCTTCCCAGCTGTACCTCATCCCTCATAGCAGCTCAGGGAAACAAGGGAATGGGGATTACATGTTCATCGCATGTTGCTCCTGCCACTACTCAGGAAGAGGAGTTGTTCTCCCTGTTCCAGCACATGGTCTCTCACGCAGGAGAAAACCCTCTATGAACTTCTCCAGTGTGAGTATATCCCACGGGCAACAGTTCTGCACAAACTGCTGCAAGGTAGGACACTTTTCCATGGGGTGCAGTCCTTCAGGCAGTTTGCTCTAGCGTGGGTCCCTCCAGCAAACCTGCTCCAAGCATGGGCTCCTCTTTGCACAGGTCTACCTGGAGCCTGCTCCAGATTGGACCTCCCACAGGTTCACAGTCTTGTTTCAGGCATGCCCCTGCTCCAGCCATGGGCTCCTCCGTGAGCTGCAGGTGGATCTCTACATCCCTGTGGTCTTCCACGAGCTGCAGGGGCATAGCTGCCTCACCACGGACTCACCACAGGTTGCAGGGGAATCTCAGCTCCAGTACCTGAAGCACCTCCTGCCCCTCATTCTCCATCGACCTTGGTGTCTGCAGAGCTGTTCCTGTCTATATTCTCACCCCACTCTTCTCTGGCTGCAACTGTGCAATAACTTTTCTTCTTTAATATATTATCATAGAAGTGTTACCACCACTTCTGATTGGCCCAGCCTTGACCAGCAGCACATCCATCTTGGAGGCTTCTGGAATTGGCTCTGTTGGACATGGGGGAGCTCCTGGCAGCCTCTCAAAGAAACCATCCCTGTAGCCTCATAGCTACCAAAACTTGGTCATGCAAACTCAATATATACAAAGATTAGGGTGATGGCTGCAGGCAAAAAAAATTATATAGACGAAGTAGTCATTTTCAAAAATGGGTTTGGAGTCAAGTTATTCTTACCTATCACCTTGCTATAACATAGTAAAAGCCATGCTATGACTTTAATGAAGAAAAGGAATAATTTTTGAACATAATGGGCGTTGAAGATACAAAATCATGCACTATCCCAGAGTAATGGATAGGCAATTTCCCACTTAATTTAGAAGATAATAATTTGTATTGGTCATTCCTTGTAGCCATGCAGGATATATTGTACTCATTAAATATGCTGCTGTCCTGACATCATACTGCCAAGAAGTTATAGCTGTTGAGAAAGGGTAAAGCCCACAAACAGTGATCAGAACACATATTCCAGGCAGCAACATAGCCACATATTAAAGCAACATTATATGGATGGTTTAAAGCAGAAATGGCAGTAGCCAATGTATGGTTTCACTTCTAGAACTTCACTTCTAGTGGTGGGAATTGATATTTATAGTGTCATTTTCAAATACTGCCTACAGACAGCATGGCTTCACAATGTCTGAAATCTTGCTTGTTAAACCTCATTTCTTTTTATAAAAAGGTAACCTATCCAGCTGATCAAGGGATGCCAATTGGTGTGATCTTTTTGGATTTCAGTAAAGCTTCCATTGCTCTCTCACTCTATTCTTCTGGACAAAATGTCCAGCTCACAGCTGGACAAACACACCATGGGATGGGTGAGACCTGGCTCATGGGCAGGTTTTACTGAAGGGGGTGACATCAGACTGGGGGCCTGTCACTAGGGGGGTTCTATAGGTCTCTATCCTTGGTCCAGTGCCCTTCAACATCTTCATTAACCACTTCAATGCAGAAGTCTAAGGAATGCTAAGTGCATTTGCCAACAACATTAAACTAGGAAGAGCTGTTGACTCCCTTGAAGACAGGAAGGTCCTGCAGAAAGACCTAAACAAATTGGAGGGCCACAATCAACAACAGTATAAAGTTTAACAAGGGACAGTGGTGGATCCTGCACCTGGATGGGGCAACCCTGAGTGTATGGACAGAATTAAGAATGAGAGGCTGGACAGCAGTGCCATGGAAAGGGCCCTGGGGCTCTGGTCCATGGCAAGTTGAACATGAGCCAGCAGTGCCCTGGCAGTCAGGAGGGCCAAGCGTGTCCTGGGGGCATCAGGGACAGCATCACCAGCTGGGCAAGGGAGGGGATTGTCCTGCTCTGCTCCGAACTGGGGCAGCCTCACCTCGAGTGCTGGGGGCACTTTTGGGAGCCCCAATATAAAAAAAGACATTTAACTATAAGAGTCTGTCCAAAGGAAGGCCATGAGTGTGGTGAAAGTTCTGGAGGAAAGGCTTTATGAGGAATAGATGAAGTCACTTGGTCTGTTCAGCCTGGAGAAGAGAGACTGAGGGGAGACCTCCTTGTGGCCTTCAACATCTTCATGAGGGGAAGTACAGGGGCAGGTACTGATGCCTTCACTCTCTTGACCAGCAACAGGACCCAAAGGAATGACCTAAAGTTGTGTCAGGGAGGGTGAAGATCTGATATCAGTGTTTTTCACCCAGAGATTGGTTGGGCAAAGTGGTCACAGCAGCAAGCCTGATAGAGTTTGGACTGAGCTTGGACAACACTCTCAGACACGTGGTGTGATTATTGGGGATGTCCCGTGCAGGGCCAGGAGTTGGACTTGATGATCCTGGCTGGTCCCTCCCATCTCAGCATATTTTATAATTCTATGATAATAATTTCAGAATTACAAGGAAAACTGAAGCACAAGCACAAGCCCAGATTGTCCCACTGTAGGTGAGAAGACATCAATTTCCTGAAAACATAAATATTTTTTACTTTCTGTGTTTCCTTCAAGGTAAAGGTCTGTAGCTTTTGTATCCTTTGGACAAGAATCATGTTACTTAGAGATACTTGTGCCTCAATTCAGCAAATAGTAGATGCACACTGGAATTACTATTCTCATTAATAAACTCATTAATTTGAAAAACCGTGGAGGTTTAGGCTTTTTAAAAAAAAACACCCTAGTTCATTTTCTCCATTCAGCAGCATAAAAAGAACAAAAACTTCTAGGAAAAGTCTGTACCACTGCAAAGGTAGAAAATGGTTATATGGTGCTTCTCTATTATGAAAATTGTTTTGTTCTTAACTGTTAACACTACCACAACACAAAAATCTTAGTGAAGAAAAGGCAGAATATAGTTTTCACACACTTTGGGAGGCCCTGCAGATAGGAGGAAAATGTGAGGCCATAGGTAAGCTACCTCGTGCTAGGAACAGAAGCATAGCTGTCTTCAGCAGGGTTTTATTCCATGTTTTTTCCAGTTCATGCCAGAGAAGCAAGTCACTGCAGGCATGGTATAGGCATAGGGCTGCTTGTGAAAACTATCCTGGTGTCTTTTTTTCATGGAATTGACTCCTTCATGGCAGCAGGAGTAGCATAGTCTGTACTTTCTACAGAATATGATATGCAAGGAACAAATACAGAGCAATCAAGTTAATGCATGGCTATTTGGTAACAAGTTTGTGTGATAAAGTCCTAGCATAGATGAACTCAGTGAACTTGGATCCTTCCTAATGAAGACAAAGCAACTGCCTAAGTGCACAGCACGTCTATCCATCTTCCAGGATGACTTTCCTGCCACAAATCACTCCTGTGACTGAAGGACATGCCCACTAAGCAATCAGACACCACCTTTTACAAACAGTATCTCATTATATCAATGCCTGCTACATGGCTTATCTTCCTTTTAACTGTTGAAACTGTAAACTTAAAGAAACTTTCCTTAGCCAGTGAAGTCTTCTTATTTTAGGAGATATAGGAGAGGTCTTTTACAGCTGCTGAGGGTGAGAAGAAGGTGGCAGCTCCACCTCTTCTACTGTTGAGATTTTCACTGAAATCTCACAAGCCTTACCTGATTTAGAGAAAATTGGATATTCGCAGTCGCAGGAATAAGTACTTGCAGGTAACACTCAAACACTGTGACTACTGCTAATAATGTTTTTTCAAAATCTTTTCAGAAAATATCAGTCAATTTTCAAGTATACTTCCTACTCCTTAGTTCAAATCATGTTGTTACTGGAAAAAGCTATGCTTTAAATTAATGTTTTAATTCTAAAGTGAATTCAGTGGTGTTCTCAGTGTAATACAATAATTGGATGCCAAAGCAAGAAGGATATTAATGGTATGACTCAGAAACTAATAAATACTCTAACCCAAAGGATTGCTGCTTCTATATTTCTGACCATGGTATGACATTGTAATATTTTACATAGTTTGGTTCTTTAATTTCCAGAACCCAAAACTCAGGCATAGTGTCACTTGTTTCCTGTGGACAGGTGTTTTGAGGTTTTATAGATGTCCTATACTGAAAAAAATATAAGCACTATAAAATGTAGGAAGATGGACTGTCAAACCAAAGAAGATCAAATCAAACTGCCCATTCTCTTTCAAGAATTAAGGATGCCAACAGCTACTGCAAACTACAGTGCAACTGTAGCTCTTGTTAAAAATGGAAGGACTTCCAAAGTTAAGACTGCTAATTCAGATTACAGTTTTCAAATTCATAGAGACTTGAAAATGCAGAGATTATATTATCAAATTTTTATATAGATACACATTGCTATGCATAAATATTTAGATACATATGTGATCAATAATTTGTGCATTTTGCACCTCCATGTCCCTATTTCAGAAATTCTCTTTCCTCCAGGATTGCTTTGCAGGTGGATGTAGCCTTCTTGAGAGCAGACAGTAACATTATTACAAGCACACTGCATGATGGTTAGCTTGAAGCTGGACTGATGTTCACCACTGAAGCTCTGAAGCATCCTTCTGCCCTTCCATCCTGTCATTACTTTTACAGGTCTCGTCCTTGGGCCCTTTCTAGGATCCTTTCCTGGTTTCAGCTTGCACTAATGAGCTTTTTTATACACAAGTTTATTCTACTGCAGATGGTATTTGTCCACAGCCAGAAACACTTCCCAAGAAGCATCACAGCTCAATAAATAAGTTCAAAAAACATCTTAGTGAAAATAAACAGTCCAATGAAATATTGCTCGTATCAAAACAGAGATTAGCAAGTATCGACCCCTATGAGCACCATAGCTGATTCCTTTACGTGTCCCTCCTCGTAATTTTAACAGTCTGATCTAGCACACTAGTATTGGAAATAGAAATTAATATATATATATATATATATATATATATATATATGAGATTTAATGAGACTTAATATTTTGATCTGCCAACACCTGTGCTGCATTAAAAACAAGATATTGTGTGCTTCTCTAAACTGTACCAGACAGAACTGTTCATTCAGAGTGTAGTGTACTTTGCACTGCAGGAGTGTGGTAACACATGCCTTCTACCTCAGAAAGTCCTGGACATGTTTTTTTATCATATAGCTGGAATTTATTCTTTCTGTGCAGGCTGTTAATTTTATTTATTTTGTCTTCATTTTAATTTCCATGTAAGTGAAAAAAGCAATCCTGGCATACTGTTGATATTTCATTATAAGCATAATTTCTGAGAAAATATGTCACACGTAGAAGAAACAATGGTAGGAAGCAAAAGGAACAGTTTTGTCATAGGTGAAGACTTACTATGAAATGTTAATGAGCACCATTTTCTTCATATCAATACCTGTTTCTCTTAGTGAGCTTTAAGAACCGGCATTCACCCCTCAGCATTGCAGACTTTATATGAAGATTTGGCTCCTGCACTTGACACATTTGAGACGAACAAATTTGAGATAAAACCATAATGAATAATACATTATCATCCAAAAAGTGAGGCTAACATGTACTGCCACCAAATGGTCAACTAAATGAAAAGCACATTTCTCCTATACACCAGACAAAATTACTTTATAAGTATACACCAGAAATTACTTATGTTGTCTGTTCAAAAAACATGGCTTTATTTATAAAATAATAAAATTTTTACAGTACTTAGTATTTCAAGAACAGAAAATAGAAAGATAGGTTTTTCAGATCCAAAGGGAAATTATTATTGTATTAAATAAAAATACCTAACTTTTTGTAATCCCTTTCGTCTTCTTCATTCTCTCTGTCCCAGCCTTTATTACATCATTTTCTCACTGAGGTTTGACCATCACCCCTCTGTACTGAGATTCGTCTCTTCACTGCTGCATGAGGGAGCCTTTTTTCCCCTTTAGTACTTTTCTACAGCTTTTGTTCCACAAGCCTACACATCATTATCTTGTCAGGGATTTGCTGTCCCCTCATTGGGACAATAAAGTAAAAAACCTAACCATGCCACATGTTCCCCCATCACTCTGCGTGGTTTTGTATACTAAATTCATCTTATTGGCTTCAAGTTCTGTTCCAGGACTTGCTCCTAACACCATCTGATGGCTGATGACAGAGCCACAGTGGGTCAGTGGCCAGTGCTGTCTAACGCCATAGAAGTCCCAGTGCATGATGTAGCACTGTTCTTCGGTGACCTGTACCAGCCTACAGCAACTAGTCACCCTGATGCCTATCTCACCTTGTTTACAATGCTACATTTGTTTCCTAAATTAAATTTTAAGTTTTCCAGAGCAAAGCCTGTTTCTTCTTATATGTTTCTATGGTGTTGAACACAGCAGGACCCTGACTGGGACATCTGGCTACTATTATAAAACAAAAAATGAATCATGCCAATAGTAGCTGGGACTTGAAGAAAAGGCAGCAAAACTTACAGTCAGATTTTAGTGTTTGCAGCATAGGAATGTAAAACAGGCATCTCCTTTCTCCTGGTCTCAGGCACTGTCCTAATAATGGTACTCGGGCTAAAATAAAAATAAAATCAACAAAAAACCAAAGTGATGTATTTGGGGTGAGGACTACTCTAGTGCAGTACTTAGTACATGGGAACTCAGGAGGACTTTCAGACATTGTCCTAGTACACAAGTGCTACCCTAGCTTTAACTCCACGATGAGATGGAAATGTCAATCCTTATCCAAGATACCATTTTGCAACAGATGTCGAAGTGGGTGCTGAGCAGTGTGGAAGAGCAGCATGACCCAACTAGAAAAACAGTTAAAGCCTTTAGTCTGTGTAGTCCTTGGGGCAGCACTGTGCCTTCCATCTGCCTGAAGAGGTTTATTTATTTACCAGCACCCACATTTGTGCTAGAGATAGAGCTGAGGGAGAAAGCTGACTCTGACACGAACCTCTCCCTCTCTGAGTTTCAATGGGATGAGACAAAAAAAGGAGAAGTAGAAGCTGTGAATTAACAAAATATGAAGGACAAGATAAAGTGCTGAGACGGGTGGTAGTTACAGAAGGCATGTGACCAGCTTGGGATAACATATTTTTTATTTCCCAGCCCTAGTCTTTACAGAAATAAAGTTGTCTCTCTAGTCCAAGTTTCTTGGCCTGAGAGACCCAATGTTAAGGACAAAAAAAGGCATAGTGGAGGAAAAGGTGCAGGTGAAATCTGAAACAATGTGTAAAAGTACATTTGTGAGACAAATGGGGCATTGAAGCTGTAATTGCAAGAATGATAGAGATATAGAAATGCCAAAAGAGCAAATTTAAGTGCTCAACAGATGATTAAAATGGCAAGAATACAAGAAAGTATTTATAAATCCTGTTAGTCATTATGCACAAAATAATTTGTAAATATTAAGCTAATTTTTTATTGAAAGAGGTACTAGAATATAAGCACCTGCAGCCAGAAGACGTGCTCCAGTACACCAAACCAAGCCCTGGTATGCTCTTCTAGACAGCACAGTCACAAAACTAGACTGGGTTAACACAATGTTAATGCTTGTATTTAGGCATCTGAGTATACCTTATATTTTGTAGACTTATAAAGGAAAGTTAATTCCATTCAATTAAAGATAGTTAGGAAAAATTATATCCTGTAGGGCAAGACATAACAAATACAGAGATCTTATCCTATGCTTGTCTGTGGCAACAGCTTGGGCTCAAAAAAGAAATAAAGTAAAGGAGAGACATTAAAAAACCATGGAAAAATCAGTCTCAGTTCACATATCCTCTGGAAAATGTGTCACTGTGATGGTTCAGGATTAATTAGAGTTCTGACTCTGCTTTAAGGATAGAAAGCCAAGTATCAGCCACAATAAAACAATACGCATTGTACATAATGTGATTACCTCAAATACTCACAACTACTGTAATGTTCTGAGAGGACTCTTCCAGACTTTTGGTAACTATCCTACTACACATATAACCCCTCTGCAACTGTAGCTAGCAACAGAGGCTTGAGCACCAGGACTTCCAGTCCATACTGATTTATGGGACAAAGAAGTGTTGCCTAAAAAGCTCGGGAAATAAAGCCTCCCAGAGAGGACAATAGGTTTTCTTTACAAAACATATGTGCTGCATTTCCATGTTTTTACTCTTCTCTGTGGGTCTACTCAAGATGTATTGAAAGTTAATCACTTTATCATTTTTCACATATGAATATCAACCATTCTGGAAAAGAATATCTTCTAGATTTCTTGTAATAACAATGTGCTTTTGCCCTAATTGAAAGGGAGGAGACAGGGGGTGGGGAACAGGAGAATAAAAAAAGAAGCCTGAAAATGAAAGACTTGTGCCAGACATGCTGGATCTGTATTTGCAATACCCTTGCTTCAGGGTATTTGGATGTATCCTGAATTTTGATTCAGACCATTAGAGAGACAGAATCCAACTGCAAAAGTCTGAGATCTGAGCTTAGCATGTGTTTGGATGTAGAGTTTTGGCTGACCTATTTAAAGGATGATGTTGTGCAACATACAGATTACTCCATAATCTAGGCAAGTGCCAAGACGTATTTAATAGTAAAAAAGTAGCCAAGACCTAAAAGTTTTCTCCTTTTTATTTTTTAAATAAAAACTGAAAAAAAACCAAGTATATATCACACTGTAGAGTTTCACAGATATTTTCCTGTAGAAGAAGTCAACATTTCTCCTAGATGAAAACAGTGTTCAAATTAAAAAGGGACAATTTAGCCTTATTTCTGTAAAATAAGACAGATTTGCTGGGGTTATGAAACAACTGTGAGGTTTCTTTTCCAGTAAATTGGAAGAGGTTAGTTAGCTACCACCTAGTGCCATCGGTTTGGGCAGCCTTACCTAACAATCTTCAAAACCAAGCCCCATTCCCACAGCTGTACTTTATTTCAGCTCTTCTCTTGGACTGCACAAAACCCAAGAGGGTTCAGCCACTATTACTGTCATTTCTATGTTTTTCTGAAACACTGGATCAAAATATGAGTGTTCTAAGAAGCACTGTGTTGAGTTAGTGTGCTGAACAGCAGGGGAACTTTGCAAGAGAAACGCATCATCTTAATAATGGACAAGGAGTCAGGATTTTAATCTGTTTTCTGCTAATGATTTCTTTGTGGCCTGGAGGAATATTATGTATTCCATCAGCCTTTGCTTCCACATGTGAGCAGCCCAGTAAGCGGATAATGATCTAAAAGCTTGCTTTAAGAATTAGTTAATAAGGGTGTTGACAATGTCAACTAGCAGTTTTGTGTAACAAGAACGTGATCTTGAGCCTGAATGAGTCTTTTCCTGATGAAAAGCTGATGTACAAAACCCTGATTTAATCAAGAAAAAAAATGTCTTTTGGTTAAACCTGGGTGTTGAAAACATAGAAAGTCTACTACTGAAAAAAGCATCTCCAGGTTAGAAATGCAGACAGAGTATTCACCACTAAAAAGCAAGGCCCTATTTGTAAATATTTGTAAATATTTACACCATACCCAAATTTACTGAAATACAGATGCTGTGTAGTCACAAAAAACAGGTCAAGTTTATAGATGTAGTAGCTAACGTACAGAGAAACACTACCACACACAGAGTATTACTGATAAAATACATTAGGTGGGCTGGCTGATGCTGAGATTCTTCTTGTTGAGTGATGACATATTCACTAAATTCCATCCATATTTGCAACAGCTTGATAGTAACGGGTTCACTTTGGTTTCTCTTCTGAGAAAAACATCCCATCATTTCTGTTGGGGTATTCACCTCTCTAGTGAGCCTCAGAGCATACCTCAAAACATCAAACAATTAAAAAAAAAAGTGGGGAGTAAAACAATGAACTGAACAACATCTATCAAAACCCACTAAATGTGGACATCAGAGTTGCACAGATGGTGGAGAGCTGGGAGGCTGGTCCTGGGGGATGCTGTGTGCTGCTTGCCCTGCTGCAGTGCCACAATGCCCACCTTCTATTAAACTCTCCTCCTGATGGGGTGGGAATTCTTATGCTCCTAAACCACTTACGGACAATTTATAGGAATAAGGGAAATTTAATTAATTGAATAAAATATGTGCTGTAAGTTAGGCAATTGTGTCTAGCATGTTCTCTGAAAGATTTTTGCACTCAATTTCAAATTATTCCGAAGTCAGAGACAAGGATATGATTTTTGAATTTCTCTGGCTCTCAGGACTTTAATGTCTAAGTACTTTACCATCTGTGGCATATTTACTCTTACAAGACTCCTATGATATATAAAGGGACTATTAAATCCATTTTAAGAATGAGAAATGAGAGCCAGAACAACTCTGGGATCAAACTGGTGACTCAGGCCTCAGTAGGGTATGAACTGAAGCCTTCCTTATCATTAACTAAAGCCTTAATTACTGCATGCTCCACCCTCCCAGTATTACCTTTGCTGTGACCTTTTTCAGGCTGGGGAATTCTGTGGAGTTGGCAAACATTCTATGAAAATTATTTATTTCCCTTTTTTAAAATCTGGACGGATTTTCCTAGAATGAAGGATATTGGAATGAGAGTGAAATCTGAGATAAGGGATCTAGATTTACAATCATAACTTGAAGGTAAATTTTGTGATATCAGTGAGATAGTTATTCAAGTGAGGCCTGGAGGAGGGAGGTAATGGGAGAATTCCCTTGTAGAACTGAGAAAAAAAATACATAAAAGCAATACCTTACACTTTCTAGATGGGTACAAAACTTAAGAGCCCTACATGGCTCTTACCTAGCAGTGCTGGTTCCCTTGTCAGAACTGCAGATAGGTTTAATTTTCCAAGCTGACTTGTAACTCCACCCCTGCTACCCCTTACTGCCTTTTCCTATGTGTGTTGAGCCCTGAAACATACCTTTTAGGCACTAGATGATATTACAGATGTCTAAACTGCTGTCCATCATTATTACCTTTCATTCTTCTGATATCCACAAGTTCTAGATTCTTTAGTTACATTAGGGTGCATTTTTTCGTACTGAATCACAGTATAATACTTCCAATTCATATTCTTTACCTTTAAGTGTGAACTTTAATATTACTTCTGGCCTTCTTCATGTTTATTTCATTTTCCAAACCTCATTGCTGTAGTTTTGATATCCTTTTCCACTGAATCAATAATTACATGCAATGAGACTTATCCCTATGATACTGTATGGATAATTCACCACCAGCTTAACCTGCTGTCTTGAACTGTTATTTTCATTTTTAACCCTTCAGCTCACTCTCTTCCAGTGAATTTACTATAATTTTTTAAGTTTTTGAGAAGCATCAAGAAAATTCCTCTCTTACATTTGGCTAGATTTCCAATATATACAATGTCATAAATGTCACTGATGCTGATTTACATGCTGCAATGAGTATCAAGAAAAAGAGGATGCTATGATGCTATCTCTCTCTATCTTGATATGATAATTTCTATTTTTTGTAATTGTTTGCTGCAAAAACAATGATCAGGCTGCTGAGCTTATTGATGGTGAGTGCTGTTAGCCCAAAGGAAATAGACTTAATGTTTAAAGGAAAATGTTTGTTCTTTTCCATGACTTCGTAACTAGTAAAGGCTAAAAACCCCACACAGCTACCACACATTGAATAACTTATGACGTTTTTATTGCATTTTAAAATCAAGAGTCATAAATCTGCATTGTAAATGCTTATGGCTCACAGTTACATTTCCTCTGATATTCCCAGTATCAATATATTCATGTTGTATCATGAACCATTGAGAGCAAACATAGCACCAGTCTTGCCATTGCCAGTATTGTATTGCACTGAATGGCACTGGAACTCAGATTCTGGTATGACAGAATTCTAGCTGGATATACCTGTGAGAGACTGTTAAGGTTAACTGTTAAAGGTTAACAACTCAAAACTTTTCCCCAATTTGTGGAGATGCCAGGGTGCTTTGCTGAGGTGGAGGAGGTGAGCTTTTGGGTGTACAGTGGCTAAACCTGCAATGTGAAAAGACAGAGGGTGAAGGATGGGCTATGAGTGAGACAGGAGAGGGTCCTGTGGAGTCAGGCAGCTTGCCTCTTAGCAAGCTCCGTTGTCCTGCCTTGCACAAAACACTGCTATGGGGCTCCCTCCCCTCCCCTCCCCACCCCACCCCACCCCAGGGAAGTACTGGGACATTGGCTGTGGCCTGAGAGTGTTCATCTTGTTAATGGCCATAATGGGCCATAATTGACTCCATTGTGCAGGTGTGATGGCAGCTCTGCTGTCTTAGAAGGTGTCAGGGACTCCCAAAGTGTCCCCACCCCAGGGGAGGTACCTGGGCATTCCCACCTGAACCAGAGTGGATATACACCCAGTGGATTTTGTGTTTCATGGATTTCCCTAGGGATTTCTCCCCACTACATCTTTGGGACTTCACCCATGACCCAACGGATTCAGTTTTAACCAAGACTGTGAAGCAACCAAGTCTCGTTGTGGAGCCTACAGGTGGTGAGATCTTCATTCTCTTGTCCTTTCTCTCTCTTTCTTTTGCCTTGTGCATGTTCTTGGGAGATGTTGTGCTTTCATATTGAAATGCTTTCAGATTGTTGTATTACTGATAGGAAAGATGGATCTCTAATGTCTTTACTCGGCTGGTGAGGGCCTTTAGGAGAAAAGGGTATTAATGTCTTTGAAATGGGTCTTAATGTCTCTGTCAACCTCAAGCCATGCAAGATTTTACAGAAATCAGACAGTTTGACTACAGTTTGAACTACTGAACTTTGGGGCAATAGACAAACTGGTCTGCACTAAGTCCATTGCAGGACCCAGATAGCCTGGATTTCTGACCTTTGGAGGAAAATGTCTTGTTCAAGGGGGAAATATATGGTAGGCAGTTTGGGAAGGTTGTACCTTCCTCAGCCAATTGGGAAAGGAAAAGGGCAACACGTGGCCAGGAGTTTAGGATCAAAGGAGGCTGCGTCCTCCAAAACCTTGAGAAACTGCATGAGTGTATGCCCTAGTGGACTCGCCTTTTATTCAAATAAAGTTGCAGGACTCCTCTGTCTCCTTTATGGACACCGGCTTTTCATAGCATGATTTTGTGCACATAACTATATGCAATAATAACCAAAATGCCTACATACCTGCTTTTCTTTGCAACCCAGTTTTTCCATAATAAACCCTACACGTGTATATTTACGAACACAAATCATTCAGTGTTGCTCACTCTAATCTGCCCCAAGGGATCTACTAAAAAAACCTGGGTTACCCTTATGTTCTGCAGCAGCTCACAACAATACCCAAAATGGTTTTTTTTGTTGAATTACACCTCATGGAAGAATTAGAATTGCCCAGTATTTTGTGCAAAAATTTGAACATTTTCGAGCCAACTTTTCATGACTAACTGCCATTTCCTTCTTTGAGTAAATTTTGAAGCAATTCTTAAATATATGTGGTTTTTTCTTCCTTTTTTGCTGCTTAAGGTGCTGTTTCTGAGAAAAGGCAAAATAAAGTCACAAGAATTTGCGGCAAATTAAATATTTACGGATATCCCTATTCCTATTACTGATTAATGTATTTACAAGAAGTTCTTTAAACACGTTGACCAAATGCAAATGCTAGTAATTAGATCCAGCGTCCCTAAGCATTCCCATTATTGTTTCATATGAAGACATTTTTCTTAATTTCCCTTACTCGAAAAAGCTGTTATTCCTGGCATGGCATGGTTACCCTATTCTTCTGTAACAGTAACTGCATTTCAGTGGTGGGTGAAGAATGATTTTTATATGTACAGTCTAAGTAAAACGTTTTGCGATCTGTCATGATGAAAGGTGCTCTGTGTACAGCACTATTATTAACTTACTGTATTTCATCAGGTTATTCTATTTCACATCATGCTACTCTAGTGAAAAAGGCTTGACAAAAATAAATGTTGTGCAATGTCATCAATTGAGAAAACAGACTCCTTCAAGAGGCAATGTAGCATGGAGATAGCAGGCATCCCCACCAGCTGAAGCTGCCATTGCTGGAGTGTGCAGGGATGCCTGTGGTTTCAGTGTGTTTTAGATGTAAGACATGGTGTTCTTTATGTGAAATGAGATGTAAAATAGGAACAGAATTAGATTTTGAAGAATGATTAGTACATCAGCTTTTGAAGTAATACCTTTTCAGAACTACTGAAAACAAATATTTTATTAGTCATTGCAGTTGGATGTAATTTGACAAATTATGCAACATTTTTTAAAGCATTTTAGCAGTCCTAATAAAAAACATCTGAGTTCTAAAATAGAAAACTTCCATTAAATTATTAATTACTTCAAGAGATAAAGTAAATACTTCCATTTATTTTACTGGAAAGTCAGTGCCTATTCCTTTAATAATCCTTCTTTCTTTTTTCCCCTAGCTAGATCTTTGTAATAATATAAATTTTAGCATGGGGTTTTTAAAAAATGTATAGATTACTATTGTAGCTAAAGAAGAAATATAACAAAAATTAAACTTAAAATCTGCTGATAACTCCTGAAATCCTAATCACATTCAACCAGTTCATGACTCCTAGATGTATTCTATAACAGCTCATTTTAATGAAAACTAGACTCAGAACAATATCTAATGGATTTTGAAGTAAAAAAAAAAAATCACATAAACACTTTATTACTTGTTTTGCAAACCTTTATAAAAACAAACAAGTACTACTGTGATTAATTCATTGTATTCCCAAGGCCTCATAAATCTACAGGCATTCTGTGACAATATAATAAAAGTTTTGTTTTGAAGGTTGTAGCTAATACTCTAGCTAACAAACTTGTCTTTCCTTAAGGCTGAATAGCAGATTTGTTCCAAGCCTGGAGGAGGAGGCAGATCATTGTGCTCTGCCACCAGCAAAGACCAGGGCTGTGCTCCAGTTTTGGGAACCACTGTCTGCTTTGGCCACCTCAGTGAGATGATGAGCCAGTGATTACACCAGGTCTCTGCCCTTTAAAGGGTGTGTTTCAAGGGAGACCAGCCAGCACAGCATGCTTTGCACTTCCACACTTCCAAGCTATCAGATAACACTAAAATAATTTTCTTATTTTATTGAAAAGAAAAAAAATTGTTAAAGATGGATCAGGTTCTCTGGTAAACAAACACTGTTCTTAAACAGGAGAGTTAAAAATGAGCAAAGATGATTTTTCTCTTCACCTTCCTAATTCTGCCCTATACCAGAAAGTCTTTCTTTAGCACAACTTAAAACAGCCTGAACATCGCTCAGAATTAGACTAGACTGAAATAGATCTTCATAGGCTGCATTCTGGTAAAAGAACTAACTAGTACCATGCCATAACCATGGCCATAACTTCAGCATAATGCACCATAATGCACCATAATGCACCATGGCCATAACTTCTGCATCCATGGCCCCTCATCACCTGCACTGGAATAAGTGGTATCCAGGTTACAACTAACTTTGCAGTATGCTAAGGAATAGTCTGCACTTCATCCACAGCACTTCTTTAAATGCACAATGATGCAGTGTCAACACAGAAATAAAAACCTATGTCCAAGTAGGTAGTATAAATTAAAGTAAAAACTAAGGTCTCTCATTTCAGAAAGACAGGCAGCTATACCAGAATATTTTTACCACACTTCTGGTAAAATCTCATAGGGTACTATTCTCAGCCCCCTGTGGCTGTAAGCACAATGGGTGGACTAAGCATTCGCCCTGCATATGCTGCTTGGCATTAAGTCAGACTTCTTAACAGTATCTCAGTGGCATTTTCCCCAGGCCAATTTCCTTTGTTGGGTTTTCTTTTCTTTTTTCTTTTTTTTTTCTTTTTAACAGGAAAAAATATATGTCACTGAGGAACCACATGAGAAACAGTCTTAAAATTCTGACATATCCTTCATCTCAATGGAAATACCCCCAATGTTTCATCCTAATGAAATTATTGTAGGGTTGCATAAAAATGTAACTTCTTAATAGTAAATGCAAGCAAAACAAGAAAAAATATACTTGCTACCCTAGAGTGTATAGGGTATATTAAACTCCACTGCATCAATTTGTTAGAAATGACTGATGAAAGAGAAGAATATCAGCCATGTAAAACATCAAGGATGAAGATGAGGAGGTTTCAGCAGGAGGGAGAAGGAAGTGCTGGAAGAGGTTGGGGAACAGCTGCCTGCCCAAAGGCCTTGGAATTAAATAAAGGTGGATTTAAGGTATCTGTCCATTCAAGTCCAGTGAAAGAAAAATCATGTATGGTACAATTCAGCAGCCTTATGTCTAACCCAAAAAGTTGCATTAAGCTAACACAACACAAGGTTTTGCAAATTGCTCTGACTGGGATTGTTTTGGCAAAAATTTGGGTTCTACAGCATTGCAGAACTGCCATAGAAGTTAACAAACATTTTACCTTCAAATAAAATGAATCTACAAGTAACTGATACTTAGTAAATATAACTGGTTGGTAAAGAGAATGCATAATTGCAATAAATGCTAAATAAATTCCATGCATTTCATATATATTCCATATAAAGAGCCTCTCTCAGGCCTTGAATACACTCTTAGCTTAAGGCTTTCATACTCCACCTACTTCCTACAACACTCTAATCTTCCATTAATGGTCAAAAGTTTATTTTTTTATTACAATTACATGGTTTTTATGGGTCAAGCACGAGGCCTTAGGAAAAATGCTGGGATAGAAAGGAGGGGAAAGCAGTTTGAATGCTGATGAAGAATTAATTTAGCAGTTCATCCAGGCTTTTAAGGATGTTTTCTTTCTGGAAAGACATTAGAGGTATTCAATTCATGTGACCTCCATGCCATTTAGGACAATGCTTTGATTTTTTTTTTTTTTTTACTATGCTTTCTGTTTTATCTTTTTTATTTGTTTAATTTAGAGCTCTTTGTTACTTATCAGATGTAATGTTTAAACTCTGCTGTAATTACTGGCTTTTCTTCTTTCTCACATTTAGTTTATTAATGTTGTTACTTAGAGCAGATTGTTAAAATATTTTGAGAACCCTTCAGGGATTGATAAAGGGCAATTAATATCAACTGTTGATATTGTCTTTTCTTTTTCCTGTGCTCCCTAGATCTTATCTTCAATTTAGATCAAAGGGAGGAGAGAAGGAAAGGAATTCTAGTCATTTGGACCAGGATTTAGAATGTAAATGTCTTCAAAGTTGTGCTCAGCTGCTTTGGCTTAGCCTTCTGCAATGACAGGGACCATCTGAGGACTTTGGACTTGAATCCAGGTTTGGATTCCTTGGAAATGAACCTCATACACAGAGGCAAAGATAAACACACAAACATACACACAAATGTTCAGGCTGAACTGGGCCCACCTCTAATTGCATATTTATAAAATTATTCTGGTATCATAACAAGGTTTGTAGTAGAATAATCATACATAAAGACAGATGGTCAGAGAAAAACTGGGAAACCCCTAAGACAAAAAATGAAACACCCTTATTTGCTAGACACCCTTCCCTCTTCTGTTTGCCAGTCTGGCATATAAATCCAGGCTATTAATTCCTTGCATATTATGAATGAAGTAAAATATTTTTTAGAAAACACAGAAATTTTAAATGCTAAAATATTCTATGTGTCTAATGATACACAAAATGTCTCCAAATGTTGGCTCAGCAGTGAAAATGAGTGCACCAGATCTACTGCCCTTACTCATGCACACAAGCTTCAGTGAGATAGAAGGAGTCCCAAACCACTGCAGGACATGCTTTGCAGCAGATTGAAGTCTTTTCCCAGAAAAAAAGTGGGTAACAACTGAGAAAACTGAAAGGAGGCAGAGAAAGCTCTCTGATCCCAGAAGTGTGGCAGGCTAGCAAGATGCACCTGATATTGACTAGTGGACAATTATTGAGTATTTACAAAATGACAGCTAGATATACAAACTGGAAATATTTAACCAATAGAGGAAAAAGAAATTGCTACAGAATCTAAGCATTTCAGCCATAATTCACCTTTCTGATTTTAGCCAGCTTTGCATTTCTCCTTTCTTTTAAGTTTCTATTTTTTTTTCTGTACTTCCAAACTACCTTGTCACTTCATATTTGCAGGGCAGAATAAAATCCAAATCAGACTCTGAATCTCTTGGATGATTTTTCAACTACTGCTGGATTCCATTCTGTAACAGGGTGGACGGGCTGGAGTACAGGGTGATATGGAGATCAACTTACTTGCACCAAGGCAGACTTCACATAGCTCTGGACTTTGCCCGGAATTAGGGGTTCCACATTTCTCGCAAAGACCCAGATGTATAGTCTCATAACTGAAGACTTTCTATCAGCCCTCATCTTCCTCTCTTCTTCCTATCTTTCACCTCCTCAGTTCAGCATCTCTTTTTTTCTCTTCTCTGTCTGTCTGTTGTTCTGCCGCCAAAAACTGTTCCATGCATCTGTTCATCTGAGGTCCATGGCTCCTGCCTGTGGGCAGGTTTGGACCTTGAGACATGCCAGGTAGCTTGCTATTGTTAACTTCTGCGCGAAAGAAAAATTAATTAGTGTGAAGTAGGAACCCACACATTGCTAGTAAGAACAATGTCACTGACATATGAAAATTGAAGGACAGAAGCACAGAAAAAAAGGTTAAACAGGCTGGGTCTGTGTGACTCCTAGGAAAATTAAACTGTGGATTCAGACTGTTTGGATTAGGGCTGGCCTTGTTAGCATTTGTCCTCTGTCTGGTTTCATCCCGCCTAACTCTGGATAGCTAGCCAGGTACCTTAATCAGGAATGTATTCATTATTAGCTCCCTCTTGAAGGAGAGGGGGATGTGTCCTATTCAACTCAACCCTAACACTCCCTGAAAAAGCCTGTTTCTTAACAGACTACTATGATAGCCTAGTGCAAATATGATCCTAATTTCAGTCCCTCAAACCAAGAGAATTAGATCTTTGCATTCAGTTATGCCCTACTAACTTTAACTCTGAATGGATCAAATTGAGGAAGAATGAGAATGTAGACCTGCAGGCAAGAAAGTGGTGCAGCTGAATCCTGTGTGACACTTCTATTCAGCCAGTAGCATGGCGCATGTCATTGCATCATCTGGCACTCCACATTTGCTTTTTGGGACATACGGTAACCAGAGAAGCCACAGCGCTGTTCAGCGCTAAAGGCATACAAACGTGCCGGTCTTTGTTTCTTATATCCCCAGAGACTCAGCCAGCAAGAAACAAATGTTGAGAGGTCTGAAAGAAACCCACAAAAATGAGTCAAATAACGGAACCAGGTCTCCTACTCTCCAAGGAATATACACAAACAATGACATTTTCTGCAATTTAGCAGTTTACAACCCAATGGGTTGAGAAAAAAATCTGGATAGGAAGAGTCCTACAGGTTGGGCTAGTTCTTTCTGTGGATCACCATTTTGTGGTCCAAATCCATTACCTGAACAGAATGAAAGATAGAGACCATGCTTCAACTAAAGAAAAAACATGAACTTTTTTGGGTATTTTTTCTATATCAGGGCTGATTTCAAATTTCTGATACCTCTGGCCATGTGAAATTGTAGTCAGAACAGTGAGTACACAAAATTATTTTGGCATTAAAGACAATGCTATTAAGAGACAATGGCCAGCTTTTGCTTTCAAGAGTATGTAGATCAGGGCTAACCCTTTTCAAGAAACTTGTGTTAGGCTGCTATAAAAGTAGTTTTTTGTAAAAAGAATTTAATTACTAATTAATTAATTAATTAATTAATTAAATTTAATTAATCTTAGTTATTATTCATAATTAAGATTATTCAGTACTTACCTAAGGTCAAAAGAAAATTGCCACACTTTTAAAATCACATTTATTTCATAAAAATCCTCATTTCCTCCTTCTCAGTCAGCTATTTTATTTTACTAATTAATAAAGGCCCAAGTCTGAGTAGACAATAAATGTCCCTGAGCACAGGTATCTGCTGTCAATTGAAGTGCGGGAGTTGAAGAAGTTAGCACTTTCTGTGAGTGTGCTCATCTTGAGATGTGAGTCCTCAAAATAGTTGGCTAATAGAACTGAATTTAGAACGGAGAATGGGATATCACCCAATCCAAGAACCTGCTCAGAGCAGGACTACCTGCAACATCAGCTCAGGCTGCTTAATGCCTTGCTCAGATGAGCTGAATGGAGGCTGCACATCCCTTGTGGCAGCCTGTTCTAGTGCCTGCTTGATCCCACTTGGAAAATATTTTCCTTAGCATCTTGAAGGGGTAATTCCCAGAGTAACAGCAGGTATCCAATTATCTTGAACTGATGAAAATGTTTGCATTACAAAAAACATTTCCTGGAAGAGATAAAAAAAGTAGTTTGTCTCTGGAAACTGTAAAAATTCATGTTACAGATATATTGTTTTTCCATTTATCCCTTAAGAAAATTGTTCTTGGAAGAATAGCCCCTTCAGAAATTGTTATAGCTGGAAACCCTGGAGATGCTATAGAAAAATGAAAATAAATGGGGCAGATAACGGAGTTACTAAGATTTTTATTTTCTTTTCATAAATCTGTCACAGAGTAACCTATACTTTTCTGCCTTATACTCAGTGGAATTAGAAAAACATCGAAAGAGATGTCATTGACATCTACAAATACACTTCTGGCAGTTCATTCTATTTCAATGCTGACTAAATTTCAGTGTCTCAAAAACAAACAGGAAAAAACACCCGATTACTTTAATGGGCCCTGGCTGCAGAGTCCCGTAATGATACCACTTCATTGTCAGGGTCAGTTTAAATCAATTATGCCCTTGATCCCTGTTTTGAGAGACTGTTTACAACAACTTCTTTCCCCATGACTAAATGTAACACTGATGTAATGACCAATACCGTTGATAAATGCCAAGAGCCAAAGGCCAGTCACATGAGAATTACCTAGTTGCAAATTTTCCTTCAGGAAAGGTACCAAACATGGAATAGTTGCAAAGTTTATAATGTATAATTGCATACTGTCAATTTCTAACAGTTTCCTGTTACATACTCTGTAAATTTGTCTGTCTCACCAGAAGTATTCTAGCTGCCTGGGATTGCAGGGTAAAATAAAGCTGAGGAGCTCCACAGTCATGGCCCGCTCTGGGGATGTGTACTGAATTCCCAGCACATCAGTGACCCATCCTCCCTTATACAAACTGCCTCAGCTGTAAAACCTCCCACCCATGAAGGCCACATCCATGGGACATGCACATGGATGAGGGGCACTGAGGAGGTGTCATAATCCACGAAAGATCCACGAAGCTCTCCCCAGACTCATTGCTGAGGCCTTGTAGCAGAACACTGCACATGATACAAAGTGATGCAACAGATTCAGAGAGATCTACAAGAGACCATGTCAAACTTGTCCCCCTCCCCTGGGGAGGTACCTAGGCCTTCCCACGCAGCCCAAGTGTATATCAATCCACTGAACGATGTTTCTTTTCACCATCAAGAAGCCCTCATGGAGACCGTCAACGGGACATCATTGGGATCAACAGTGTGGTGATATTTTCTACTTAATCTGTTTCTGTCAGTCTCTTTCTTGCCCCCACCTCTTTTCTTTCTCTTTCTTTATTTCTCTCTCTCTGTCTCTCTCTGTCTCTCTCTGCCTTTCTCTCTCTCTCATTTACTGTTAAGTAAAACCCACACTATTCACTTTGGCATATGGTGTCATTTGCACCTTATTTCAGGCAGAGGCATTTCTGAAAATTTTAATAGCTGGTATTTTAATAGTTATGAGGGGGCTAGAAACCCACATAGAACCCAGTTCCAGCAAGTTCGGCTGTTGAAGAGGTGCGGGATGTGGCCCTTTGTGACACAGGACACAGGTGTGTTGTGTCAGGACCCTCAGTGACTTGGGAACATTGTGGTGCCCAGAGGTTCTTGTGATGCAGCAGAGCCCCGCCCTGCCAGGGGGGTATCTCAGGAGGAAGCAGCTCCCAGGATCCCCCTGCATTAAAGGACATCTGAGATGGAAGAGGACAAGGTACACCCCAGCTCCCAGCCCCCAAGTCCCTTGACCAGGTTTCAGGAAGACCAGGCCCTCAGCAGGCAGTGGCTGGGAGCAGAGGGCAGCTCAGTCCTGCCTGTGTCAGAGACTGAGAAGGAGGGGGCCTTTGTCAACGTGGATGAAGAGCGGAAAGATGATGCAGGTCAAGAACTTTCCCCAAGGGGGAATATCAGTGGCCGAGAGCTTTGTCTGTGGGAAGAAGTGACAGTCCAAGAATTTTACCAACAGCAAGAAGAAATGACATTCCAGTGTGAGGTAGGTGTGACAGTGCAGTGGGGAGATGGAACACAGCAAGGGCTGTACCACTGGGAAGAAAACATGTACCCATGTCCGGTCCAGTACCCATGGCATGAAGATGATGACAGATGCCAAGAGTGCTCCCAGTGGGAAGAAGATCCAACATACCAAGAGCTGTCCCAGCATGAAGAAAAGGGATACCAGGATCTGTCTCTTTTGCAAGATGTGCAAGGCCATCCACACATGTACCAGTTGGAATTGGACAAGAGAGACCCAGAGTTATCCCAAGTAGGAGACAACAGTGACAAGGAGTTATCCCAAGGAAAAGGCTACAATGTCGAAGAGCTGACCCAATGGGAAAAAAACAAGAGTGACCAAAGGCAGTCCCAACAGGAAGAAAGTGTGAGCAGCCAGAGGCTGTCCCAATGGGAAGAAGGAGTCAGATACAAGACCTGGGACAAACCCTTGCACACAAATGCCCAAATTTGTGCCCAGCAGAGGCAAAGCTCTTCTGGCAGCATAGACACTAAGGTATCAGGAGAGGCAGCCTGTGAGCTGCCCAGCACTTCTCCTGCCCTGGGAAGTCCCACAGAGGCTGAGCCAGCAGCTGTTGCTGTTGTGGCTGGAGATGCTGAGGAGAAGCCCCCTGAGCCTCTGGCTCCCCAGGAGGAAAAAGCACCAGATTCTCCTGTACTCAGTGATGAGGTGCCATTGTCAGGGACAGAGAGACCAGAGACAGAGACAGAAAGCCCAGAGAGCCCAGGGACAGAGAGCCCTGCCTCACACAGCACCTCAGACTGCAGCCAGGCTCTGCTGGACTTAGCAGGGCACATCAGCTCTGAGGTGGTGTGTAAGGCTGTGCTTGAGGTCCAGGCATCTGGCCAGCAGCCAGAGGAACAGAGGGACCTGGAGCAAAGCATGGCTTCAGAACGGGAAGCAGCAGCTCCAGCAGAAAGGAAAGAGAGACTGATCTCTGCCCCACTCAGCCCCTGCTGCCTGTCCAGCCCCTCACCCAGATTGCTGGGAGCCCAGGCACTCAGTAAGCAGGAAGAAGAGGCAGACAGGGAGTCATCCCTGTCAGGACAGGGATTGCAAGGTGGAGAGGAGAGAGAGAAGAGCACCTTAGCTGGGGAGCTTGAGCTTTTCCAGTATGATGATGAAGAAGACCCAGAGCTCTCCCAAGGAGAAATGAACAAACACCAAGAAGTGTCCCAAGGGCAAGCCTGCACGGAGCATGAGCTGTCCCCAGGAGAAGCTGGTAGCGACAGAGAATTGTCCCCAGGGGAAGCCTGCACAGAGCAAGAGCTATCCCCAGGAGAAATTGGTAGCAACAGGGAATTGTCCCCAGGGGAAGCCTGCACAGAGCAAGAGCTGTCCCCAGGAGAAATTGGTAGCTACCAGGAATTGTCTACCTACCAAGGGGAAGACTGCATAGAACAAGAGATGTACCCAGAAGAATTCAGGAGCTACCTAAAATTTTCTGATTGGGAAGAATGTACAGAGAAAGGGCTTTCCCAAGAAGTTGGGAACTCCCAAAAACTGTCTAACTGCGAAGAATACAGCGAGCAAGAGCTGTCCCCCCAAGTCAGTAGCTACCAAGAACTCTCTGACTGGGAAGAGTCCATTGGCCAAGAACTTTCAGAAGAGGAAGATTCCATTGACCAGAAGGCGTCCAAAGGGAATATTAACAGATCTTCCATGCAGTCCAACTGGGAAAATGACAGTGATAAAGAGCTCATGCAGGACAGCTGGGAACACACGAGTGTTCACAGCACTGGGGTTAAGCCCTTGCTGCAGAACAAGGATGAGTGGGACAATCTGAGCGTCCTTGAGCTGTCTGAAGAAGAAGACAGAGACAGAAGACTGGGACACTTTGCAGGGGACGGGCTCCCAGTGCCTGTCCCTCAGGAGGCTTGGGTTGAGCCATGCCCCCAAGTGCCACTCCGTACCTTGCCTCCCCATGTGAAAGCCCAAGCCCCCAGAAGATCTGCAGTTTTTCCTGCCTTCAAGAAGCAGGTGCCAGAGACAGGCCCTGCTCCATGCAGCTTCCCCAGCTGCTCAGGTCCCCAGCTGGGAGCCCAAGCCTTCAGGTGGCAGCCAGCTCCCCACAAGAAACATCCCTCCTATCTCAGACCGGCGCTGTGGGTGCTGTGCAGGCAGTTTTGCTGCCCCTGCATGGCACCGCAGCCTGAGGATTAGGGCCCCCTGTTGATGCCGGCCTGGGCCCCACAAGTGGCAGCAGGCACACAACCTGTCCCATGTCCTGAGGGAGCCACATGGTCTGCTGCTGCCTCCCAAGACATGGAAGGGGATGCTGAGGCAGGGATGTCCTGGGAAGAGGCACCCTTTTAAGTTAGAGTGACACAAATAAATGTTCTGCCACAGTTCCTTGTGCCTTTATATTAATAAGCCAAGTTACATCACCTCTTTTCCTCTCCCCAGTTCTAGAATGTTCCTCACTTCTGCTATTCCTATTGGTCCTCATTCCTTACAGCTCCTCCCCTGAATCCTGGTTGGTTGTTACCCTCTAATCCCTCCTCTGTACCACCCCTATTCCCTCAACCTATTGGCCCTCAGACCTGAGGCTCCACCTCCCTTGTCCCATATATGACCCTGGACCCTCTTTTGTTCTTGGTTCTTTGTCCCTGGTTCCCTTTAGTGTGCTGCTAATAAAAGCCACTGGAATACCACAAAAAGAACCCCTTCTGTCTGCTTTTCTCTCTGTTGACCTTTGAGTGACAACGTGTGGTGTGAGTGTCTGGTGCGCAGAGATAGCCCTTCTTGAAGAGGACGCTCTCATGAAGGCAGTAGTTTCGGCAGCTCCTGCCACACCGCCGCAGGTAGCAGCCAGCTCCCCACAAGAAACATCCCTCCAGTCTCAGACAGGCGCTGTGGGTGCTGTGCAGACAGTTCTGCTGCCCCTGCCTGGCGCCACAACCTGAGGATTAGGGCGTGCTGCTGAGCCCAGCCCGGGCCTTGCAAGTGGTGGCTGGTGCGCAGCCTGCCCCACATCCTGAGGGAGACACGCGAGCTACCTTTGCCTGGACATGGCCCTGCAACCTCAGCAGTACCCAGCTGCTTTGGAGCATCCCAAGTGAGTGTTCTGAAGACCAAATATTACTAGTGTGGCCAGCCACAAACCAGCACGCCTGTGGGACATTTGGTGGCAGGTGGCTCAGCGATGAATCACAGAGAATCATCAAGATGGGAAGAGATCTTGAAAGTCACCCAGTCCCATCATCACCCTGAAACCATGTCCCCAAGTGCCACATTTGGACAACTCTTGAACGCTTCCAGAGACAGTGACTCTACCACCTCCCTGAGCAACTTCTTCCAATGCCTGACAACTCTGTCAGGGAAAAATTGTTTCTAATATTTAATCTGAACCTTCCCTGGTGGAACCTTCCCTGAAGGAAAGGCTGTTTTCTCTCATCTTGAAAGGATTACCTGCTGATCCTTTGGGATTTTATCCATGAAGAATGGGCACAGACAGGAGGCATTGCTCTCAGGGCTTCACTGCACACTGCTAGATTGCACCACACACGGCTCATTCAAAACAAATGAAAGGTGGGTTTAAGAAATTGTAGTAGTAAAAAAAAGAAAACTCACACCAAAAAACCCCACACAAAAAAACCACAGAGAAAGAATAGGAATAGAAATAGAAATAGAAATAGAAATAGAAATAGAAATAGAAATAGAAATAGAAATAGAAATAGAAATAGAAATAGAAATAAAATAGGATGAAGAAGATGAAGAATTACTAGTACTAAATAATAATAATAATAATAATAATAATAATAATAAGAAGAAGAAGAAGAAGAAGAAGGATAGGAATAAGAAGAATAGGATGATGGAAAAGTAGAAATAGTAATAGTAGTAAAAATAATAATAAGGAAAAGAAGAAAAATAATAAGAATAATAAGATGAAGAAATAGTAGAAGTAAATAATAATTATTATTGATTATAATATTCTATGTATGATAACAATTATATTGGTGATAATAATAATATCAAGTTAAAATACACATATTCTGGAATTACAGAATGCTTTGGATTGGGAAGGGCCTTCAAGATCCTCTAATTCCATCTGATTATCTTCTACTCTCTTTCTCTTGAGACCTCTTTCCTATTTCTTTCTATCCCTCTGCTTCACATTTCTTGTAAAATAAAATCCATGTTAAATAAAATCTGCATGTTGTTGTCTGCATATGGTCTCATTTGTGTGCCTTGGTTCGGGCAGAGGCAGATCCCCCAGTTGGATTGGAACATATTCTCTGCTCCACCTGTCATAAAAGCAGAGGTGCTCCAGCTCTCTGAGGACCTCCATCACTCTCCTCTGAACTCTATTCTGTTCTATTCTATTCTATTCTATTCTGTTCTATTTGACATCCTTCTTATGCTTGGGCCCCCAGACACAGATGTAGTGTTCCAGGTTGGGTCTCACAAAAATGGACTAGAGGACAACAATCACCTCCCTTGACCTGCTGCTCTTCGCTCCTTTCCTTGCAGCCCAGCATGTGGCCGACTTTCTGGGCTATGAGCGCTGATTGCCAGCTCATGCTGAGCTTCTCCTCCATCTGCATCCCTAAGTCCTTCTCCTCAGCCTCTGCCCCACTCAGCTGCCTGTCCACTGCAAACCCTGTGCTGAGGGTAAGGTCCATACAATCTCTGTGTCATTGGCAAAACCACTAAAGAGCCCTTGTACCAAGGCAGAGCCCTGAGGGACACCTCTCATTCTTCATCTCCACCTGGACATGGAGCCACTGACCAAAATTCCCTGCCAGCATCCATCTACCCAACTTTCCATGCCCTGTATAGTCCACCCTCCAAAGCCAGACGTCTGCACTGTGGGGCTTGGGGTGTCATGTGGCACTGTGTCCAAAGCCTCACAGTGGCTCTGGGTATACCAGTGATGTCAGAGACTGAAATGCTATGGGTAATGGCTTAAGCATTGCTATGAAGCAAGCATTTTCCCATTACAGCAAAACTGTATAAAGAAGCTATGACCACCAAGTTCCACCCATCCTTGACGTGACTGGAGCTTTGGACTGTGATTTAAGCTGCCCAACAAAACTTGAGACACAATAGTGACACTACTGTTTAATTACCTGAGGATGAGGGACAAGTAAACAAGACTGAGGGAGAAGAATGTATCCACAAGAAAGCTGCAGCTGTCCTGAAAATTACCTCTGGCTGGGTTTGGACTGGAGGAGGCCAGAGCCCACAGGCTCATCTGCTGAGACCAGGTTTGCACACACTCCTCACCAACTAAAAAAGAAGGAGAAAAGTTTTGGGGGTGTGGCATAACCTCGGGTCCAAGGCAGTAACCAAGATGCACCAGTTCTGGGAGACATCCGTGACAAGCATACATCAGTGAACATCCATCTATATTTCTCATCTAGCGAGAGAGAGTGGTGCTAGGTTTCTCCTGTATATATATATATATATATATATATATATATATATATATATATATATATAAATATATAAAATATGTGTGTATATAAATGTGCGTATATATATTTATATATGTAGTATCCCTTAGTATCACACCCTCCATGAATGTTAAGAGGTTCTGTTAGGATCTTTGTGCTCTTTCCATCTTGACATGTGTTTAAGATTGTGGTGATCTAGGCTGCTTTCGTCTGCATGACAGTGAAATTAAATAAACAGGTCTTAAAAAGGATACTGAATTGCATAATTTTACTGGATGATATTTGAATTTTCCTCTTGGGGTAGCACCACTGTGAAAACCCTTATAGCCTGGGAAATATCATAGTTTTAAAGGTTTTTACTGCACTTTAGCTCCTAAAGAATGATATTCAATGTGTACTTCATATTTTACACTATTTTCTCCCAATATATGCTTATAACTAAAGCTGTGACATTTTCTTCTGCATTTACTAAACTGTAGCAAAATCTCTGAAGCACCAGTAGTCTGACTTTAACAATAGAATGTCTTTGACAGTGGTGAAGCTAGAACTGAAGAAGCTCCAAGATCAAAATTTAGAAACAGTAGTTATGTAAAGTCTTTGAGAGAAAGATATTCTACTTTTCCTTTCCAGCACTTCTTGACAGTGTTGCTCTGTCTCATTCATGTGATGGAAATATGTGGCTCATCTATATACAGTCCTTTCAAATATTGGCCTTTGAATGTGAGGAACATTAATTTTCTGTCATAGCTGCCAAAACCAATGTGCTATAATTTGCTCTATCCACATGAAAGAACTGTAAAAAAAAGAAAAAGAGAAAAAAAAAAAAAAGAAAAAAAAAGAAAAAAAAAAGTTAAAAAAAATAAAAAAGAAAGAAAATAGATTCTTTGTTGGAAGAGACAGAAGACAAATCTCAACCAGAAACATACAAATACAACACCCAGGTGAAAATTTTTCACAGTTTTCATGTGTATCTGAAGTGGTGCTGTGCTCTGCATAAAGTATTACATTTTCTTATCTGTGCTGTTGTTCCTTTTAAAGGGAATTGTGACAGGCTGAAACAGGTACAGAAGGTATAAATAATATTGAGACTCATCAGAAATAACTTAAATTTAATTAATGTCCTGTTACTTTCAGTTTCTCAGTCTCTGACATGGCAAGAGAATTTACAAGCCAGGATTACCACATATCAACAGAGAGAAAAATAGACAACACAGTAATAGTGATTCACAAAGTGCTGCTGCTCATGTACACTATATGACTTGTCACATATATGTTGTATTATAAACTCAAGTCTTTTAACTAACAACTCCTGCTCATCTTGCTGCAAAGAAAAAGCATCACTAAACTGAGCAACAACTTTTTGAAAAAGAAAAACCAAACATCTCCATTCTATATGTATTTGAATGCAAAAGAAAGATCTACAGTAAAAAAAAAATAGGTTTTTAAGGTACAGGCTTCCACTAAACATTTTCATTTATGTGTGGATAACTGTGTGCATTATTCAGTCTTAGTAATAAAGAGGCTACAACTGCACATGACCAGTTTTAAATTGGTCTAATGCCAGTGCTGTGTGCAAATAAGATAGGAGCTTAGAAGGTACTGTCTAAAAAGAGACATTTTCCCCTCAGTCCTGAGAAGCATTCTCAAGATGTAGCAACAGAAGCACTGAGGAAAAGAATAATTACCTTGGGGTCACTGGAGGAGGCTGTGTAGTATTTGACCTCCTATTAGGTTTGTTACAGATCACATTTATTTCCCAGGTGTGAGATCTGAGTACTGAGCCCAAAGGAAATTCCATATCATTTTCTACTTTGGAGAGTTTAATTTTACAGAGAAAGCTTTATCCCAGATTAGTTGAGTAATCCATAGTCTCTAGTGTAATGCTAGGAGCTTACTTAATACTCTAGCAATTTCTCATTGTAACTTCAAATATATATATATATATATATATATATATATATATATATATATATATATATATATATATTAGTTTAGCTAATCACTTGTGAGTCTTTAATTTGACAAACCAATCACAGAGTCACAGAGTCTAGATTTATTCTTAAAATATAGGGCCATTTTACTTTTCAGGAACCTCTCCTAGGTCTGCACAAAACCATGACCTGTGTCTTGGAGCTACCAGCAGCCTGATTCCAGCTGCACAGGGCAGCTGATGATGTGCATGGACAGCAAAATGAAAGGCACTCAACTCCATTAATTTAAACCTTCATTTCTTTGAGAACAGCATGCCCATCTTCATGCACAAGTTTCTGACCAGTTTCTTCTTTGAAATTATTTTGAGAGAATGATTACATTCTGGTGTCAGACATCTGGAGTTCTTTTTAAATCTGGGTTCAGTTTTCTATTCTTAAATTTATGGATGACTAACAAAAGACTTTATCAGTAGTGAGTTTCAACTTACATATCATTGTTATTTGGTAACCCTTAGTTTGCAGACCCATCAGCAGTTTATTTTGGCATATACAGATGAAATAAATGATTCTACTTTCCAGCTGCTAGTTCCTACCCATACCTTCTCTCTGGAGCTGGCATCAATGTCCATGCAGCTGCACGGTGAACTGATACACTTTCTCTGCAAAGTTTCTTTTGGCAGAGCCTAGACATCTTTCAGCAGTTACCACATTTGATCATGACGCTGGCCACCAACCAGAAGTACTCCCAGAATTAAAAATGCTACATGTGTATCTACTCTGTGTTAGAGAGTATCTACTCCAGCAACAAATGCTTTAGTTAGTCTCTTAATACAAGGCCAGTAATCATTAGCATCAGGTTGAACGAAGTGTATCAGTGCATTATCACAAAAAGGGGTAATTACTAGCAGGTTATCTACAATACTTTCAGGGTATTCTGAATTTTGAAAAGACTTGTAGGTTAAAATTCTTCAAAAGAGACATTAAATGTCCTTGTTGCAGAAAGCACACAAAGGCGTGCGAAACTCAAGCCCACAGATACCATGCTGCATAAAACAAGCTGTGTGTATGTTCTTGCTGTTTAGATGTGTAAGCTTAAGAGGAAGTGACAAAATTATTCTTAAGATTAGCTGTAAATTCTGGCCAGCCAGGAAAAAAAAAAAAAAAAAAGAAATTCAGTAGTAGTTTTACTTTTGGAAAGGCAAAGAGACATTATTTTAATTTAATCAATATTTACTTGCCATTGCTACTAGTCCTGCAGAATTTGACTGAGGGTCACGAGGTCTTTATAAAAGAGCAGGTTTTGCAGTTCCCAGAGCCCTATAAAACTGCTGTACATGAGCACAGAGTAAGCTTCTCTCAGGCTGCTACAGGTACCATTTTTTGCACACACTTGAAACATTCTGTAGCAGATCCACACTCTGCAAAGGTGGGGAAAAACGGGCTACTGCCATCTGTCCTTCAAAGCAAACACCAGCCAGAAGCAAGTATTGTTCAGGTCCTGCTGCTGCCTGGAAAAAGAGGTTGCACGTCCCTGACAGTGTATATATTTATTAAATACAACTGCTTAAATATTAATAAAAAGTAAAAAATATGAGGTGTCCAGGAGAAGTCCAGACTGAGGAAGTGGACACCAAAAGTCTGCCTTGAAGCTGTGCTGGGGAAAAAATGTGGGACATTAAAAAAAAAAAAAAAGGTAGCAGAGCACCATAATTCTACTGGAATACTTAGATATAACTTATACTAGCAAATGTTTGCTCTAGCAGGCAGTTTGATAAAAGTTGCTTTACCAATCATACCAGTACCTTACCTGATCTCCATGGTAGGGATATCTGGTAAATCAATCAGAGTTAACCCATGGAAAACATGTTAGGGCTTTTGCTCATAGAAAGATTACTCTTTTAATTAACATACTGTTGAGTTTGGGGGTTTTTCTATTAATTTTAATATTAATAATTATTTCCAATATGACACTGGAAAATCAGAAGCCTTTTAGGAAACTTTAGTTCCTTTATCACAGAATCTTCATGTTGTTAGAACAGTTGGATTTAGTCTGGGAAATAAACTATTTGAACCCACTTACTGTTATTTGGGTATCGATGTGCCAAGGAAGAGGAGCTCTTAAGTATACAGAAAGATCCATGCTCTCATTGAATACTTATTGGCAAAAGAGAAGAGTAGAGGAAAACACCACACATGATTCCTATCATTACTTCTAAATTTTTTGAAAGGTGCCATTTCCCAGTACAAGGGTGTCTTGTGTCTTCAAAACCTACATGAATCTGGACTCCTGTCTACATCGCCTCTTTCTCCTGTGCCACACTGGTGTCATTATTTGTGTGTTCCTTTTAGCACCTGGGTCTTCACATACCAAATAGGAAACAGGTCAACTATTGTTTCTTATGTAGAATTACAAGTCATGTAGCAGGTGGGTCCTGCTTCATTGACCTCTACAGCCTTTCCCTCATCCACAAGTGGGTCACCTTGTTAGAGAAGGAGATGTCCAATGTCTAGATATGGCACCTGGGGACATGGTCTAGCAGTGAAAATGTCACTATTAGGTTAATTGTTGCTGTCAATGGTTTGAGAGGTATCTTCCAATCTTAATGATTCTATGATTCTGTGCAGAAGACATCATTACTCAGACACTAGTTATAAATGTGCACCACCACTTAGAAATCAATGGGACTATTTCAATTAACTTTGTCTGTCTAAAAGTTTTGTGTCTAATCTTGTCCCAGATGATCCTTCTACAGTCAGTGAAACTGTGCAGTTGCCTATAGAAAAGCAGATATCTTACTCAGGATAAGTATTTAAAGTTAGATTGATATAAAAAAGCTGAACTGTTACCTGCAGGTATCTCTATCTCTTCAGCAACTGTAAGAAAAACCTAGGCAACAAATTAAGGCTCATTATAGTGGACAGCTAAAAGTATATCACACTACTCCTAAATTTTCTGACACATCCCTGCTCAGAACCTTCCTACAGAAAGCACTGCTACACTAGCCAGAGTTGCTAATGCTCTGTGCTACAGCTTCAGTTTACAGTCTTTTGTTTTTCATCTTTTTCTTAGTTCTTGTTATTCCTGCAATGACTTTGAAAGTTTCTCTAAGTTGTTTGTACCACTCAGGTGCAAGAGGCTGTGACTCACATGTGCCAAAAATCCTGGCACACAGGTATTATCAGCTTTACGATTCCCCTCAGGTATGAACATTCCCACAGTGCTACTGACCCTCTCAGGGTTTTACTCATCAATAAAGCTACATTTTCTGCCTTATTCCTCTTGGCTCAGTGTGCATGCTGAAATCTCAGGTCCTCTCTTACGCATCATTAGATTTGTCTTCTTCTCTAAGGACATAGAATTTTTCTCCTGTATTATCAGCTACATTGAGATAAATTAACGTCAGACTTCTGCTAAAAGTGATCCAGAATCTTAGAAATCTTCTGGTGTTTCCAAGGCATCAGGCTTTTCAGATAATGAATATATATTCAGCTAATCCAGACTTCTAGATAGTTGATCAACTATGTTATGGATCAAGCAGAACTTTTTCTATTGTAACACTTGAAACACTTACTGGCTATTTTTTTCCTTTTAGTTTTTTAGAAAAAAAAAATAGACTATTAAGGCAACATTTTGCATCGGGATTTTCAGCAGATTCACATTTTCTCAATTTTTTAGTACCTGTTCCCATGCTCAGTTTACTTCTCATGCTACAAAACACGCTTGTGTCTGTATCTGTGCTTCAATAAAGACTGAGGGTAGTTTAACACCTTCTCTGATTATTCCAGTCCTATGGGGTTTCTGCTGAGAAGAAATTTTCCTAGGCTTTCTCCACTCCACTCAGAGAACTTTGCTCTACCATGATCACTTTAATATCTAAAAAATGGCATTTTGTTTCTCTGGGGAGTATATATACCAGGGGAGTATATTCCCCAAGAACAAGATCAGCCCCAAAACCCTGTTTTCTCCAGTTCACACCAACAGTCAATGGAGAAACAGGCTTAGCCAGGGGAAACCAAGAGAAATCAAAATCAGTCTTTGGAAAAGCCTGTGTGTTTCCACTTTCTTAGAGTCTAGAAAGATTAGCTTCTCTAAGCTAAAACATTTTGTAAATGTTTTGAAGTCCCTGACTTCAAAAGAAAAAGGAAATTTTTCTTCAAAAAGCTGTCAAATTGTTTTCAAAGAAACATAGCCTTTGCATATCTTCATGTTGTGTTCACTTGTCTCTATCAAATAACCCTGCAGCCTGCTTGGGTACCCTTCCCTAAGTAGGTAACAGGCTGATACCTCCTCCTTACAGCATGCAGTCTGCTGGTCCCTGAAGAAAGCCTCAGGCCTTTGTGGTTTTGATTGCCTGAAACTTTAGGAGATGAGAGAGGAGATGAGATTGTTCCTGTAGTATATATTGGTCAATGTTCTTAATATTCAGCAGGGAAAGGAAGTGGACAAGCTTAGTCTTGGATCCTCAGCCTAACCCAGAGTACAGTCATTGGTACTCTGTACATGTACAGAGTACATTACTCTTTGCTTTTTTTAAGATTGTATAACTTTTATTATATATAAAAATAAAATAGTAAAAATAACCTGATCACATGCTTGTCTACATGCTTGTCTAAATGGAATGGGTTGTGGTGGGTTTAATAAGAATGAAGCAAAACTTTGGGATATTTATTCTGTTTCCAAAGCTAAGAAATACTATAGTTTACCAATTTTAATGAATGTTCCCTCAGATTCTATTATTATAAACAAATTAAAAAATAATTTTGATTTTATTTATTTTAAAAACTTAACATCCCCACATCTCTATGTGATCATAGTACATTTCAAGATTTCTGTTGCATGTAGAGTTTAGGGAAAATGAAAATGTTGCTGCCCTAAGAATGGAAAAAAACAAACCAAAAATTGGAGAACTGTAACATTTAACAGCTTAATATTTACACCAGCTCTGTAAAGATGGAACAGCCATTGATAAACATGATCATTTCAGAAACAGATTTCACACCAGTCTGAGAATAAGATGTCAGATGGTGCCCTCATGTGGATAAGTGTGCCATTATATATAATAGAAAATGAAACTTTTAGTCAAAACAAAGCCATGGAAACTTTAACATCTCAGATTTGTACACAGAATTTGGACTGATGGTTTAAGAGTCTTTCATTATCCACTTGCAGTGCAGGCAATGACATTTACTTAGGTGTAAGCAGAATTTGTTACCTGGATGCCAGTGTACAGCACAGCTCTAAATGTAAATTTTAAGTATGAAACTGAACTCATTCTTATCTGCAGAACCACAATCTCTCTCTCTCAAAAAAACCCTATGGATTCATACTAAAATGTAAAAGTGTCAAGAGACTGGCTTTCAGAACTAACCACACCACCCTTTTCCAGGGTTTGGAAAAAATTTCAACAGAATATAATATTTTAAAGAAACGCTTTTCCTATTTACAAAGGAAGCATTCCAGTTGTCAGCCATCACAGAGAAGACTTGAATATGACCAGGGCATATGGGCTGGTAGAAATAATGCCTTTCTGATCAGCCTCATTGGAAGACACTATCAGTCAAGATCTAGGCGTGATTTCCTGGAAGTGTGCAAAACAGGTGAGTGAAAAGCATAGCTCCCTCTCAATAAGAATACTGATTCAGTTTCATACATGGACTGTGTGGTGATGAACATCTGCAGACTGTCAGCAGGGATCCTGTGGATGGCAAGTAGGCAGGTATGAGAGCAGGCAGGATGCAAGCAACAGCCCCACCCACCCCACCCCCCCCCCCCGCTGAAGCCAGAGCAGGTACACTTCTACTGTTTACTGTACAACTGTTCCTTTAGAGTGCTTATAAAAGTGTATGCATTTTTAACTCTATTACTTGAAAATATTAAACTCTATGTGTAGAATTAATCAAGTTGTGCAGCATTTTACAGAATCAGTTATATGATATTTACATCTTAAAATGTAAGGGAAAGATTGAAGGCAAACCTTCTACAATACATTAACAGATATCAAAAGAATCACCATGTAATATAGCCAGAATCTAAACCAAAGACAGACTGCCATTTGCAGAATATTCTATTACAATTGTGCTGTGTGTGCCCCCAGTGGCAGCTGAAGACGCTGACTTGCAATAAAGATACTAAACTAAAATACTAATATGAAATAATAGTAAGTAAAAACTTAATCAAAACTTCCCCATTCAAGCTGAGTAAAGCAGCTACAATGATTATAAAGAATGGAAAGACAAGGTAACTGTGATCTGTAATTTGACATTACAAATTATGAACTGGTAGAGGTTGTCTTCATTTTCATTGTCACCCACAGATCTGAGTAGTTCCTGGGGAATTCTACTTCCTTCAGAAAACTGGATATTCTGAAATGCTTCTTACTTTGTACAGTGTTTCAAATTCTTACACATTATGATAATTAGAGTGCTATCAATGTAATCTGGGAATGCAAACCAACAACTACTATTTATCTGCCAGCCTTTTATGCCTCCCTGTTCTAGGTGCTTTACAAAAGGACAGAAGGGCATGCAAGCCTACTGAAATATAAGAGCAATTTTACCTTTCGAAACATTATTTCAGACATCTAATTTGATAGTATTCCAAATTCCTTGCTCTATAACCACTTTGTTACACAAATCCAAGACCTTTGCAGGAAGCAGTGCATTTTTGACAACATATTTTTTTTTCTAAGGCAAACAACACATTTAATCTTTTAAATATTTAGGTAATCCAAATCAAATATTATCTAGGCAGTTCACTGCAAAGCAGTTTCGAATATAAGGTTCTATGGGTTAAAACTTGCACTTTCCTTTGGCATTGAAGTTTGCAGAAACAGATTTTATGCTAGCATCAACCCTGAATGCCCTAATACCCATTCCCATCATTCTTCAGAGCATGTGTTATATGACTTAATAATCATCAAAAACTCCATAACTGGCTTTACTTGAATGATGATTGAGTGCCTTCTAGTTTAATACAACCTCAAGCTACCTTTTTGGGCAAAGGACATTATAAAAATGAAAGAAGAATATTCTTCTCTCTAAGAATACTGCAGTTGCCAACAGAAAAGAAAAATACTTTATACAACCCCTGAAAACTTGTGGATTTTAAAAATCTCATTGAAGAAGTTACACATTTCACTTACTGCTGTTGCTCAATAAAAATAAATTCTTGTAGAAAAGACTTGCCCATAAATGAGACAGTTGAACAGAAAGACTTGTGTGCCTATGAATTATAGTTCCAGACTTCTTATACTCTGCCTTAAAGCTGTGTATTCTTTCTCTGTACTTGTGCAATGCAATTATATTAGAAGGCCCTCTTAAAACTGGGTGATCTATTGGTTTAGGAGCTAAAGATTGATTCCAGATGTAGTCATGCTCTTCTAGCCCTTCAAAAAGTAACTACTGCACCATCTGTTTTGAAATAGAGAATTTCAAAGAGTGCCAAGGGAAATGCTAAATACATTGGTCAAACGGCCACATATACCTCACACACAGGAATCCTAGAGGTCACAGTATCTCAGACAGAATCGTATTTTCAAGTTTTTCTCTCAAATGTTCCACTATGGAAACTCAAGGAACAGCTCTCCTTCCTTCCAAAATAGGAAGATGTTTTCCAGATTATTACCAGTGTTGACATGGATGATGCCAAATTCAGACCTGAATTCAGCGGAATTACAGGAATTCACCGTGACATGTCTCCTATACCTGCCTGACTTCTGACTTCTGAATCCTTGTGGATCCAGTAGCCATTCCAAATGGTTTTTGGGGTTGTTTGGGTTAGGTTGTTTGTTTGTTTGTTTGTTTTTTTGAGGGGTTGGAGTGTTTGTTTTTCCCTTCTTTTCCTCTGTGTTCTTTTTTCTTTTTTTTTTTTTTTTCAAATAAACTTGGTAGCAAAAAATGTAACGCTAAAATGACTTCCGATTTGGCTGGTTGCCCAAGGAATATGAAAGGTGTGTGAGGTAAAGAAGGGTTATTCCATGTCATGAGTGATAATTTTTTCTTTTCCCTAGTTATTTCAGGAAGCTTGAAGTAAAGGAATTTTCTTTGTTCTTCTAAATAAAATCTTATGCATCAACATCTCAAAAAAAAAAAAAAAAAGCACTCAAGTCTGACATCAACATGGCCTAAATTCTTCAACACAACAAAAGTGGAGTAAAAAATATTCTCTGAAGATTTCCCAAGTATAAATCTGAACTTCAGAGCAGCAACTCATGATTTATACCAAACTGTCCTGAGAAAATGTTTAAAATGAAAACAAAAGGAAACAGAAAATCTGCTAGAAATTGCACAATCACAATCTTGTGCAGTCCTAGAGAGACTTTTTTTTTCTGCAGCGACCTTAGGTAAATCATTGGCAAAAAGAATTAAAGATTAACAACATGTCTCCAGTTCAATCCTCTTTGGTTTTCCCAGTGAACCCAGTCATATTTTGTACCAATTCTTGTAATAAGTTGTTACAAAATTAGCTTAGGACTAGCAGACAGACTACTATACCTATTTAAGTATTGCTGACTTTGCTGTGGCTCTCTCTACTCACCATCACATGAAGAATCAGTGCTTTAGACTGTAAGCATAGTGTCTGGGCATACACCAGCTACATCTAAAAGTTCAAAGTTTCCTGGTAAGTAAGAAAGAAGTTAGTAAGTAAAACATCCCTATCTAGAATACTCTTTAGAACTGAACTTCTTTAAGCTGCTATTTGGGAAGCATAAGGATATCCCACATATACAGGAAAATTTGCATTTTCAGTATTAAACACTGTTAAAACAAAGAAAGGTTGTGAAGTGGAATAGGAAACACTTGTTTTGGAGGACTTCATAACGTAACTTTTTTGAAATTGAAGACACCTGAAAAAAATAAATTCTGAAAATGTACATACACTACATTCTGGCTAAAGTACATATTGGCATGGGAGAATACATTCACACCTTTCTACTACAGCAATGGCTCCCTTACTTAGGACAAGATTTAATTGAAAGTAATGGACTTAAGAAGTAACAGAACTAGATATTATAAATTTCAGATACCCATATTCCAACCCAAAAGCTCCAAGAAGAAAATAGTGCCTGAAAGAAGGAAACAGAACAGGAAATATTTTAAGGGAACATCATATACAGGTAGTCTATATAATACTGGATATTTTTGAATCCTGGTCTCTACAGAGCTAACATATCTCCTCCAGAGCTATAAAATTATCTCATTAAATCTTAGGTATGTATCTATACTCTCCCCTCCAAAAACACCAAACAAGCCAAAAAACCAAACAATCAAACAAAATCAATCTGGAAAAAACTCATTCTTGCAAACCAAGCAGTGCACTTGTCCCATCTCTTGCAGAGGCTGATGTTCCTGGAAGATAAGACTTCTAGAATAAAGAGGTATTTAGGAAGAATTTTGTTTTAGCCACTAATACTATGCCTCATCTTAATTCCTGGTTTTGATTAAGAACTTTTAACTACTTCTTAGCTGTTCAAGAACATAGATAATGGATCATAAGAGTCACAAATCATACTCTATTCCTCTGCTTTCTGGGCACATAATCTGCCTTTAACTAAATCATTCAATGCAGAGCTGAAGACTGATCCATCCTTTCAAAAATACTCAAGAATTGGTTTAGGTGAGTTATTTCTTGGAGGTCAAAGAAAGAAAATCCAGAAATTCACTGTCAGTGACCCATCTCTCCTTATTCCATAGTTGTTTCCTAAATGTACAGATAAATTCTTTAAAGCTCACTGTTTTCTGGGCTGAGAGGCTAATTTTCTCCAGCTGAGGCCAGTACTCCTCCACTTTACTCTAAGAACACCTATGATGATACACCTTTTGCATGGGAAAAATGTGCCAGCCACTTGCTAGCTACTGGCTGGGTCATACCCACCATGTCAAAGTGATCTATTCCATCTAAGATGTATAGATCCAAAATTACTCAGCCTGGAGAAAAAAAGAAAGCAATTATTTTATTCACTTGACACATGCTGTGTTTAGGAGAGTTCAATTTGTAACACTAGTTAATCATTCACAAAAGAACAGTTTTAAAAAGTAACTTATTTGTTCCTCGCAGCAGAGGATTAAGACACAATGTACTGAATAACTGGTGCAATACAATTGCTCTGCAGAAATGATTGTGTTTCTATCACACTCTTTTTGGAAAACGTAATCACTTTAACTTTCATTGTGTTTGTAACTCAGAGGCAAGAATTATTATGCAAAAAAGTCTGCTTCCTTTCTCAGCCATCTTTTTAGTTTTTTTAGTTCTTGGAGGCCCTTAGTTTTTTTGTTGATGGTGGATTTTTGGGTTTTGTTTTGTTTTTGTTTTTGTTTTTACTGACAGTGTTGCATCCAGCAAGGATTGATGTTCTTGTACAGAGAAAGGCAACAGAGCTGCTGATGGGTCTGGAGCACAAGTCCTGTGAGGAGCAGCTGAGAGAGCTGGGGGTGTTTATCCTGGGGAAAGGGAGGCTCAGGGGTGACCTTATCACTCTCTACAACTGCCTGAAAGGAGGCTGTGGCCAGGTGGGAGTCAGTCTCTTCTCCCAAGTAACAAGCAACAGAACAAGAGCAAATAGCCTGAAGCTGCACCAGAAGAGGTTTAGCTTGCATACGAGGAACAATTACTTTACTGAAAGGGTGTTCAGGCATTGGAACAGGCTGCTTAGGAATGTGGTAGAATCACTGGCCCTGGAAGGGTTAAAAAAACCTGTGGATATGGCACCCAGGGATATGGTCTAGTAGTGAACACAGTGGTGCTGGGCTAACAACTGGACTTAATGATCTTAGAAGTCTTTTCTAGCCTTAACAATTCAATGACCACCAGCCCAAATCACAATTACTGATAGTGCCATAAACTCTTTGGCACTGATGATAGGAGAAATGGGTGTGCACACCTTTACAAACAGCTAGATAACCTGAAAGAACCAATCAGGGTCTGGAAGAATGGGTGTGGGGGTATATGCTGAATGGATATGTAGTATGCGGATCTCTGAAAGGCTGTATCTTCCTAGTACCTCTCCCTATGGGAGGAGTGTGCTTAGAATAAATGGAGGCTGTGTCTGCTAAAAACTGGAGATATTCCAGATGGTTATGCCCCAGTGGGATCTCTCTAGTTTTCAGTAAAGTTGATTTTTGCAGGACTCCTCTGTCTCATTGTGGACCCTGAGCTTTGGCAGCATGATTTTCTGCACACTGTTAATGGCTGTGGATTTGCCCTCGGTTTGTCTGCCTGGAGGAGCTCCTCCATTACTGTTGTGAGGTTACGAGTGTCACCAGACAAACACCACGGATATAACCCTGGCCACCCACAAGGAGTAGTTCTGGCGCACAGTTATCTCGTGAGGAGCAACTGCTGTGGGTCTCTCGGCAGAACTTTCTACACACTCTGGTGAGAGCCAGCTCTCTCCCACCCTGCTGTCCTTCCATGCTCAGTTGCTGCAGGCAGAAGTGAAACAGGCCCTAACCCTGAAGTCCTTTGTTAGCATTGAAACAGATCCGTGGCTTTTACACGCCAACTATACCTGTTCTGTGCATTTAGTGCATGTTTAACACGTAAGGCTGTGGACGCGTAATGTTTGCGAACATCTGCAATCCCGATATGCGCGAGGCTGCGAGTCCCCCTGAAAATCCGGCTTGTAAAGTGCCGTCCCCAAAACTGTACCCTGAGTTTTGGGACAAAGCCGCGACATCTCCCACTTTCCCCAGCACCCGTGAGAGGAAGGAACCGGCGGTGCTCGGCCCCACAGCGGGAGCCGGCCCGCGGCGCTCCCGGCCAGGCCGCAGGGGGCGGTCCGGGCCCGGCGCCTCTCGCCCCGGCGCAGGCGCCGCCGTGGGCCGCGGCGGAGGGCAGCTCGCCCTGGGACGGCGGCTTCATGCGCTGCCAGGTAGGTGCCACCAGCTGGCGACCCCAGCGCCGGTCCGGCCGGAGGCTCGGCCGGTGCCGGGCAGGGCGGCGGGGCTCCCGCTGCCCCTGGCCCCGATGGGCAGCGGGAGAGGCCTGGGCGGCGGGCGCGGGGCGCGGATCCGCTGCCGCTCACCGCCCTTCCGCCTTTCCCCGGCTGTCCTGACAGCCGGGGCAGGAGAGACGCGGCTGAGCCGGTTGGCATCGAGACAAGCTTGGGAAAGCTTTTCTTGGCGCTCTGGTTGCGGTTGTGTGCTGGTGTTTTGGGAGCGGATTTCTGGGCAGGCCCCGCGGCCCTGAGCGCTGTTTGTTCCCCGGGCAGGTGTCGGTGCTGTATTTCGCCAGGAGCGCAGAGCTGGCGGGGCTGCGCTGCGAGACCCTCTCGGTGCCGCGGGAGATCACCTCTCTGCAGCTCTGGGAGGAGATCGTCAAGGTCCACCCCAGGTATGCAGCAAGTTACCCTTGAGATGCACAAAGAGACGTGGATTTAAAAAATAAAAATTTGTAATACTGATTCGGTGTTTAGCATTGGGCTGGAACATATAGTAGTACTTCAACATCACAAAACCAGTGGTGTTACCTTATTTTGGTAACCCTAAGCACTTAATGTTTTCTGTTTTGCACAGCTAGAAGTGTTGTAGCTTTTTATACAGACAAGGAAAACCCAGGTGCAGGAGATGTACCCAAAACTGGGCCTGAGAGTACACGTGGCCCATTGTCCAGGAGGGCTGTGGTGTGGTAACCTGAAAACTACCATGTTATTAGTCTGCGGAGAAGGTGAGATGTTGCAAGGAGGGATCAAGCACAGCCAGGGCAACAAATAAGAAATAAATGATAATATGTGGGTGTTTCCAATGGCTTAGGTTAGACATTAGGAAGAAGTTCTTCATTGAAAGGATGCAAAGACATTGGAGTCGGCTGCCCAGGGAGGTAGTGGAGTCACTGTCCTTAAAGGTTTTTAAGGAAAGATTGGACTTTGTGCCATGGTCACAGAGTGCTTCTGAAAGTTAATTAATTTTGTGATTAAGTGTACTGTGAGCCATTGGTCTGAGCCTATGGCATTCTCTGCAAGGCAGGTCAGGAAGGGAACTGAAGCCCCCACAGGCTTCCAGCCACTCAGCCCTGACACAGCAAATATGGTCAGCTACTTCAACGCTCTGAGAAAGACCTACACCACTGCTGTTTGCATTTCATAAGGAGTCTGGTCCTGAGAAAGTGTGTATGCTGTAGGGATCTCAGCAGCATTGGTGCTCTTGGGGGTGTTAATAGAAACGTCCCCTCTGTTTAAAGCTGAGGGAGCTGAGCAAAGGTGCTCAGTCCTGTCAGGAATGAGTCTGATGGACAAAGGTGCAACACCATTTTGGAGGGATAGAAGGGAGTGAAAAAAAAAGTAAGGTATAAAAGAGGTTGTGGTCCTCAGGATTTAGCGCTTAGTGCTCTGGAATTTCCATAACTTTGGACTTGGGTGTCCAAGTCTTTCTTTAGGCACAAGCTTTCTTTAGTAAAATGCTCTCAAACACTGTGAAAAAAATGAACTATTTCACATTGGTATCTGTTTCCAAGTGAGAAACTCTTCACAAAACACTGGACCAGGGACCTTTTCTTCACAGAGAATTGAAATAAAGTGTGTTTGGGTGCTAGAGGCAGTAGGGAACACGTATATTTTACTTTGCAGCCTTTTCGTCTATGTCAGAAGCAGCAGCAGCACTATTGGTCGTTTTGATGTAATTTGTCAACTTTGTCCTTTTATAAATGATGACTTGGGGCAGTAGAGTTTTCTGGAAAAACTCAATATAATTGTAGGGCATTGACCACAGACTTCTATTCACATTGCTAATGGATATTCAAATTGCAGCTTGAGCGTACTTGACAGTGCTTTTCTGTTCCACACATTTTCCCCAACTAATTAGCTTGCAAGGGACTTTAATTAGAACCCATCCATCTAATGGGCATTTCAGTTTCATGGTAGTGCACAGTTCTTTAGTGACTGCTTTGCTTTCGTACAATCCCTCCCTTCAGTCTGTTCTCTGAATCAGTGCTACTGTGTTTTGCTCAGCCTGTGCCTTGACTACTTTTGTCTGTCTGGTTGGTAGGAAACAAGATAATTTTTACTTGTACTCCTTTGGTCTGCTTACTTGTTTCTAGGCAATACAGCTGAGCTGATTATGCCAGATTTTGTAGTCTCAAAGAAGAGCTGTTATCATGGCTGTGCTGTCTGAAGTAAAATGCAATTCTTTTTTCTCCTGTCTTGCTGCTAGGCCCTCATGCTTGCTATGTAATTGCACCTAGTCATAGAAATTATTCCCTGCCTCATGATATCCAGAGCTATGGGCTTTTACAGCAGTATCTTACATAAGAAATATGTAGAAGATCTGCCAGAACACACATCACATTTGCTGTCTTAGTTCTGTGGCCACTCCTTATCACTAGCAGATTTCAGACCTGTAAGTATAAAAGACCCAAAGCCTCACAAAGTCTGAGCACACACAACAAGAGCAACACTCTGACTACTGAATCTTCATGAGATCTCATGAACAGCATGCCACTATGCTTCTTGATGTGTAAGAAAATTGCTCCAGTTCTGCCAGACTGCATTAAGACAATATTTCCTTCTAATCCCAAATTGGATAGTTGCTGCCTCTTGAGTTACCAGCTTTTTTATTGTAAGCGTCTGAAGTGGGTCTGGTATGGTATTGGTTTGTTCTGTCATAGGCCTAAGACAAATCCAATTCCTGATTTCTGAAAATTATCTAATTTCTGATCTAATTTCTTCTTAGCCATTACAAGAAAATCCAAGATTAGGAGGTGTGTGTTTGTTGTTTTTTTGACAGTGTCTTGGAAGTGGTAAGTCTCAGTGATTTTTACCTCAGCTGCCCTATATTCTGCATCAGTTTGCTGTTTAATTAAATCTCATGGTTAAATGCAAACATTGTTTGGAAACCTATTTGTGCTCTTGCCAATCCCCCTCAGGCTTGCTCTCATCCGGGATCAAGTGATATTTGCCGTTCGGCAGGAGTACGTGCTTCTTGGAGATCAGCTCCTGGTCCTGCAGCCTGGAGACGAGGTTGCCATCATCCCACCAATTAGTGGAGGCTGATGCTGCCCAGGTTCTGTTAGGTAGGTATCACTTGCTGCCTAGTTTCCTGTGGAGTGTAATTCTGTGCTAAAATACCTCATGAGTTCTGTCTGATGTTACAAGAACCCTTTCTTGTTTAGGTCTGAAGATGTGATTGCAATTCTCTCCCTCCACCCCAGTATTCTTTTGTGAAAACTCAACTTGTGTTTCTGTCTGGTGAGTGCAGTTGTGCTGAGCAGAAACTATAAACCAGTGCACCAGTAAATGATTAACATGTATGCAGTAAATGGAAGACACTTGCCAGAAAGGTCAGGCATTGCTTTGAATCTGGGTTTTAGGTCTTGTTACTCTTTCCTGGTTGTTTCTTCCTACCAGTGGAAACTTGGCTTGCTTAAACAAGATAATAATGAAAAATTTCCTGCCACTTTTTAACAGAAAAAATAATAAAGTAAAAATAATTGACTGCTGCTTAGAAATTTTGTTAGTTTGTTGCTGTTAAAAAGGTGTCCTTAGAATAGCTTCATTTCTTTGCTTGCTTCCAAGTGCCAGTCCATCTGTGCACTGCAGCTTGTTCCATTGCCGCTGATCAAATTACTTCTCATTCTTAGGTGGTCTGATGACTGGCTTCTACTCAGAAAAGTTAGAACTGTCTCCTGTGTGTCTGTAACAGACTGATAGTATGAGGTCCTGAATGTCCTGGAGAGCATACTCAACTTCAGGATTAGAACTCTAATCCATGTTCATCAGAAATCTCTGTTTTAAACTGTTTGATTTGATGAGTAGGAGGGATTGACAATATCACCACAGATTTACCAGCACTACACAGTGGTTTGTGCTGGTTGAATGTACTGTTAAACCAGGGCCTTGGGCTAATTATGGTTTCATCCCACTGTACCAGACTTTGCTATCAGAAAGAAATATGTATGCAATAAAACCAAGTAATTGCTTGTTATTTGCAGTTAATATTCTTTCAGTGAGGGAGAAGTGAATTCACTTCTGCTGAGAAGTGAATTTCACATGTAGACTAGTCTCTTGGGCAGATAGACAGTGCCTGTGTTGTACATAAACTGGGGCATGAGCACTGGATAAAAAGCAGTTGGCTGATGCCAGTATCTCCAGGAACAACAACAGAGTCTGTTTGGTTTCAGTTTTTCTATTGTGATATGGAAGAAAACGAAGATGTGCCAAAAGATTTTATCAAGCTCAAGTCTGAAAAGCTCTCTGTAGATGAAGTGTCAGAACTGGTTGTTTCACCATACTGTGGGGCAGTGTCTCTGTTCATTGGTGAGTTTAATATCTGTGAGCTACGTCACTAGAAATGTTTCTAGTCTATAATAAATGTAACTTAGGTTGTCCTTATCCCAGACTTGTAGTTCTCAAATAAATCACTTCCTGGTCTGAGTTCATTATGTTTAGAAAACAGGTTCTGAATTATTAGAGCAAGACCATGGCAGCTCTTAAATAGCTGCCATGGGCTAAAGTGGTGTGGACCTTTCTGGCTGGTATGGCTATCATATGACTAAACAGAGCAGTAGCTCTGGAGTGGAGAACTGCCTGGGAGTTAGTTCCCCTGTCCCTTGGGATACAACTTGTTCAGGGTGGGAAATGGTGGGAATATTGTGGCTGTGACAACCACATGTACACACACCTGTATGTGAGGTTCTGTAACTCAGGTCTTAGTTGAAAGTGAAGTACTATTCTACCAGTGGGCTGGTGAAGGTCAGGCTGGTAGCTCTGTATAGTGCTTAATGTACATGGCACACATATGAAACTGCTTTGTGCTTAAACCTTAGTGCTACTAGGCCCTAAATACTGGGAATTTTAAAATTACATGGGCAAATGCCATTATAACCTTATATAACCTTACCATTGAAGTTGTCCCAGCCTTGGGCATTGTGGGCTGCAGATCTGTGTAATGTCTAAACTGAATTCTCCCTTTTATAGTAAAGATTTATCTTGTTCAAATAATCTGATTATGCAGCCATGGTTAGGGAGGTTGTTTATATTTGCACAGTGCTGACCTTGACCATAGCAAAGGATTCTGGCTTTTTACTCTGTATTAATATAGTATATAATGTGTATTATAAAGATACAATATATATTCATCTACTGTGTGCTTTTAGTTGATAAATCATTTTTGTTTAGGTACTACAAGAAATAATTTTGAAGGAAAAAAAGTGATTCACTTAGAATATGAAGCGTATACTTCAATGGCAGAGACTGAAATAAAGAAAATCTGCAGAGATGTTAGACAGAAATGGCCTTCAGTCAAACATATTGCAGTGCACCATAGACTTGGGTATGTATGTCCAGATCCCATTCTTCTGCAACTGGAATATCCTTGTCTGCTGCATGGCTGTGCTTATGTAGTTGCAGAACCCGCAGGAGTGTTTAGAAACCATAGTGCAGCAAAGCTGGCTGCAGGATCAAGCTCTTGCTCTGGAGCGAAGTTTCAAAAACTTTGTTTTCAAAAATGTGTTTATCGGTAGGGTTTACTGGAGTCCACACTTAGCCTGGCAGGATCTTTGATGCTGATGTGATGTTTTGAAACTGGGGAGATAGATCACTCCAGGGAAGGGGAGGCTATTGATTTATTTTGTTCTTTATTTTTTAAAGGTGTGAAGTTGGCAGCACTTTATTTTTTTTCTTCTCTCTCCTGTTGAGGGGCTGCAGAATGTTCCTATTGTCAGATTTTAGTCTATTTATGCTATAAAAAGTCTGGAAGCTTAGGCTGTGTGGCATAGTAATTGCCAGCCATGCTTGTGGGAGAGCCTCCTGTGGTTCCTTGAGTCTTGGATAAGCATTTTCCTTTTGATTCCAAACGTGGAATACTAATGTCTGACATATTCTGGGACCTTCCCAGTTCAGGGAAGATTTCTCACTGAAACTAGCAGGATTTGCAGAAATCCTGAAGGAACCTGGAATGTGATTGCAAAGGGTAAGTAAGATAAAAGGCCTGAGGGGTAGTTTCTCTGGATTTCCTCTATAGTCAACAGAGAGGGTGGCTGTCATGAGGGCAGCTCAAAGCATTTAGGCTGAGATTTCTTCCTATGGACTGTGCTGAAGGAGTCTTACTATAGAGGGAGGATTGGGAGGCAGATTTTGGGAGTGCTACAACTGCAAGGAGAAACACAGAACCATGTGCTTCTTTAACACAGTTTTCCAAGTAGGAAACTTGAGAATCTAAAATCAGAATTCATTAAAAAATTTGGTTTAATTGCAAAATCTGCATAGTGTGAGGTAATTATTTTCTTCTTTCACAAATTCTTGTGCAAACTGAGATGCTTTCTTAGGTTTTTAGGTAAGAACTGGCTGTTCTAACTTGTTATTGTTCATTATTGAGCCAGCTTCCAGTGAGTTTCCTATGCATTGTTACAAGTTAACAATTTCCCTCTCTTAATTCCATAGGCTTAATTAAAAAAAAAAAAAAAAGAAAGAATGGAAGAAAAAAGCCTATGTCTGGTGGGTTTATTTATTCTAAAGTGTGGAATTCCAGCATCTGGTACTGATTTTGGTTGTGGTTTTCTTTCTTTTAAAAAGTGTATAATCTTTTGGATGTGGTTTGACACTTGCTTAGTGTGAATGAGTCAGGAGAGCATGTGGCCAGAATACTGACGTGACATGGCTACAACTTTTGGGTGCTCTTGATGTTAAGTGTTAGCTAAAGCTGCTGTTGTTCCTCTTCTCTCCCTAGTGTGGTTCCAATAACTGAAGCAAGTGTAATTATTGCAGTCTCCTCTCCACACAGAGCAGAATCCCTTGAAGCTGTAATGTACTGCATCAATACCTTAAAAGCTTCTGTCCCAATATGGAAAAAGGTACGTTTGGGGACAAAATCAAATTTAGGCTATGCTAGTCTTAGACTTCTGGGCTGCCTTAGCAGCATTCCAGGCAGTAGCAGCTGCTCCTGATGGGATGTCAGTGTCTAGCACTAGGTTCCTCTACTGCAGCCAGGCCCCTATGTGGCAGGTAGAGCGTCTGGAGGTTCTGTACCTGTACCATCTAGCTCCTCTTTATTTTGAAGCCATCCTAGGGTGAAAGCAAAGGAGGCCTGAGCTGTCCTCTTTTGAGTAGCAAAACTCAGTTCTGCACAGGCTTGTGGAAGAATTTGCGTCAGCTTTGCTTTGGACAGCATTGCATTTTGGAAGTAACAGGAGCATTTATTGCCTGTGTCTTTCCCCGTCATTGCTGTGGCCATGAGAAAGCACAAAGCACTAAGCAACAGTGGACAATGAAGGGATGAGCAGAAGTCCCAAAGCTACTATAGGCACACAACAGTGTGTGGAGAAACCAACCCCGAGTCTAGAAAGAGCCTCATTGTATAAGCTCAGTGATGCATGCAATTAATGAGCATTATCTCTGCCTCCTCTCCCTGGCAGAACTTGGCATGTGGTTAACAGTGATATTCCCCACATTACTTCACTTTTCTGATACCTCCTTGAGGAGATGGAAGTTCTCTCAGAATAAATAATCAGGGACTCAGAATTTGCTGCTTAGGACTGGACTGCAGCTGGGTAATCCAGTCTGTTGTTAAGATCTATTAGTACTGTATTTAGTGTATCAATGTAATTTTTATTGTAATATTGACATTTTGTTACATCTAAATTCTTGTCTCAAAACCATGGTACAGTAGGTTAATGTAGCAGCATGAATGCCATGTATCTACAGCTATTACATAATTTCTTCTAGATCTCTTTGTTGAATTGACTTCAGCATAGGTAAGCCCTTTTAAATTCAGTGAGGATCAGCCTGGGGTTCAGCCAAGTCCCTGTGTTCTAGGGGTGTTGCGCTCTCTTCTGCTTGCCAGCCAAGTGCTGTGCAGTCCTGATGTGATCGGTAAATAATCGTGGGATGGCTATTGAGTTGTTTGGCCTGGTTTGTAGCTGTATGTATTAGACTCACAACATTTCCCATTCTTTGTTTGTATTACAGGAGATTTATGAGGATGAATATTCTTGGAAAGAAAACAAAGAATGCTTTTGGGCAAATTCATAAAATTAATTGTACTCTTTTGAAAATAAAGTGTTACTCTTCCTAATGAGCATATCTACCTTTGAGTTTTTACAGACAATCTCTATGTTTCTAAACGTTTCTAACAGATATTTCAATTTCAATAATTTAGTTTTGACTGAGTGAAATGAATGAGGATTAATTAGGGGTTTTAGGTGTCTTGACTCTCCTTTGGAATTGCCTTTTTGTGCATTTTTAACATGGAGTCAGTTTTTAAAAGATCTTCCCTAAAATTCTTTGTTACAAGGTTAGACTACTTTGTGATATATACTGTTCTAATTCTTTCACCTTGGTAATCTGTGTTCTCTTGTCTGCATGGGAGGTCACCACAGGACAACTGCATTTTTTTAAATCTAAAAGTTCAGAGATGTTTAATTTTATATGACTGCAGACTTAGTTTGCAAGCTTTATGGTATTATGACATTCTTGTATCATGATAGCTACTTGAAGTAGATGAACTATTTTAGTGCAGACAGAGAAGAAAATGCAAACTATACCCCAGAGTTATTAACTTTTTAGTAGTGCTTATGTTCCAGTAGCTCTTTCCCACAGAAAGATTTTTACTGTGCAGCTAATATTACGAGTCCATTGCATTAAAAAAATATGGATATTGATTCAAAGTTAAAGCTAGTACTCTACCACAAAAAGAATTGCCTTAGCAGTAACATGCCAATGTGTAACTACTTAATGATGTCTAGACAAAATTTTGAAGGTGACTTTTTGGTTGAGTAGTTGTGTGGTGCTGCAGGAAGAAAAACCCAAACCAGCTATAATTACAGATACACAACTGTAGTGTAATTAGGTTCAGTAATTTGACTTCATATGTGTGGGGATTAAAAGTCATCAAATTGAATAGTTTTTCAAAGAAAGGGGAGTTTATCTAACTTACTGCAATTCATATATGCATTTATATTCACATTTAAGGTTTAATCTTATTACAGCTTTTCTCTTGTTACTGTTTTGAAAACTAGTTAAATGAATGGACATAATATGCCTGGGTTTCACAGGAAATATTGGGTTACCTGTCCAAGCAAGGTAATTTTGTTATTCTGCTGTGCCATGGTAGTATTTATATGCTGAGTTTGAAGTTGCATTGTGTATGGCATTTCTGCTAATGCTGGGAGGCAGTGTTACCTAGTCATCATTATCTGTGTAGACAAGGTACAAGTGAAGGAAAATAAGGTAATGCAGAATTATTTGCTCAGTTGCTCATATATATGTTCCTACATCATATATAGTTATTTATAATCCAGGTGCAAGGTCATACTCCTGTGTCAGGGCAATCCCAATCACAGGTACAAGCTGGAGGGAGAATAGATCAAGACTAGCACTGGGGAGAAACACTTGAGGGTATTTGTGAACAAAAAGCTCAATATGAGCTGGCAATGTGCACTTGCAGCCCAGAAATCTGGCTGTGTCCTGGGCTGCATCAAAAGCAGTAGGGCCAGCAGGTCAAAGGGTTTGATTCTGCTCCTCTGCTGTGCCTTCAAGAGACCCCACTGGAGCACTGCATCTGGTTCTGGAGCCCCCAGTCTAAGAAGTTTTGTTGGAATGAGTCCAGAGGAGGACCACTAAGTTCATCAGAGGACTAGAATACCTTTCCTGTGAAGACAGGCTGAGAGCTGGTGTTTTTCAGCTTGCAGAAGGCTCCAGGGAAACTTATATCACCTTTCAGTACCTAAACGGGGCTTACGAGAAGTTGGGAGGGGGAATTTTCACAACAACATGTAGTGATAGGACAAGGGGGAATGGCTTTAAGCTGAAATGACGGTAGGTTTAGATCAGATAATAGGTAGAAATTCTTTGCTGTGAGGGTGGTGAGGCACTGGCACAGTTTGCCCAGATGAGCTGTGGATGCCCCATCCCTGGAAGTATTCAGGGTCAGGCTGGACAGGGCTCTGAGTAACTTAGTCTAGTGGAAGGTGTCCCAGCCTATATCAGGATGGCTGCAACTAGATGATCTGTAAGGTCCCTTCCAACCCAAACCAGTCTTTGATTCTGTAATCATTACATCACACACTAGTGAAGCCTCAGCTGTATATTCTATTTTATTGTGTCTGCAAAAATCTACTAACAATTTCTAGCTGCATGAAGTAAAATGAGGAAAATAGGTGATTATATTTTTTTTTTTCCCAGGGATTTTAATCACTTTTAATACTTAGTTACTGTATCTGAATTAAATAAATTGTAAGGAAACATACAGCTTCAGGCAGAAACATCATTAAACTATGCTTATTAAATTATTGATGTACTTTCCCAGTGGAAGTCAGTCCTTCATCTGCAGGACAGCAGTTGCTCCTTGCGTGTTTACAGATACACTCTACAAACCATGTGGGCCCTATTATCTAGGCAGAGCTGGTCAAGTACAAGACTGAGTTTTCCTTTTTTTTTGGAGATTGGAGAGAAGCCCTCTGCTGTTTGAATGTAATTTTTCCTGGGAATTGTACAGAATAATGAGCACAATCACTTGCTTTTTGAAAGAATTATTTTTTCACTTTAGAAGGGGAATGAACTTTTTCATATTTGGTGTTCATTTTTCCATGTTTATGTTTGCTGTTACCGTGCAACTAATTAGTGTATTAATTTCACAAAAATAAATGTTTAGCTTGTTTTTCAGTAGATATTTTATGAATGAAGTAAAACTTATGCAGTGGTTACGTACTAGTGTTGTGCTCTGATACAGAAAATCAATGGTATATCTTAGTTACCATTGTTAAATTTTACTTGGGACCCCATGATCAGGGGCAATTCCTGAGTTTCAGTAGTGTCTCTTTAGTGCCTTTCTAGCACTGGAGTCTCCTGGAAGATTTTTCCAGGGTGACCTTAAGTGCACCTTCCCCATCAGCAATGCAGCTGGGAAGGAGGGTGCAGAAAAGAAGAGAGAATAATTGTGTACTTCCCCACAGTGACCAGGAACAATGAATGGAAGAGATGTTGTACTGAGTCACAGCTGAGTGTTACAATGTGTGTATGCTGCCATGGTAAAGACAATGAAATGTCATTTTTTGTCCCTAGCTGTGCATGAGGCAAGTACTGCTTTGTTCTGGAACAATGATATATCAGTCTTGTGTAACTTTGGGTTCTTCATCTGGCATGTAAAAGAGAAATGGAAATGTTTCTGGGAGGGATGGTGTGCTAATTAGAGGTAAAATGTATCTCACTGAAATTTAAGTCCATGCTCTGAACTCAGTATTCTGTCTCCCTCTGTAGGGCTACCCTCTCTGCTAGGGCAGTAAGTATTATCATAAGAGGGCAGATAACTGTGTTCTAAGATAAATGCTTAAGCTGTGTCTGAAGTGACCCAGAAGCATTTCCAAATTGCCAGGTCAGGGGATGAATCCCAGCAGTGTCTCAGTGTGTGTTAGGAAAGGATGTGTTTGCACTTCTTGCTGTCTACACATCTGGAACTACAGTGCTGGATCAGGGCTACTCTGTGTTATGGTGAGGTCCATTGAGTGGGATGATAGACAGTTGCAGATTTGTCCATCTACAAGGAAAACCCAGCTTTCTGGAGTGAGTCCAGGTGTTTCTCTTCCTTGTCCATAGTGAAGGCTAATCCCACCTCTCCATGAGAGCAGCTGTATTGAGTTGGTGGCTCTGGTACATAGAGCAATGTTCCCAGACACAAATGCTGCAGACCCAGAGGGTCACCATGTGATTCCTGTAGAGATCTGCCAGATGAGGGCTGTCTGTGGAAGTGCATGTCTTCAGAGCGATAATTTGTCCTTCTGGAAAGATGCTTTAGTCTTGGCTGGCAAAACTTGAATACACTGATCCATCCCTTTGTCTGGCCAAACATCCATATACCAGCACTGATTGATTTTAAGAGTTTCCTTTCCTGATTTTGAGCATTGTGCTCTGTTCTCAAGAGAAACTCAGCCTGATGCATACGATGAAAACAGCAACTGATGGATTGTTATGGAATAACCGGGCAGGGGAGGAAGGGTATTGTTTTATGAGGGGCCTACCCAGGAGATGGCAGCCGAGAGATGGCTGAGCAGGAGCAGTGGCTCCTGGCCTGCTGCTCAGGTGATGGCTGTGCTGGGAAATACAGGCCCTCTCTTTGGCTGTTGCTTGTGAAAGTGGCACTGCTGCACTCAGGAATGAAGCCTTTAGATTGCTCAACTTTGAAATAGATTTTTGGCCTTTCTCTCTGCTCACTTTATGCACAGCTATTCCAAGTAAGTTGTAGTTTTATAGGGTAACACATTAATTTGTTGCTTCAGAAGCATTAAAAAGAAAGAACTGCTAAATCTAATTATTAACAAATTGTATGTTAAAGCAGACAGTGCTGCCCTTTCCCTTTTAAAATGCTGTGAAAAATAGTCTTGAGCATTAAGTGCCATTAAGTACTGTAGCAGGCACAGGCCCTGCAAACCTGCCTTGGCGTTCTGAGGCCTAGGACAGGCAAAATGCTGAGTCATGACAACCAGATGTTAGGAGCCCCTCTCTCCTGCTCTCGGACCCTTGCTTATCTCTCTGTAAGGCTATAGGTCACTTTCCTTTAACCCTTATCACTGGACAATTCTCAATCCCCTCTTGCCCTGTATAAACCCCTGTTCCTGCCCGGCTCATCAGAGAAGAGCTGTCACTGAACCCCTTCGCAGAAAGATGATAATAAAGGACATCACTGCAGAATATTTCACACAGCCTCTCTCCTCTCTTTCCTGGTCTTCCGAATGCCTGCTGCATGCCCCAGCCGAGCCTAGCAAGCCCAAGAGTTGAAATCATGAGCTGAGAATCACTAAAGCTGAATATCACTAAAGGCTTGCTAAGGTGCAGGCTGGAGGCGCTGCTAGAGGTTGGGCTGAATAGCCCCCCTCAGAGTTGAGCTATCTGGCTTTGATGCAGCTCCTGGGTACACCCGTAGCCCAGCCAGCGGCATTAAAGTACAATTAACTGTCCTGTGGAGGTGATTGAAAAGTGTTCAGAATAGATTGATGACTATAAATTACCAGTTTCTTTGAGTATCTTAGGCCAGTTTTTTGAAAAACGCACCATTAAGTTTGATCGTATCAACTTACCAAAAATTAGCATCCTGATGTATCTTTATAGCAGTTCTTTTTATAAAAAGTTCCATTTTGACTATTTTAAGAGGCAAGTACATTTTAAAAACTGCTAGCATACTAAAACCTGTGATTGCATACAAATAATTGACCAATTAACTGCGAACAGAAAGATTTACTTTAAAATGTAGGACTCAAGTTTTCTAAAGCTGTGAAAATGTACACTTTATTTACTTTCACGGGCAGTAAAAAAATTGAAGTAATTAGCTATAGATTTTGAGATGCATTTTCATACCTTTATTTTTCTAGTCTTTAATTTGCAGGCTTTTGTTGTAGTTCAGTTTTGGATGTGCTTTAACCCCAGTCAGCAACTCAGCCCCACCGAGCCATTCACTCACTCTGCCACTTGTGGAATGGGGGAGAGAATAGGAAAAGTGAGAAGTCTTGTGGGTTGAGATGGAAGACAGTTTAATAGGGAAAGTAAAAACTGCTCTTGCAAGCAAAGTGAAACAAGGAATGCATTCACCACTTCCCATTGGCAGGCAGGTTGAGTCAACCCCAGGAAAGCAGAGCTCCATTGCATGTGACAGTGGCTTGGGAAGACAAACACCAAACACTCCGAATGCCTGTGGTCAGTTGTGGGCAGTTGTCACATCTCTGTCCCTTTCCTTCTTTCCTATGCACCCCCATCCTCCTTGCTTGGTGAGATGGGGTGAAGAGCAGCAAAGGCCTTGAACCTGTGAGCGCTGCTTAGTGCCAGATAAAACATCCCTGAGTTATCAACAGTTTCCAGCACAAATCCAAAACACAGCCCCATACTAGCTACTGTCAAGAAATGTATCTCTGCCCCAGTCAAAACCAGCACATACATAAGTCAGTACTATAAGGAATCTGGCTTGTAATTCTGCAAAACACTTAAGACTTGCTGAAAGACAGAACTTTGTGCCTTAAGATTAGGTTCATCTGATATTGTGTGACGGAAGTGTTAAAATTGGTAGCCTACCTGAATGTTTATGTACCACTGTTAAAAGTATGGAGAAATTGAAAGTGGAAATTAAAAGCTCTGTGAAAGTGTGTAGTGTTCAGGTGGTATTTTCTGACAATAGTCTTCCTGTCATCTTTCTGTTCGTAGCCAAGTTCCTCCCTCTCTTCTTTTGCCACATTGTTCCTCCTGAAAAGTTGAACTCAGCTTTTCCAACATATGGTGGGGTGTAGCCAGAGCCAGAGTCATGACATGCTACTGCTGACCAATTCTGTAAATAGATAAAGTGCGGAGACTAGCAGAATGGGATGTAATTTTAGATAGCAGTGATGATAAGCCCATGTTAATAGGAAGGCCTGGCCATGGTAATGTTTTAACACCATCTACTCAGCTAGAGCTTTCCAAATATTTTGCATTTACGTGAGCTGGGTTATGGTACAGTACAGCTTACTGGCTATGTTATACTCTGGACTGTGATCTGGAAGACGTCAGGTGCGGTGTCTTTTTCTACCTACCCTTAGGTTATCACTGTGTACTATTGGTACAAAGCCACATTTGGCCTCATTTTATGCAGTGCTTTTTCAGTAGCATTGCTTCTCTTAAGGGTGCTGTCTAAAAATAAATGAGTCTGCATTCAGCAGTAGTCTTGGGTTTTATTGCAGTAATGCTGTTAGGCCCTCAGACAGGCCACCACAGTGATACAGTCCCTGCTCCCATAGAGCTTACATGCTAGCTTTTAGAAGTCAATTGTATTATAAACGCTTTTGTATAGTCCAAGTTTATACATAGGCTCATATGAAACCAACTCAGATTTTGGACTTGATTCTAGTACGTCAGGAAATCAGCAGCTAGATTTCAAGACCAGAATCAGATATAGCTTGAGTTTGCTGAAGGTATTGCTGACTTTTCTTGCTGCAAGCACAAACAGAAGTACATGCTGATGCTCAAAATTTCAGGGTACTTAAAACATGCTGCTTTAAAAAAGTAAAAGTAAAAGAAAAATAAACAAACCAAACCCTTGCACACAATACAAAATATACATAATATTTCCAGTATTATTTGCAGCTGTGCCAACTTAAAAGTGCAATAGACTTACCCATTACAAAAACTGAATTATCCATTTAAGTATTAATTGTAAAAGAAAAATGAACTAATAACTTGAAGTGGTTAGGATACAAAAACCTTACCCATTGCTATGTCTCCCCTTTATTTTGGAAAAACAGTATTGTATCCAGGCTGGGAAGGAGAATTACATTGTCCATGTCAAAATATAACCCAGTGAAGGCTAGTGAATTGAATCATTGCTACCTGATTGATAAACTGTTAAATCCCCAAAGAAGTTGCATATTGGATATTGACCTGTACCTCCCACTGAAGGTGGAAGAAGGAAATCTGGGTCAAGGCCTGAATTGCCTGGTAGGCAGCACCAGAAATTGAAAATTCAACCATCTGGTGTATTGTGAAATTCCCCCTCTGCTCTGGAGTGCATGACCCTGATTATGTAGGAGCTTCCCACATACATGGCTGTAGGGGTTATTTTTTTCTGCACAAGTTTATATGAGAATTGAGGCAGACAAATTTTTTCTTTCTACTCTCAGAGCATTTGCCCTCAAAGTTTATAATTACAAATCAGGAGCTTATTCTTTAGATTTATGCAATTGCTATTTTTTTCCCCGCTTTTAAAATATTTTTTTTTGGTCACAGACTCAGCTGATGGCAAGAATCTTGTTTGATAATTGATATAAGAATCTGAATTGTTTTTCAGAATGTTAGAAAAACCGCAACAAAATGTCCCAAAACATAACATTTCATAGATACAAAATAAATTCAAAACACATATAAAACTACACTGAGCATAATCCAGCTGTTGCTGCAAATGAAGCTGTTATTTGCCAAAGAGATGGCTGGCTTTTGACTGATTAGCTATTATAAAAGACCGAGTAAAACTTTCAAACGTGCTTAAGCCTAGTCCCTCAGAAAATAATGGAAAAGTGCCTAAGCATAATTACAATCCAGCTTTGGGGGGAAGAAACCATGACTTTGTGTTCTCAATCAGGCACATTTGCATGTTTTACTCTTCAAGTAAATTACCTCAAGTTGGAAACAATCTCACTTGCATGGCAGCCTACATACGAAAAACGCAAACATCTTCTCTCACAATCAATTGTAAGTGTAACTGCCAGGCATGAGAGAGAAAGGCAGCCAAAAGGCCAATTCCCCTGACTGTTACCAGTCTTACAGCACGGGCCTTTGTAAGACGGAGCTTTCATTATAACCAGGCATCATAACAGCATGTGATAAACTTGAGGTGTGTAACCAACACAAAGTCAACCAAGTGTTGTGCTTAGAGCTCATTCCAGAGCACGACAGTACTTCACCATATAAAACATAAATTAACTTCGTCAAGACATGAACAGGTAGGACCAAAAAAAACCGTGACAGGTAAGGAGGTTGTACTGAACTTTGGTCTCCTGGAGGGCACTGAGATGCTAAAGAAGTAAGTGCAGTAAACTTTTTACAGAGCTTAGATCTTCATTATCCCCTTTTGTAACGTGCATAATTCCTCAGTCAGCTATCCCCTTTAGTTCACTCTATGCTCTTAGTCTTGCAAAATCTTTCAGGACAGAATTAAAGGCAAGATCTTGACTGTCTTTTCTATTTATATCAAAAGACAAACTGATATCGGAGGGACCGAGAGTATAAAGGCCAGAATAACAGTAGTAGTGCTTCTCAAGATGAAAATGAGTAATAACGTTGCAGAGAACATGCTGTAAGTGATTATGAAATTCATATTTTCTTCTCAGGGAGAAAGTATGCAGAAGACAGTTATACATACCATTTGACAACACTTCCCCAAAACAATATCCTTCAGTAATTTAGTTGTGACCTTAGTGCAAGAAATATGGTGAACTTTTGGAAGACTTTGCCCAACCAGTTGTCCTGTAGCATCCAGACAGACATCTTCATACACAGTTCCCAGTTTATAGATTAGTTAAAGCAAAGGTTTGCTGGTGGAAATTATTTTTCTAAAACAATAAGGATGGAGCTAGTCAATGAAAAAATGACTTTTCTTCTCCCAGTCTGGAAGCAGTATTCACCACACATTCATCATCAACTTAATAGAAAATGTCCTTTAACACATGTGGTACTTGTCAACTGAATTACCAACCAATGCTGTTCCACAATAATCTGAAATAAATTCTTCTGTTTCACTCTGCAGTGGATCAAGAGAAGGGCTGCTGGAACAGTATGTTACTGTATACTCCGGACCTGCCAGTTCTAAGGGTTAAGTTTGTTTGAAAGGCAAAAATTTACAAGAAAAGGCATTATAAATCATTTCTGAAAAAACCAAACTGTCCTGCAGTTACTCTTACAATAGAGTAGAATCTGTAAAATATTTCATCTATAAAGACACTTTCATTAAAAATGTTTAAATGTTACTAAGCTTTAAGGCACTCCAGCTGAAGAACTGACTGATCACAACTAGTATTGGTGGCTCAGATCTCCTCTTTATCCATGTAACTCATCTTCAGTCTTTGTCCTTTGTGAGTTCTGCAATTTCATCAACATCTTCTATATCCTGTGTCATTTTCTCATACTGTCTCTTGAAGAAGCCAAGCTGTGAGAAGTATTAAAATAACACCACATTGCAGTCAGTCATTGACAATTCATTACTCAGCAAAACTAAACACTGTGATGGTAAAAATGCACATACATGTAGGTATACACTATAGAGTTTGATTTGTACACAATTCCTGCCTCTAAAATGAAAGGAGGTGGGCCCTAAATCCTATCTGGTGCAACTGAATGTTAGAGCAGCAGTGCTGATTAGTCAGTTTTCTCCATCCTGAGATATAGACATTTCCATGATCCTTTGGTATGCCAAGGAGCACTTCAAACACCGATGCCCTGGCACACAGAAAAACTTTCCTCTTTTTCTATGTAACCTTTGTAATTTACTTTTTGTCCCTGCCCTTTCTTTTGTCTGTTTTTGTCCAATATATATCCTCTCACACCCTGTTTGTAATCCCCACTCTTGTCCACAGGGAATATCATGGGCATTCAGAGCCCAGACAGGATATTATGGAAGGAGGCAGACAGTCTTGAAAAGAAGAAAAAGTAAATGCCACAGCCCCTGTTTTGAATGATTGGCAGCTCATTTAACATCTTCATCTTGCCGGTTTCTATAAGGACTCATTTCATAAACCCTTCTAAAATATGTCAAGAGTGTAATGTCAATGCAATATTGTTCATACCACCAAACTGCAGATGTGGTTTTGTTTCACAATAGAGAAGAGATATTTCAATGAAAATAGCCCACATATATTTATCTCTTTCTGGTTTTAAGATATAAATACCTACTTACTTTCCACAAAACAGCAACCAGTACCAACAGCAAGAGGAGTCCAGCCAATATGCTTCCAATCACAACACCTACTGGAACCTCAGCTTTCTCATCCGGCTTCATTATTGTAACTGGGATCTGAAAGCAGAGAGATTGTGTCTCAGGGGCTAATATCAACTGCAAATAAGGTAGGATTTGTAAACCAAAGATCAAGAGTGTCTGGACTGCACATATTCCAGGACCAATGACTGGAAAACCCCAAGCAATTACAGCCCTGTCACTGTGTCCATGGGTGCCTGATTGCACTGTGGCACACGGCAGTGCCAGCTAAGGACTAGAGGCCCTCATCACCCTTGGTCATGCATAACAGACAGAGGACCAATCTCTCCTGCCAGCTGCCTCTCCATTAACAGCAGCCTTTCAGAGGCTCCACACACCATCACTGTGTAAACCAGCCATGTTTACATGAAGGTGGGGAATAGCCTAGTGTACAGCCCCAAAACAGACTGCTGGAGAAGCACTCCTTTTCACCAAGTGTTGTCAGAGCCTGTTATCTGTGCTCAGCCGCTGTAGGAGGCAGTACTAATCACTGAGGGCAGACACCATCACATCTGCTGAAATTCCAATCCTCCTGCTGGGCAGGTGCCTCAGTCTCCTTTGCCTGCTGTTCCTACCTTCTATGAAACCACTAATAACTTGACAGATCTCATGGTGATCGGTGTTCTCCTAGGTCAACTGCATGAATTTGCTGCAAGATGTATAGGTCAAACAGGAGCACCTCTAGCACACCTACATCTCCTGAACCACAAGCAATACCAGAGAGCTCCCAGAAGAGCATAGAGTGTCTGGAAGTTAAGTTTTCAGGTGATACCCTATGTATCCGTATTAGGTATAACTAAATATATAATTACATATAACAGAATTTCTTGGGGAGACATTACTGTAATATTTATGAACTGTCAAATTTTTGGACTTAATCTTGGAACGACATGCAGTTAGCTGAAAGATTTTTCTTTCCTGAAACATGATAAAACAAGTCACACTGGTTTATTTTCTTGGGGTGGTTGTTCAGTGCATTTGTCTGGAGTAATTTAATCTTAAGCTTTCTGGGAAAATTGCACTGGACTGACATTTCAGTGATTTAAGTAATTTCTGTTGGAAGGCTCCAGTGTTGTGCTAGGTGTGGTTATGCGTATTCATTTCACCAAGGCAGGATGGCCTTGTGTATTTTCTAACTGAATGGCCACAGTGATGATTCTAGCAGGTTAACATTCTGGCCTCCAGCTGGCAGTCCTTCCAAACTTGGAAAAAATGTGAAAGCTTTTACGTAAAAATACCAGAGCAGCTTCCCCACATAGCATCACAAGGCAATATTTATTTATTTGGCTAAACAACAACCCAGTTCATCCAATGTAAAAAGCCAATTTCATATATGCAGTTTGCCTAGTAATGCATTCTGCATTAGATTAACAGTGAAGTGGCACTATTGGAAAGGAAAACTGATCCCTAAGAACAAATTATCTTTCCTGAAGTTAAACTGTGGTCAATAAGACACCATGAGACTGGGATTCAATTCATCAGGTGTTTATCGACAACACGGTTCCTTGACTCCCAAAGGAGGATACGCTTTTTTAAGAGCCTAATTCACGCTAGTTATTTTCAGGATCAAATTTAGGATGAGATGAACTGCATTTCAGAAATACCTGTTCTTCCCAGGGACTAGGTATATAGAATATGGATGACTAATGCAGATATTAAATTGGTTGAATCCTACCACATCCATCTAAATTAACTGGGTAAATAGGGAAATAAGCTCTGTTTGCTTCTGTACTGTCCTGTTCCCAAGGAAGTGTGAAGTGCAGACTGGGTATCCCTGTTGGCCTGACAGGAAGTACAGTGCTAGGTACTGACTCCAAGTGTCAAACTGTCTGCTCTAGGGAGAATGTACCTCCACAACCTGGCACATTTACCAAGACTTCTCACAGGGCAATAGGTCGTTGAGTAAAGGTCTGGCTGGAAGTCACCAAAAGCCATTTTGTTTCCAAGGAACCCTGTGGATAACTTTCAGGGTCTGTTCAGCTACTGCCTCAAAGGTGTAGAAGTCCAAGCTGCACATGTGCCAATGGCTGGGGGAAGAAGTGACTTTCATTTGTCAACTATCATTTGAAAAATTAAATTCTAGTTCTCCTGAAATTGCCAGAAGAACTTCTGGTAATGTAGATTTGGCAGTACCATGCTTCAAATGTGGAAAAATACTTACTAATACATGGTTTATGAGTTACCTAAAAAGCCTTTTCAATTACCTGGAATATTTGCATTGTATAGTAATGAGCTTCATCTCCTAATAAAAATAATAGCACGCCAAACTGAAGCACTTAGAATGCTTCAAATACTAGCATGTAATTTTTCTGTGAAAACATAATCCCTTTGTTCTTCAGGCACTGGAGGTTTTACTGATTACAAAATGGCTTACTTAGAGGTTCTTCACAAAAAATAGAGTGATCCATGAGAAACCAATGATTAAAAATGGTACTGGATGATGATCGTATCACACAGAGAGAGAGACCAATCTGTAACTGCTTTTATATACATTTAGTTGAATTCACTATTGCCTGTGAATGGGCTATGCTGCACATTCTTACAGATATTTGACTCATTTACTAATTTGCATTTTGCTTTTTAATGGTTTTGTTCATTTTATGGATAAAACAGGCTATTAAGTCCTGTAAAAATAAATCTGAAATTAGTACTGCAAATGGAAGAGTGTTTGTCTCAAGACAGACAAAGAGAATAAGGTGTCCTCTTTTATTACAACAGTACCACATACTACTATATTCTTCCAGAGTTTTTTGTGTTTGTGTACAGCAAATAGAAAGCTTGGAAGAAGAATTCAGTACTAATAAAACAGTGGTATGGAGACTTCTCTTGAGATTAACTGTGTCCACATTGTCCATATGACAGCTATTCCAAATGCTAAAAATATTCCACATTCCTTTACAAATGAGATTATTTTCTGGAGACCTTTGCCAAACATTTATGTAGAAACCTCAAACCATACTCTTATAGAAGTAAGTAAGACTATAAGTCAGATTTGTGAACATGTTTCCCAGAGCTCATTTATCTATAAAAATTAATTCCATTGCAGCAAGAAAGCCAAATCTTGACCTTTTCATGAACAGAAAGCTATCTGAATTTCAGAAGTTTCTAGCTGATTTTTTTCTCCAAGTTCTACAATTTATTTGAGACCTACAGGTTTTAACTATGTCTGGTTTATATAACAGTGGGCTGAAATAAAAACATTTTAATAATGCAAGGGACTTGTATATAGTCAAATGATACATTATTTCAACATAATCAAGTTGCTATGTACTCCTAAAGGACACTGAAAATGAAATACTATCATTTTAATACAGTCAAAGAGAAGTTGAAAAAATATACTTGACTATCACTTACAGTTAGGGTATTCTCTCCGATGATAAATAACTCAGGGTTATTTGTATCAATTTTTGCTTCTGCAGAGAGTTGTAATGTCTGGAAAATTAACTGAAAGAGAAGATTGAAAGAACTGTAAAGCTCTGTTATATGGCAACTCAATTAAAATGTAGATATTCTAAAAGTCCTTAAAGTCTGAAGTCCTTGAAATCAGGACTTCACAGCCAGAAAAGAAAATCATGGTATTAAGTAAATTAAAATTATTTTAATATTTTTCCCCAGCCAACATATCAATCAAGTAATAATATATCAGTAATCCACTTAGCAATGACATTGAGGAACTGTTTTTTCTTTTTCTTTTTGTTTAATGTACAGTTCAAGCAAAACAGAAGGAAATATTTATGTAACCCTTTTTATAGTTACTTCAAAGCTGCCACTGCTGCTAGCAGGGAAGAGATGGGGGAAATAGCAGTGAGAAAAGGAGACACAGCAACAAAAGACAGATGGGAATATATCTCTGGCCTTTGAAAGAAATGGAAACTGGACGTTCTTTTACTTCCCCCCGCCCTCACTTCTATCCAATGCTTCTGTTTTTCCCCATTTATTTTTTCCTTTCACTATGTGTTCCTCTCCACGTCTCAAATTCTGACATAGCTCTCTCAGCTTAAACAGAGAAGATGACAAAAATCTTAAGCCAATTCCTATTTGAAAAGGGACCTAGTGCCAGATCCCACTTCTCTCTGTGGATGTACTTGGAGGAAAGGTGCCTGGCTGTGTAGATGCTGACAGTTCACTGCTGCTCTTCCACAGCACCACAAGGAATAGCCTCAGGTTCATGGGAGCACAGGACCACTCTCTCCAGCTGACCCAAAGGCAACGCCTGCTCTGCCATTTTGCCTTCTCAGTCATTTCTCTGTGGCAGGGCCAGGTACCCTGGGGAGCTGTGGATCTGCAGTGGCCAACACCAAACTGACTGACACTGCAGTGTGAGTTATTGCATCCCTGCACTGTGGCCATCTGCCCAAGTGGTGTGTCCTGCACACCTAAAGGTTTAGAAACACACCTGAGCACTATTCAAAGCACCTCAATTCCTAAACACATAATTTCTTTGCTTAGCAGGTACTGGCAAGCCTGCCATGCCCTTCTGGGACAATGACTGATTGCCACTAAATAAAAAAGTTGATAATGTCCATAACTGAGTGAGTGCTTGCAAGATTATTTGTGCTGAATATTGACAACCAAATAGAAAATTACACAATGGGAGATGCGAGGAGAACTGTGGCATATGAACTTTTCTTCCCATCAGCCAGTGATGGTAAACAAACCATTTCCACTCACTTTTTTGTGAGGATAGTAACCTTTTGTTCAGGTTTTCACCTTCTGCGTACCTAACAGCACTAACAAATGGTCTCGACCCAGCTGATTAGAAAAATACAAACGCTAAAGACAGACAGATGCTTTTTGTCGCACACTTCCATAACACATTTAACAATATCAACCTGACCTTTTGCTTTTAAGAGTTGAATGCTGGAGCTGACAACAGCCCTGCTGTTAAATGTCAGTACCTGCCAGAAGAATCACTAGACACACTAAGGGGACTGCGTCATGTTCCTGAGCGTTAGGCAAACCCAGGACTCCAAGATCATTTGGTTGGTTGCCTAGCTATGAAGTAAACATGGTCCAACTTCAAAAGTCTGGTAACTCATGATGAGGTATATCCTGGAGGACACATGGTGATTGAAAATAGGCTGAGATATTGATGGTTTTTTTTAAGCATCCTGTAAGTCTCTAAGCAAGGACTGTTTCTTTGACACCTACTCTAATAAACACAAAAAATCAATTAAAGATGTTTTCCACACTTCCTCTATCAAATAAAACTGGCAGCATTAACAGGGTTTTGGTATTTTGATGTGATCTAAAATGATCATGATGTAGGCTGTGATGTTCAAAAGCTAAAAAGCATGATTATTTTACAGGCTATGATGATACTGTGCTCTGCTGTCCTATGATGAGTTTTGTGGAAACTGTAGTTCCCCAAGACTGAATCTAACAGATGTAGGAAACATTTTTTTCAGCTGTGAATGTTGCATTATCATAGCATTTTCTTAGATTCTGTGCTGGACTGGAGTTTTATCAGCTCCATTATGTGGCCTCATTACTTTCAGGTTCAAGTTTTCAATCTGGAAAAATACAAACCAATATAAAGAAAAGGAAGGTCTTTCTAGACTGAGGTCTCTGTACTCAGTAAGTACTCAGAGTACTTTGAGAGTACTCTGTACTCTCTCAGTAAGGTCTCTGCACTGGACTTTGAAAAATATCAGGAGTTTGAAAATACTTGAGCAGTATATATACATATATATATATATACATATAAATATATATATATATATATAAAGATGCAGCTGATACTCACAGCAGCAAAGGTTCCGTTCCAGATCTGGGTGGACACATTCACAAAGTACTCTGCCTTCAGTGCAATGTCTTCCAGTTTGCATGTGATGGTACTGCACTTCATGTTCTTACAGTTCTTCCAGGGGAAACAGCAAGAAGAGGCAATAGCATGCATTAAAAATACACTTTAAAAAGTATTCTTGCAACATCCAGAATTTTTGCCCTTGCCTTTGCCATTCTGTGCATACAAATTAAGTGCTTGCAGGCTCTGCTAAAGCAGATGCAGTATCTGTGAGAAACATCCATAGGCTAAGCTCCTGATCTGTAAATGAGGAATGCCACCCCATCACAGCTTTCCTCACAAGTACAGCAATGGGCTCAGAAGGCCAGCTCTGCTTCCCTCAGCTCAGAAGGTCCTGCTTACTGCAGCCCTGGGTTTTACTCACCAGTTCTTTGGAAGCCCTGAAGTTCTCTTTCATGAAAGATGGAGAATAAGGTCTTTTCCCTATTTGCAGTGGATTTACCTGAGCATCACAAGTAACACCTCTGACCTAGAAAGGATGGCAGGAATGAGACTGGATGACATGCTACTCAGGAGTTTATACTCATCGTAATAATATATTTTTCTGGGCTTAGATGGGGGCTGTTAAATGCTGAAGTGTGAACACTGCATTCTTCAGGAAACTAGGAGCATGTGGTTTTGGTGAGAAGTAAATAATTCTTATGACACTTCCTTTTTTGTCCCTAGATTGACCGGAAGGGTTTTTCCTCATCTAAAAATTTCATTTTTACAATAACTTTCTCAGGAACTTGGAGAAGGACCTAATTGAAGAGATCCAGATACTCCACATCTGCCAAGTAATAGCCTAGTGTACTGCTGGCATTGTGGTTCCCCCTTTATGAGGAAGGGACAAGGAGAAAGAGCATGGGTTTTCTTAAACTAAGCCATAATATTGGGGAGATAGTTGATATTTATAGTACTGATAAGCCCCCAAGACAGTTCAGTTCTGTACCTCATCTGTGGTGACTGCAGTTAGGTACATCAGTGGGTTGCCTTTGCTGGTCAGTTCAGGAAGATTGATTGTTACAGATGCCATCTTTACTGGAATATTTCCTGTTGTTACCTGCAAAGCAAAAAACACAAGAGTTAAATCAGGTAGCTATGCATAAATTATTTGATACAGCAAGAAAATTAGAAATAATGGATGAGTATGGAAGAACTGGACTTCTTTTTTCAAAATCTTTTTTTTTTTTTTTTTTTTTTTTTTTTTTTTTTTTTTACTAAAACACTGGGGTAGTAATTTTGTGAATAGTAAAGCAAAAAGTATATTGTATAGCTCCAGGTTCCTGTCTGTTTTCTTAGCAAAGTTCATATTAACTGCATGAAATACGTTTTGAAAAGCAAATATTCTGCCACAGCCAATAGGCCTGTTTAGTCCTTTGGAGTAGCAGTCACAGGAATGGAAATGGAACATAATTTAACTTTCTTCCACGTCGCATATTTGGATCTAAATTTTTTTCTGTGTTATGTAATAAGCACTGTGATTTGGCTAGTTCTTGCATCAGGTTTGAGCCCTTAACCCTTGCCAAACTTCAAGTTTCAAGGTCCAAGCCTGCAAACACTTGTTTTTCTTTATCAAGTTGTCAGGAAACTCTGTGAAAAAACAGTCTAAGTTGGCCTAAAGTTAAGCATTAACCATCTCTTAAATATGTACACAGTGCAGGACCAATCCCTCCCCCATTCTACTTGTGCAAATGTCATCCTTAACCTTATTAAGACTCCAAGAACTTAGGCTATTTGCAATTTTTTTTTTCTTACTTGATCTATTCAAAAGCCTCAAAATCAGACAATGAAAGCAGGAGTGTTTTTTTAAACAAGGTTTTGGGAGCAGGCTACACAGGGAGCTAAGGCAACTTCTTGAACCAGAACAAAACAGACTTACTAACCTTAACTGAGAAGTTGAACATGGGGCCAATATCTTCAAAATTATTCACAGTGGAAGGAATGTTATGACCAGAGTATACTTCATAAAAGTTGATATTGGCAAGCCTGGTTAACAACCATAAAACAATACATTTCAATTTGGCAGCTGCTTTGAAAACATATGTTACTGGATATGTCTTTGTGAAACAGGTCAGAAGTACAGAGAGAAGTCAGTCACTTAGATTGTTGTTTGAATTTTACAAAGTTGGTTAAGAAAATGGTGTGCTGAAGCTCAGAGCTGGAACAAACGTGAAATTAAGACAAGAGAATGGTACAGGATACAGGTTCTCTCAGGCTTCTAGACCCTGCATTTTTTAAGGGCCATACTGCAAACTCCTTCTCTGAGCATAAACTGCAACATTCACTCTTGCGGTCACCTTTTTACTCAGGAAGGGCCTTCCTGGCTATCTTCGTTGGTGCATCTGTAACTGGCTGGGTGTGGAAACACAGGCATCGCCCTGCTTATGTAGATGGTACATATTGCATAGCCCTCATAGTCCTCCTTGGGTCACATTGTTTAGGAATTCTGGGGTTTAAAATCCAGAATTTCTGAAGTAACACATGGGTGGTTTCAACCCACTGCAGCATGGAATGGCAGGTGTGTGACAGAAGGGCACGGTGCAAGGAACTGTGGGTGCTTGAGGAGCTCAGTTAGTTGGAATCATGCTCAAAGGCAAGGAAAACATCCCTGTGCAGTGCATCACACCCACTACTTGCTACCTGTTAGCAGCTCCTCTACTAAACCATGGCAGAACTGTGTCTGCTCTTCATCATTAGCTTTCATTAGAAGGCTAATTTATGCAGTTGGAAAGCAAGCTGGTGAGTGAGTTAACAAGAAATAGAGGCTACATCAGCTACATCCTACATCAGCTCTTCCTCTGTTCTCTTCCACAAGGAATCTATCATCTTTACCGCTCTCCCTGTTTAAACTGGGTAACATCTGTGGGTACCATCCCAACTTAATGTTTGTGCAGTTTCATAGATGCGCTTCCTGATCAGTGGTGGTCCTCCATACTGCACTGTGGAACCTTTTTGAACCTCCATACTTTCTCCCATGGGCCCTTTCTTTGAAGGACTTGCTCACAAAGACTCCAAGGAAAACACACATGACATATTTTCTGCTTTCTTATTCCTGAAGAATCCAGTCCTTCCAAGATGTGGAGTATCAGCTTCCTTGTCCTTTCAAAAGTCTCTGGGACGACATAGTGCTACATCTTCTCCTAGAAACTCAGGAAATTATCCCTAGGAAGACTTCACTTCAGCAAAACAATACTCTTGTATTTTAAGGGATTACTTCTTGGATGCATTACCTGCCTCAGGAAAGAACTAATTCCAGGTAAATACTTCCTAAGCCAAGTTATGCCATGGCTTAATATGCATTTTATTTAATTCTTTTAAATTTATTATCTCCAAGAATAACTAACCATTTTCTGGCAGTAGGTGTGAATTTTCTAAGAAGCTAGCCCTCCACACAGATGCTCCTGCAGTCTCTGCTGCTGCTGGCAAGGTCTCATGAAACTTTCTCAAGGAGCTGAAAGAACTTGCACCACTGACTTAAATGCTTTTCAGCACTTAAATTTATCTCAGAAATTCTGCATGACTCCAGGACTGGTGCACCTATTCATGATGCAGGGCCTCAAATATTTTGAAACCGCTTCTGCAAAGAAGATTGTCACACTAATCTTCTGTACTGTGGTCCCTAGTTCACCTCATCCTACACAGCAGCCAACAGTTCTTGTAGCTATGGTGATCTCTGAATATTAATGTCCTGGACCCTGTGCATTTTGAAGCAGCTCCCTCTTTTTAAAGTTTCTGTTATTCTCTGAATATCTCCTGGATTTTTTATATCCATTTATATTTACTAATTTTTGAACACTTTGGGATGCAAAAGCATTTTTTCACCAAGAATTGGTGACCAAGTGCATGAAGTGTAATTACATGTTGATCCTAGAAATTCAGTATTTGGGGGAGATAATTAAATCTATTCTTTGATGAAAATTCAAATATCCTAACTTGATCTGAGAGTGATACTCATGTATTTTTGTTTCAGTTGCAATCTAAGTTAAACTGCAACTGAAATCATTCTTGTTTGGAACAGTAACAGACTAATTACTGTTTGAGTGCATCCCAAATCACCAAGTGTTTCCAGGGCTCAAGATAAGGACTTTTAAGAGCACTATATGAAGATAAAAGGTCTTAAAAGGCTTTTTGTTGGTCTCTCTCCCCCTGCCTGCCCAGCTGCCTCTCTTTACCTTCCCAGGGTAAAGGTCTCTCTTGCAACAGCCCTGACTTGCCTTCTACATGGAGAAGAAAGGGCTGGCACCAGGTAGGTTTGAGCCAGAATCTGGATGGGTGCATGGGAAAGCAAGGTGTCTGCTTCCAGTGCCAGTGCAGCTGCAGCAAGGTGTACCTCAGGTTTCAGTTCAAACCATTATCTCAAACTGCTAAAAATTTTATATTCTTGCTCCAGGTTCAGCAGATACGTCCATAATTTTTTTCTTTTTTTTCTTTCCCTCCTTTACTGGGGGGGGCATATTTTTCCTTTTGTTTAGTTTTGATCACTGTAACTCCAGATTTGATCCCATGTTATTACATCTGAGCCAAAAAGCCCAATGTAATTATTATACAGTATATACTATTTATGTTATCAAAACCACATACACTGTTTGGCCTTTATATCACTTCTGTTCACAGGAGCATCTGTAACAAGCGTTTGGAGGTAAACACGGGTCCACAATTTTTCTAGTTTTTTACATATAAGTTTGGTTGGAAGGATGGACAAATCTGCTACTAGTGATGAAGAGGGAATTTCTTATGACTTCCAAACCAAAAGCAAAGCTTCACTATATTTTAGTGGCCTTTCAAGACTGTTACTTCAAGTAGCTTGGCAAAATGACCATGTCTGTTTACATAAATCAGCATACCTTGTGAAGTGAATTTCTGCATCATATCGCAAAGGAATTGATAAGGTGACCTGGTTGTCCGAGTCTTGCTGTTCCTTACTTTCACTGTTCATCAAAACACATTTGAGTCAGGTGTAATAATATTGTTTTATACAAATAAACTTTTAATACCTAACTTGCTTTCATATCATTATGTACTTTACCTCCATGCATGAAAACTTAGAACTGCCACATTCTGAAGATTTTTAAGGTTAAAATCAAAGCTTATATCAAAGGATACCTATGGAAGAGACACGGAACACATAGTAAACAAGTTGGTACAACATCCCATAAGACATTATTCATGTGTGTAACAATCTAGAACTGCCCTCTGTATCTGAATTCTCTACAGATTTCTGTGTAATATTTCAGTAATTTCTTAATACTCAGAATTAATTTGTTCTTACATTCCCCTACAAGTTGGCATTCTTACATAAACATAAGTTATTTGCATTTTAAAATTGTGTACAGCTAGCTGTAAGCTGCAACAAAAGGTGCTCACAATTCCTTCATTTTAAACTCTAGCATTGACACAAGCTTTGTATTCACTCTTTTCTTCCATTTGTTCCAGCAGGTCCACTTTGAGCAATTTCATTAACATTCAGAACAAGTAAGCTTAACTTTCTATATATATTTTTTTTTATTATTCTACATGTCCCGCCACAGGACATCATGTTTCTGCTCTTTCAAGCAAGTTTCTTATTGCTCTAGCTGATTATGTTAGAGCTAGAACACTGTTTCTGCTCTGCTCTTGAGGAATAAGAGATTTCATGAAACTGGGGATATCCTGAGGTTTATGGTATATATGAAAAAAAAAGGTATACAATTAATCTTAGGGCTGCGTGGGCTTCCCATCTCCCATCTCCTCCCAAAACAATACTGCTTTCTTGGAGAGATGAGATTCACAGAGCAGGTGAGGGACTTACCCCAGGTTCATACTTCAGGAGGGATTTGATGGAAATTGTGCTCAGTTCTTAGGAGTCTGCACATGATGCTCTATGCTTCTCTGCCCCCAGCTTTCACTCTCCAAAAGTTACATAACTGCAGCAGCATTTGGAAGCTGTGGGTTATGACAAATGAGCTTTGAGAGCCCTTTGTCCTTTAATCTAACAGGAAGTCACATATTTTAAGCCCTAGTTTGCTTATTTTAATGCCTCTGTTGTAAAATCTAAGAAACCTTTATCAGCAATAAAAGCAGAGTTAGGAAAAAAACAACAGCAGAAAAGGTTTTGGGTATCATTCAAGGTTATTTAAGCATGCTAGCTGTACCTGTTGTCCTGTTCTGAAAACAGGATAGCTTATTTGGCAAATGACTGTACTTAGTGCTGTTCCTGTTTGACAGGAGACTTCAGTCCCATCACTCTGCAAAGAAAACAGACAGAAACACCAGGTTTTGATAAGGCAGAGAGGTGTGTACCTTCAACAGCATATGTATTATAATAAGGAGGAGTGAAAATAGGTGTTGTGGCAGTAAATCCTAGAGATGAAGCAGACAGGTGGGCATAGGCAGGGCCAGGAGGAAGTCACAAGGAAGGTGGGACAAGGACCATTCCCACTTGATTTCTTGTGGGCTGCAATGATCTTATAGAACTTTGTGCTCAGCTTGGAAGAAGGAATACAGGCCAGAGAGTAGAGGTCAGCTCTACCACTAACTTCTGTAAGTCCTTTTTTTACAGAATTTTTACAGAACTTTTGCAGACATATTTACACAGTCTTAGAGCTGGAAGAAATGAAGCTTTCTGTAGGAAAATCTGCCATACATAATAGTTTGTTTACTACTTTCCAGAATATTGGCTTGTCATCATCCTTGATTCAAAGACAAATTCACAGACCAGAGCCAGTTATCAACCCTTGGAGAATAATTTATTAAAAAGTACTGTCTTTTGTAAAAAACATTCCTACTAGACATTTACCATTCATGAATTGTGCTAAAAAAAAAAAAAAAAAAAAAAAAAACCAAAACAAAAAAAACCACAAACCAAACCTCAAAACAAGACCTCCAAAAAAGACCCATACATACTCAGTTTATGTTTTCCTTCCTGCCTTGAAGCAGGCACATTTTTGGTCCAAGCTTCACTTGCAGGCTGAAGTGCTTCTAAGCAAAAGGGCTTTTAAAGCAAAAGAAAATTCTAGCTCCAGTGTGGTCTTTTGGCAGGAGTGAAATGAACAATCTTGCAGCACAACAGGATGGGGAGGTAGAGGGGCACCCCCAGCGCTGTGTGCAGTACTTTTGCCAATTCATTGTTCAGAATAATGCTGCTGTTGGGCAGGAATGAATGCTATCCCTACTCTCACTTCAGTACAGGGATTGCTCTGGATTTCACCCCCAGGATTATCACGCACCTCTCCAGTAGGAGCCTGACAATATAAGCCAAGCACTGCAATCTGCATTTCATTCTTCGTGAATTGGGAGCAACAATTTGAATTATAGGTATACTGCATTCCCCAGAATAGTATGCATATTTCCTCTCTTTTGCTTTCTCTAAGATAAAATTTGTTGGAAGAAGAGCTTTTGGTATAGCCATCATGTCAATCTGATTAACTGTCTAGCAGGAACACATGGCCTTGGAAGTAACACCATTTCTAGATCCAAAGTCTGTGCTTTAAGGATTCATCATCAGTGCTGCATGTCTGATTTATCAAATACAAACTCCCTGTGGCACAGCAACTGCTTCAGGCATGCTGCTGGGAGTTAAGAAGATGTGGGTGCCAAGGCCTAAAGTGAGGAAAAGATATCTGAGGTGAGGTCAAACTCAAAAAGTTGCCAGCTTTTATGCTGAGTTGGAAATATCTCTCCTTGACCTAAATAAACTGATCTGCTAGGGGAATAATTCTGGTATCCAAGAAAACAAATTGTAGAGAGTTTTGTACACACATTCTTTTCTGGAATAGGCACTTCTAGAAAGGAAAAAAGAAAATTCCTCTGAGAACCTCAAAAATCAGGGGCAATAACAGAAACAGAGAAGTTGGGTATTACGCACCGGTAAAGAAGATGAAGCAAAAAACAAGTTGTCTGAAAATGTAGCCTGGATTCTGGTGTTATATGCATTTTCCTTTTTATTTCTCAATTTCACATTGAATGTTAGTCTTCTGTTTTTGCTGCTGACAATAAACTGTTGTTTGCTGTTGGAAAATAAAGTCCATTGTTGTAAATAGAGGTACTAGAACAGCTGTGGATCAGGAAAATGTGTTGCCTGAAGCCAACAACAAATAACAAGCACAGCGAGACATTTCCTACATTGTACACACTTAAACACTCTGCTTTCTAAACCCTTTGGCATAAGAAATTCTGTGATGGTGTTTCCTAAAACCAGATAGAATTATTGTATTCCAAAAGTGCAGGACTTTGATTATGTGTTGTCAGAATGACTGCTGAATTTTCAAGGGGTCTACCCTGGTGGGAAGATGGACAGAGTGGGCAGCACACATGGGCAGCCTTATCTCTGTGATGCATATATATGCATATACATCTGACATGGACTTAGAATACGTGCTGCCCAAATAGCTGACCACAGCTCCCCACTGGCACAGCTCCTGCAGAATCCTCGCTGTTCCCTGTAGGAGGGATGAAGACAGCTGCTGCAGCTGCTGCTGCTCTCCCATTGTGCTCCCCTTCCCAACAGCAGCCAGTCAGACACAATTTGTCCAAATACTCACTCACGATGTCCTCATCTCTAAGGTACCAAAACTTGGGTCGGTCTAAGCTGACAAGAGTCCTACTTCTGTGTTTATGTCCCTATCCTACCTCTTTTTCCTTGATTAAATTTAGATTAAAATGCCATTGCTTTTTTTATCCATGTTGTTTCTAAGTAGAGGTTGAACTGGAAAGACATTCTCCTCTAGAAATTAATCCAAAGCCCACAGACAAACCAACTGTTGAAAACATTAGGCCTTAACAGTTCCACTGATTCAGCTCTTACCCGTCTTCTGCCTTCTGCTGAACATTTAGAACAAGATCACAAATACAAAGTTCATCTTCACCACAGTCTTTAATAAAAGGAATCTAGGAAAAACAAAAACATTTCCTGAATGACAAGGCTCAACCTTTAACATGATCTGAAGACACTAGAGTACAAACACTTCAAGCTGAAGCACATTCTTGGTTTGCTGACAAGAAAATCCCTCTGAAGGACATTAAAAATCTTGACAAGTGAACGAGTGAACTGAATAATGTGTTGCTACATGTCAACTGATCCAAGAACAGTACAGCCAGGTTACTCTTCAATGACAACAAAGGTGATGTAGTCAAATTAGTTCCGTCTCTCTTCTGTGCACCTTTTTACTGTAGAATAAACTGAAAGAATTAATCTTTGCCATCAACTAAAAGTTCACATCAATGGTGACATGGCTGAACTAACATGGTTGTTATGTGCTACGGTGGCTGATGTGTGTGTGTGTGTGAGCAAGCTCACATAATACAGGCAGAGGTATGAAAGGAACCAGGGGACACCCCTCCATGTGACTTACATGGAGCACTAGTTTTCACTTGCATGTACCTCTTTGGTGTTTGTGGGGGCCATGAATTATGGTTGTGCATGTCCATGCATTTCTGAATAGTAAAGCTGCATACTTACGCTATAGGCCACAGATGCTGGAGAAGATATGTCCAGGACAGGGCTCGAGCCAGGATTTGCAAGGCCAATATCAATGCGCAAACTAAGGGAATTCACGGCATCTGAAGGCTCCTGTAAAACACATATGATTCAGATGATGGCTGCCAGCACAGAAAACAGAGTAAAACTGGTAATTTCTTTTGTGAATTGAGAATGTACAGTAAAATAATACTTGCTCTTAACAAGGAGAAGCAACAGTTCAAAGCTTCATTTCTTAAAGAAAATAATTTTGTGATATTGACTAGTGTGGGCTCCTCTAGATTAACAGATTTCAGTGCGATTTCCATGATAAAACTGATTTTCCTAGGATTCCTGGAGACTGTGCACATCACAGTAACTACCAGGGCTAAGGAACATGCAGATTGTCTGCAGCTGTAGGAGCTGGTCCTCAAAGCTATCACCAGGTAGCTTTCATTATCATCTAGCTGCAGAAGTCAAATTCCTATTCCACTCTGCCTTACCATCACAAAGATCATCTGAGTGACACTAAAACACAGTAATGCCATGTTTCCTCTTTTTTCAGTCCTGGAAGAATCACCTTCTTGCTCTGTAGCTCACTGCTCCACATGGCACTAAATGTGATCAGTAGGTCACTGCAAACCAGAGCAGGGACTGAAGTCCTCTACCTGACCTAGTATCATGCAACAGAGCTTAAGGCAAGTCTCAGGGTCTGTTCAGTCATTGGTTCTGGAGAAAAATGGAGACCTGCTTATTTTTATTTACTTCCTTGGTGTGTACCAGGGGTTAGGATGCATGCAAATTCTGCCTGAATGTTAGTTTGAAGAAAACATTTGCATGTATGTTTTAGTTCTTACAAAACAGTCTGCTCAGAGGGAAATTAAAATCTATTTAAACTATAGACCATGGGCTCCATATTACACCAAAGCTGAATAACACAATTAAGAACCCTCTTTCCTATCCTAAAAATCTGTACTGAATGTGACAGTTACTAGTTTCTATGAAATCATAATCTTACTAAGTATTTTTCAGCTGGGGGGATTTGGGAAGCATAAATAATTCAGTACACCATGTATAAAATTCACATTATGGACAAAAAATTAATCCATGCCTTCCTCTGATCTTTTGTTATGCAAGAGTACTTGCAATTGCACTTACTTGTACAATGAAGACATCATGAACACAATTCTCTTTATGATGCACCACAAGGTCCCTCTGCATGTATCTTTCATTATTTTCTTTGAAAAATCCTCTAGAAGTCACTCTGGAGGACTGGAGATCTGCATCCAGTGTTGCATTGTACTTTATAGCTACAAGAAGAATAACAGTACATTTTTTGACTGAGCATGGTTACCTGTGATCTCATTACTATGCTCAATATTATAGGGACCAGGCTTTCCAAACCACACTAAGTATTTAATGTTTTTCACAGCTAAACACAGAGCAGATTCAAAATGAAAATACTTTCTCTTGTGCTTTCCAAAGCAGTCAAACAGGTTTAGGTCCTGATCTGCAAGGGGCACATTAAATGGCAATCAATCCAGCCTCCACTGCAGATGTCTGAGCCTGCAGCTCAGGCAGGAAGCCAGTCAGCAGGGCCAGGGTTACTCTAGGTAAAGGGGCCTAACAACAATATCACTGAACTCAGAGGTGACTTTAAACAATCTGCATCTTCTCTTCAATCACATAATAATTTCTGCCACCTCCTATTTGTTTTATGACTATTCTATTGTGAAAGTTCATTGTTATTTTATAGCTTAAAATCATGAGCTCCTAAAGGCACTTTATGTAGCATTGAAGCAGTCCAACTGGTGTTGTCTGTGAGACTGAACTTAAAAACTTCATGGGAGCCCACTGCTGGTCACAGAAATATTCATTGTGCTCTGAAAAGAAGAGCTTCCTCCCACTAAAAACTGCTCTGACCCTCTGAAAACTATTTAATTTTCTTTTTCTGAAGAGGAAAAGTATGCAGTCTGCTGTTGAAAACAGAAGGTTGGATGAACCTAGCTCCTAATGAATTACCTTTTTGGGCATTATTGAACAACAAGGACACAGCTGCCCTCTATACTGTTAATTCCCCACTTTTCAAAGAGTATGGAGCCAGTGATGAAGTAGGTCTTAAAAACACTTTCTCAAGCACTTAAGTTTTACATTGATTTTGTGATTCTTGACATTCAATCTAATACATATTTAGACTTTCCATTACTCATTTAAATAGCGGACTTTTGCAGAAATTAATAGAAGACAAATCACTGAAATACTCTTACCCACTTGATTATTTTTCTTAGCAGGTCTAAATGAAGCCTGAAAACATATTTTGACAGTTATATCTGTGTTCTTGTTCAGCAGACTGATTTTCTCAGGTTTAAATGAAGCAGTTATGGACACATTTGCAATGCCTCTTGACCTGAAAAATATATTTTAAAAGTTACGTGGGGTTTTGAAGAACACTAGGTAACACAGAAGCTGTTGTATAATACATCTGTAAATGTTAGTATTGATTTGTTTTGGTTCCCAACGTAAACTTCATTTAATGGCATTGGTAAAATTATTTTTCCTTATACATCTATTTGTTGATATCATTGCTTACAGCAATAACAATATGTATTTTCATGTCAAATTAATGGCTGCTTGATGGCTTCATCCTATGATCTAATCAATCCCTCAAGGTATCAGAGAATGAAGCTCTTGGCCTATTTTCCAAATAAGTAAACTTCTACTCCTTTGGAGCTCTTCTGGGAAGGTGAGGATAGGTAATTCTTCATTTTATTTATTAATCTAATTTTTCTGAAAAACAACTGTGATGTAATTAATCAAAATTTTGAAGAAGACTTTCAAAGGAACCCTACATGTAAAAACAAACACTTCAATCAAAATAAAATGCATTAATCAGCCCAAATGTCAGAGTGAAAGAAGAATGAGTATCTTCATTAATCAAATCTAAATAAATGCTGGTACTTCAAGGAGCATAATTTTCTTTAATGAAATTCCCAGCAGCAGCAGCAGCAGTCAAAGGTCCAAACTGACCATTCATTTTTAATTATCTTGATATTTTTCTTACAATGCGAAGCCTCAGGCATGAAGACATGTGAAAGATAGGAAGGGAAACAGCATTTGAATTTAGATTCTCAAGCAAGGAGTGGAAATCACAGCCCACTTAGGCAGGCAGATTATTTGGGTTTTGTGAAACCTTTTTATATATGTTATGAAAGTACTCTGACTTCTGTGGCAAAGGCTGTGTGCCATTAAAAACATGTTTCTTGCCAGAACTAGCTGTCAACTCTCTGTTACTGCTCTCTGTCCTTACCCTGCAGGATAACACTGCTCCCATACCAGCCTATCAGCCAGTAAATGTCATGCAGGTTGAGTGAGACGTGGTTTCATCTGTCTCAGGCTCAGCTATCAAAATTATACTGTGGCTACTGAGGTACATAGCCTGCTGTTACAAACATCCTCCATCAAGCCCAATTCCCTGCTGCTGTCCCTTCCCTCCGGACCACGTGTCTGCACAGCAGTAGCAGGAAGATGTCTCCTGGCCCTCTCATTCCTCGTCAGGTCCCTCCCACGCAGGCTCTGCCACCTGGCTTCCTCCCACATGCCCTGGCTCTGCCCTGTGTACTGCCTTGGCTTTCTGTGGTTTAATGATAAATGGCTAAAAGAGATTTAGTCTAATGCTCTTTTTTTAGCTAGTTTTTATAGCAGTGATTAGGCAGTAAGTGTGCTAGCATTGAACACGTGGAACAAAAGAGCTTTTTAATTTGCTTATTTTTTTGTTTAATTAACTTCATGTTCAACTGCTGCATCTGAAGCACTAACTGCTTCCTTTCTGAGAAAGAGTATACTAACCATAGCACAGCCACATTTCCATCAGCACCAACTGATACGTCAGTAATGCCATCGTCATCTAAGTCTCTATGGCCATCTACTGATCTTCCAAAGAACTGGAGCTTTTTTCCAAAAGCAGAATCCGATCCTAAGATTTTCTGGGAAAGAGAGTTTGGTTACTGAGTTTGTCAAAGCATGCTTAAGTCTCTAGATAGTAGTCTGATTAATAGATTTTCACTGATACTCCCTGTATATGCAATGTATTGTTTAAACAAAATGCATTTGTGGGTGTTTTCTCAGATGCTTTTGAAGCACTTCTTTCTCCTCTATTGGAGCAGACAAAAGACTAGATTTTTTCTGTCTTGGGAGCAGATCAACTAACTGACTGCTGTATGCCAGATACAGCTGGAAACTTTTTCCATCTCACATTGAGCAACCCAAAGACTATGAAGCTTAATATGAGTTCTAACAAATACTTGCTGCAACCAGAAAATCTGCATAGAAAGTGACAATAAGATTACCATTATAGTATATATGAAGACCAGTGAAAGACTTCCCCTTTAATACTATGTATTTGTAATTTGCAGAGCTTGGATTTATCTAATCTTCATTGCTGTACATCAACACCAAAAACCTGAAAAAATTGGGTGCCAGTTTTAGAATAGTAGTTGACTTTACACTCAGGCATCAAAAATGGCTCAGAATGAGCATCCTGCACATCCTTTTCCCCTATATGGTTCATTTATAAGCACCACAACATCAGCGTGGATATGCTGACAGCTGAAAGGAGAGGCTCAAAATGTGAAATAAACCATGAGAATAACAGTAGTCCTTTAAGAGGTTGAAACAGTAGCCAATTAAAGCACAGAAAACCTTCTGTTTTCCTCTAGCAGATTTAAAGGCGCCAAGTACAGCATTACGCAACACAGTTATTTACCTGAGAATATTTGGTACGTATAGTCTTTTGAAATCCATTATAAATGTAAATTGCTCCTGAGTTTTGGTTTTCCAGTGGTGCACCTATCACAACATCATTAGAACCATCCAAATCAATGTCTGCAAGTGCTGCAATTGCTGATCCAAAGCGTGCATTTTCTGACCCCTGTGGACCTTCCAAGAGTTCTTGTTGATCCAAGATTCTCTTTAAAAATTGAAAAATAAGAAAAAGCAGAAACACAGCTATCATTGCACCAGATTAGACCTAGGAGCAGTATCTATGTGCATTGTTTTTTGTTTCTGTTTTCCAGTACATTCCCCTCAGATAGCTCAACACTGAATTCCTTCCCTATTGTATTGCCCATTCAGTTTGCATTATGTCTCAAAGTCTTGGCAAGAATTACACAGCAAAATCAAAGCATGCTATGCAAAGTACTAACAGCAAATATAACCATATGTACAAAGCTTAAATGCCCTCTCTGTCCTCATCTGACTGTTCTGAAGTTTCACAATACATTGAAAAATACAGTTTCCAGTTTTGGATTACTGGTTTTTATGCAGAGGGAATGGAAATTATGTAACTGGACATAATTCTTTGAAACAGAAATGGAATTTCCTTACTAAACTAATGCAAAAAACATGTGTCCAAATGGTAAACTCCTGACCTCTCCAATGCCAATGAAGAAAGGAAGACTAGAGACCTTCATAGTTAAATAATCCCATTTACACTAGATTAAATGCAACTCTAGCAAATAGCATTCTCACCTTTAACTTCAGTTACCATACTGTTCTTAAAATTTTAGAAATAACAGCCAAGTTATTTGTTAAAAATGACTAGAAAAGTATTACTTGCGCAACAGGGACAACTTGCACAAATCCAGATTATTTTAAAAAAATTAAAAGTACCTTTCATTATTCTTTCTTATTTAAAATTTAAACCCAACATTTGACAACAACTAAAAATTGTAACATAGTCATCCAATTTATTTGGTTTTCAAAAGCAAAAAAAAAAACCAAAAAAACCTTTCATATTTTTTTTTCTTTCATGTCTCATGTGTGATACCACGGGCAGAAAGACCAATGTCAGCTGCCAAGTTTCAGCTCCTCCATCTATGGTGAAATTGTTTTAGGGTAGTTTCTTGTTGCATCGGGATACTCTGACTGAGGTCCTGCTGAGGAGCATGGTCCTTCCTCTCTATTTATTTGGTTGCAATTTACCAAGTAAAGAGACCATTTTCTGTTTTCTCTGATGGACGTCAGATATTAATTTACTTTGCAGACATCCAGTGAATGAAAGACTGTTCAAAAATGCCAGAAGGGTCAGTATGGTTGATACATATATTCTGAAAACTCCTACTACGGGTCTGAATAAAAAGCAGTCAGTCAAGCATCAGACAAATAATGAAGCTTTACTGAACAGAGGGGACAACAAGAGTTATGGTAACCATCCAGTGTTAGAGTCTATGAAACAATGCAGAAAGCTGGTAGAAGAGCATTTCTTAGAACTGCTTTGGGAATGCTGTCAGGCATTGAATACATTCACCAAAAACAAATGGCAAATTACTTAGCAAAAGCCTTGAGCTAGGTTTTTCAGAGATACAGCCAGCCCATGCTATATTAGCATGAAGCACACTGCCTGGCAGCAGGACCAGGGAGACACTGAGAGCACCAGGCCCCTGACCACTAACAGCGCTTAGCTACTGCCTTGCTCATTGGCTCCATTTTGGTCTGTTCCAGCTGCCTAATTCCCAGATTACATGCACAGGCAGTTCTGGGGCAAGTTTGCAGCTGCTACTGAAAAGCAGAACATGTAAGGCAGCATTGGAAAGGCCTCCACACACAACCCTCTAACCAGGAAGGCACGGCACCCTTCATCCCCATCCTTATACCACATCCCACGGTAAGCATGCACTCTGTTTCTTGTTTAAAAAAAAAAAAAAGGCACTTGAAATATTTCTAATGCTTTGAAAAGATTCACTAAATAGTGACTTCAAGGATCTGGAGAGGCCAAAGGCCTTTTAGCATCCATGTGGCCAATCTGATTTGAAGGAAATTAGCCCTAAGTAATGCTGGCTTGAGCCATTTTTACCTTTGTGATGGAAAACATGTATACTCTCCCTTCTTCCTTCTTCAGGTCATTCATAAACATTGGTGCACCCACAAGCAGCACATCTGTCACAGAATCCCTGTCGACATCTACTGAACACACCACACTGCCAAAGTAGGAGCCAATCTGAAATCAGACGCAAATGGGTCAATGCTGTATATGATTTTTGTAAATCATGTTTTAGCACCTGATTCAGAAAACTTATATCCAGTAATATTCCAATGCTACTGAATGTTGATGAATTAAATTGCTCTGTAGCATGCTCCATTGTTGGAAGAATCATATCCTTACACATATTTCACTATTTCTGTCCCATAGTCGCTGCTATGGCTTTACCACTCAGCAATATAAATGCCAACAGAAAGTAAGATATAGGAGGTATATATTTTTTATCACTGGACATGAAACTACCCAGCCTCTGATCTACTCTCAGATTTGTCTTACAGGTGATACTAAAACCAGCTAAAACCAAATGGAGAAAAAGAGATTGAGCTTCCATATCTGTCTTCTGATGTCATCTACTTCATAACTACTCAGGCAGAGCAGCGTTTACTGTCTCCTGATTTGAATTGTTGACAGAAGGATACATTAGTTAGATTTGTATATTATCTTTTGACACTAATTGGATGACTTCCTAAAATACTGTTTAAGAGTAACAGCTAACCTCATTGAAATAGTCTAGTGGCAGAGAAAAGTTCAAGTGGATTCTAAATGCTTTGAGACAAAGAGGAATTTTCAAAACCAATTGCAATTTACTGCTGGGTCAATAAAAAAAAGATCCCTGAAAGTCTGTATTCATGACCAAAACATACTTGCCTGCTCGCCTCTCTGTGACTGCACAATTGCAACATTACCATCACTGTCAACATTATAAACCACCACTCTGCCAGTGTAGTTGGATCTTGGTGCGCCAGCAACAAAATAGACAGAGCTCACAGTTGAGAGAACAGCAACAGAATAGCCTGGGTATAGAAGTAAATATTTCACATATGTGAGAGACCTTTAATCACAACTTATCAGTTGGTTATCCATAAAGGCACAGAGGAGGAGTCAATCTGGTATGTTAATTGCACAGAGTGATGATTCCAGATGGGAAGTTATGCTGTCACATATGCATAAAATTTGCAATATTCTCCTAGAGAGAACAATGACACACAGATCAAGTTGAAGCAGGTTTACAGAACAACACAATAGCTTAGCCTATTCAGTAAAATGTAGACCACAAAAATGTGATGCTTGTGGAGGAAACAGGAAAAAAAAACAAAAACAAAACGTGCAAAGAGTATCCTTGGAAAGAAGAAATAAAGAGAAATATGAGATGAACGTTTGAACCAGTCTTCAGACTAGGGAGGAACACCTAGCTTCTGCAAAGTTTACAGTGCATTTTCCCACAGCTCACTAAACCACAGACCAGTGGTTTGTCTGAATAGAAGAGGCTACACTAACAGCTTGTCAGCTGAAGGGTTGATTGAACTTCTCTGAACATTTTATTCTCCATGACCATTATTCTAGCATTTATTTGCTTTCAGGAAATGTCATTTAATACCTGCAAAAATGTAAACATGCATTAGCAGTATAAATCTAGCATTAGTACATACTTTAGATTTCTGTGGTTTAGTTCCAGCAAATTTATTTTAAGCAAAGAAAACAAAGTCATCTTTTATAAAGTCTATAGCTAAACTCAATAAGAAAATGCCAGTGATGGGACAGAATACGTAGATCTTTAGCAAGCTGCAGAACAATATGAGGAGCACAGTCTAATAGGATTATGCCTTGATCTTTACATCACACCAGTCTAATTCAGATTTTTTGTTCAGATACAGAGTGAGAACAACTTTTGTGACTGGGGGTTCAATGAGCAACAAAATGAGATTTTATTTTGCAAGTTAAGTACACACGTTACTAATCAATACAGAATACAATAATTTGAAGTGAGTGGGTGGCGTGCAGAGGAAAGTTGCAGAACTATTGAGCAGCCTGTGATGTTCCAGCAGCTCTTTAACTTATGCTCTCCCAAGCTGGTGAGAAAGAGCTGGTATGGGGAGCTCCTACTGGAGGACAGAAAGTGGAAGGGAAAGAAAGGGACAGAAAAGGCAACAACATTAAAGTAAATACAATGAAAGTGCCTTGTAGAGAAAGGAAATTACCTGAGTTTTTAAAAATTATTAAGAAAATGAAGTAAGAGGAAGTCCGGAGAGGTCATACATGCAAAAGAGCTACTGCTCATTTGCTTGGGTTTAGATTTATTCATTTTGTTGGATCTAAGTAATGCTGAGCCGTAGGGGGAAAAAAAGAGTATGTTAGTTGCAAAGAGACCATATTTTTAAATACCTTTAAGAATGAGAAAGTCATGGATGCTTAATGTAGTAGCATTATTCAGGGATGAAACAGCAGAGCAGGCATGTTGAAGGTTTACAGAAGCAGTTCAATAAACTGAGAATACAGACTGGCTTTACTGGGTCACAAAAGCATGTCAAAAGTATATATGAAGTTTATAAGTAGACTCTCTATTAAGTGGTAGTAATATTCAAAATCTATGAACTGAACTGGAAAAGGCTAAGAAAACAGCAGGCACATATGAAACAATAGAAAGTCAACCAGCTTCTCATCCACATCGAACTGCGGAAGAACACTCAAATATTGGAACAGAAGCAACTTATAATGATCAGTATGATTCACTAAGCAGCCTTTTCAAATCCCATTATTTATTATGTCTTTGTGACTGCGCTGGTTTTGGCTGGAATACAGTTAATTTTCTTCACAGCAGCTGCTGTGGAGCTGTGATTTGGATTTATGCTGGAAACAGTGTTGATAACACAGGGATGTTTCAGATACTACTGAGCAGTGCTCACACAGTGTCAAGGCCTTTTCTGCTCCTCACTGCGTCCCACCAGCGAGGAGGCTGGGAGGGGTCACAGGGAGCTGGGAGGGGACACAGCCAGGGCAGCTGCCCAAGAATGACTACAGGGGTGTCCCATTCCATATGGTGGCATGCTCAGCAAATAAAGCTGCAGGAGGAAGGAGGAAGGAGGGGATGTTCAGAGTGATGGCATTTGTCTTCCCAAGTCAGAGTTGTGTGTGCTGGAGCTCTGCTGTCCTGGGGATGGCTGAACACACCTGTCTGCCCATGGAAAGTGGTGAATAAATCCTTTTATTTGCTTTGCTTGAATGACTGACTTCCACTTTTCTCTGTCTGTTTCTCAGCCCAAGAGTTCATTCACTTTGACCCTTCCGACTCTCCTGCGTTCTCACTCCCCTTCAGAGGACTGACTGAGTGGCTGCTTAGCTGCCAGCTGGGGTTAAACCACAGCAGTGACAAAGACTGACTTTTTTTCAGCTTACTACTTTGATATTACTAGAATTAAAAAAAAAAAAATCAGGTTTTTATTCAATGAACCATTGACTAGTAAAAAAAAATCTTTTTTGATCAAGAATTCTTTTCACATTCTCAAATAATTTCTTAACACAAATCTGGCTAGGGGAGAACTTTCCAACTTCTTTAATATCTTAATCAAGGTTTCATGCATTTCCAGATTTGTATTACAGCCCCTTACCTAGATATGAGCTATGATTTCTGTCCTGTAGAATCTTCTCAAACACATGGCTTGGAAAGGTGGTGGCTCTGTCTGATGACTCCTGAACTACTGTTCCGCTCCAGTCATAGGCCCCAACTGCACCCAGCAGCAGAACATCCTTTATAAAATAAAAGTCTACGTTTTAGAACTACCCGATTTAGGAAAACTGTGAACAAAGCTGAAGGTCCCATGCATAATTTCACATCACTGTGTTTAAGGCAGTGATGCAGACTAAAGCCTGCAGGCAGCTGACTGGAGCTGCTCATAGTTGCTCCTTAGGTGCAGGACTTTACTGCCCCATTAAAAGGGATTATCACCCTTCGACTGCAAGAGGACTGCTTTAGTTTCTGTGGCACTGCAACTCATGATAAAATGGGTTTATTTAAATACTTGCATAATTTCCTGTGTCTGTCCACGCTGGGGTTGGGCTTGCTAAGTCCATGCTTTTATGCACCCATGATCCTCAGAAGGCTGAGGATCACACAAATGCAGCTGTACAAAAAAGCTAAACCCTTTTCTCAACAACAAAAAGTGCCAATGACAGCACACAAAAGCTGATGTGAATAGATAGAGTTTAATTTTTTACGTAAGGAGGTGTTCTTGCAAGAAGAGTTAAAACTAAAATCCAAATTAGCATGGCTCATTATGCAGAATACTTCATACAGAAACACTTAATCCTATACTTGTACATAGAAAACAAATTTAGTTTAGTTTATTCAAGTTATTAAAATTCTTCACTAACCTGACATACTGTTACAGAAAACTGCAAAAAAATTGAACGTGCAATTTTCCTGAAAAAATGCCCATATGTTTCTCATTTTTTGCCATTTCTTAGCATTCACTGCTTCATAATTTAAAACTTCAATTTGTGCAAATACAAAGCACGTATAAAAACTTATTTCATTAATCATTAAGGGTTATGAGAAAGAAACAATCTTCTTGTATTTTCAGTTGAAAGCTGATTGAACCACATTTGGATTTTACAAGGACAACTTATTTGATAATCTTAAAATTTATTAGCACTAAAATGTATCTGATTTTTTGCTTTAATTTTTAAGTGAAATATGCTTTAAACAAATATAATTAATTTTATAATTTATAGAGAAATTATTTCCAGATTTGATTTATTTATATTTTGGTGGCTGCCTACCAGCTTTACAATGTAGCTAGTCACAAACAAGGAGGAAATAAGTTTTTCCTTCTAAGTGAAGTCAGAAATCACTGAAATCATTGTATTAACACATCTCAAAATCAGTACATGAAACAAACTATAATAAGATTATACTTATTTATATATATTCAAGTAAAAAATTAAAAGGATAATTTGATATTTTGCTTGTAAAAAGTTCTTAAAATTGGACATTGTGGTTTTATTTCTCTTTTCTTACACTCATGTGTACATATGTACACGTATTTGTACCATTAAATAATTAAACTCACATACCTTTTTTTGTGAGTAATATGCACTGAAGCCAACCTGTGACATTTCCATTTGGAAAGTATCACCTTGATCAGTACCTGGTAAAACAGATATGCATATATGGTTATCTCTACACAAAAACACACAAAAATCCAGTCTTGTTGCCTCTGAGTTTAGCTATACAGGGGCTGTGTATATCCACCAATTTGGCTAAAGCATTTACAAGCAATGGAAATCAGAGCTGGTAAACTGTAGAAAATTTGGAGGATTAAATGGCAAATTGATAAGATGGAGCCAAGAGTCATGCTTTAAGTCTTCCAAAAAAAGGGCAGAAGATGACGGTCAAGATGGTTTGAATCAGTTTGCACAGTCTTGCTATTGTGGCTGTTCTCTTTTTGTGTTTCCTAGGAAGCATTAATACCCTGAAACTAACAACTTTAATGACTGTATATTCATAAGTTCCAAACAGTATAGAAATTTTTATTTTTGTATAGGACTCCTAAAAACTGTTGTAATTGTCTTGAAAAATACTGTGAGATCCATTTCCTAAGCTAGATGGATAGGAATTCAGTGGGAGTGCTCAGTAAAAAGACCTATTCCCTTGCTTTGAGTAGCCGTATGGGCCTAGCAAAGAATAAATGAAGGTGAAAGAGAAGGAAAGATTTCTCCCTGAGCACAGGAAAGTGGCAGATATAAGCTTCTTAGGGAGTCGGGAGCAGGCTACACATCTCCAAGGCAAGGTCTGAATTTAACTTAAATTTAAAAGCTGGCTTTAGAGCCAGCCAAAGTATCTCTGTGCCATCTCTGCAACAACTTCCTCTGAGCAATACAAATGAGTATGGGTGGTGCTAGAGAGTGGGCCTGATAGACACCACACTGAAAATTGCATTTTCAGTTCTGTAATCAATAACCTAGTGTGTTCTGGTTTGCTTTGTTTGGGTTATGGGTTTGGTTTTTTGGTTGGGTTTTTTGTTTGTTTTGGGGTTTGTTTGGTTTTTTGTTTGTTTGTTTGTTTGGTTTTGGTTTTGTTTTTTTTTTAATTTAAAAATAGCTTACAATTCACACAGGTGAAGCTTACAAGCATAAGGGTACCTTTATTCTTCTGGTGGTGACAAATAGATTTAGTTGCATATGGAAAATCCCCCAAGCCTGAAGCCCATGACATGATAGACTTTTCCATTAGCTGGGGAATGTTTTCCCCAAAATGCATAAATTAACTTAAACCTCAGGCTAATTAGGGGTGGAGTAGCTGGGGGAACACCTGTGAAAACCAGAGTCCACCTGAGCAGGGAGGAGCAGGGAGAAGTGTGCAGCTCCAGCTACCCCTCATTTTTACAATACTGCACCAAACTGAAGCTAAATAAAATCCTAAGCTCATCAGCTGGGAGAATCTGACCTATTTTTTCAAAGGCATTGAGTATTTTACCTTCTATACTAAAAATGCGTTCTCCAAGTGTTCCTGCTTCTTCCAGCAGTGCAGCCTCAGACGACACATTGAAGAAATACTTCTCTGTGGGGTGACTAGCAATTCCCTTGATTTCTTTAATTAAGTTTTTAGTATCAAGTTCATGCCTTATTAAGTATCCCAAAACCTTATGTAAAGAAACAGACAAACAAACAGCAAATTAAGAAGAGAGAGAAATCATCATGCTACTTCATTTCTTCCTGTATTATTTTAGCAAATATTGTACATAGTTAAAAAAATTTTACTTTTGTTCATATTACTGAATTGCTTATTAGAGTTCATTCCTATGCAAGGAACCATTCATACAGGAAAAGCACATAAGGCCGAGCAAGGGGGAAAACCACTGAAGTTGATAAGGCAATTCTAGTCTTGCTTTTTCAGCCAGTGAAAAGGCCAGTATTTCCCTCAGTTCAGACGATTAATTTGGTTTTGCTTCAGTCTCACCAGTGTAACAATGTGTGCATTACACACCACTTTTGTATACAACATATACTTTTATACATACATAACAAAAAATCCTTCAAACATGCAGTAATGTATAATTTCAGTATTACTTACAGCAATGCCAAATCTGGTTATATTGTCTTCATTGCATTTACCTATCACTGCTTTCAAGTTGGAGCCATCATGTGATTCACCGTCTGTCACAACAACCATGACTTTTGTGGCTGTTGGGCGTCCTCCCGACTCAGCTGAGAAGGCATACTGTCTGTTATAAAACATTGGGTTTATCAAACATCAATCCATCATGGATGGAATCCAGCACATACACTGAATTAGAACAAGTTGCTTCTGTAGTGCATAAGAAATGTAACCAAAGAAGCAGAAAAAAAAATAAATATGTAGGACTGGAAGGACTGGATGGTGTTTCTGATAAAAATGTGAATTCCAGGAAAAACAGTATTTTTTTTTTTTGTACAAAAATTTCTAAATGAAAAGGGGGTTGTATCAGAAGTATTAAAGTTTTAAGACACCAGGAATGGGCATCATCAAGCTCATACAAAATGGGACAGAATTATAATAGACTTCTCAATACTACTGCAAATATTGACTCCATTGATAGCTGAGCCTGTTCCTAAACCAAATTCTCAAGTTCATTTGATTCAGCATGTATTTTGGCCTAGAGTTCTGTACTTGATAAAATTTCAAACCAGCATCTTCTTGTTGAGAAATGGACCTGGTTTGTATATGTGATCCGAGTCATAAAACATTGGTTTAAATTTTCCCTATTTTTTCACACTCATGGCACTGCAGTGATAAACTGACAACAGACAAGATGTTTATATTTTCTCTGCAATCAACCAAAGCCTTATCTGCAATCACAAATGTTACTGGGCCCACTGAATCCCTGGATAAACTTTGCTTCTTTCAGTGGTTTTGTATCTTTCCTAAAACCTTGTCCACTCTGTTTGATGCACTGTCATGTTTAGAGATCTGTCATATAACAAGAAATTCTGCTGGCTACCAGAACTCATTTACAGTAGAGTTCAACCCAATGGTTAACAATATGCTTTTCAGCAATTCTAGTTTACATATTCCTGTACCAATCTGCACAAGACACTGTAAATGCACCTAAAGAATTCTGCCTAGTGCTGAGAACCTACTCCAGAGGCCCCGGGTGTATGGTCCTCCAGTGGAACAAAATCCATTATGTTCTCATTGCCACATAAGGTAGGTTACAACAGTTGCACAGTAAATCATCAATGCATCTCACCTTGCATTGTCAATGGCTTTGAAAGTATTAGTGAGATCTCCTCCCTTCTGAGATGTGTTCTCCATTGCTTTAACAACCTCATCCTTGGTTTGATATGTATTCAAGTTGAAGACTACTCGGGGATCATTAGCGTACTGAATTAAACCCACCTATGCAACAAAAAAATGGTGTTAGACTATGATGCTTTACAATTAGTTACATAGAGTCATGATGCTTACTTATGCGTCAGGTTGGTGTAAAAGTCTGCAAATGCATAGTTCTCTTTCAAAACATATAAAACCAATTAATATTAACACATTTGAAAAGCAAAGAAAGCTAAAATGCTCTTGCACTTTGTATCATTTGTTATGGACTACAGTATGTTACTGCAAATGATCTGAAAGAGTGGACATTAAATGTTTGCTTGGTTACTTCTGGAAGGGCTGATGGATAGCAATAATACAAGGAGCTCTGGGAAAAAAAGAGAAAATAGCAATAGTTCTACAAGCTGACAGCACCTCAGTCTGATCTCTTCTAAGAAAGTCCTAAAGGTTAGTTACTTCACAGCACTGCTAACCCTTCTTGTTTTTAATATAGGTAAAGCTAAAGATGTAAGATAAGATGTGCATTTAAAAAAGAGAAGATGCTAAAGGTGAGGTTCAGAAAGAACTGAGCAGGAAGCCTAGCTTTTAAGCACCTCACTTCCAAAGTAGCCCAAGGAAGAAGGCAGCCTTTGGGAGAGAGATTTCCAATGCCCCAGTCTTTGTTCTCAGAACTGTTTAGGGAAAATGGACAACTGTAAAGACAGAAGATGTTTAAAACAAAAAAACCAAAAAAAACAACAAAAAAAAAAGGCAATAAAATTTTCCTTACCATCATCAAATCAAAAGGAAAAAAACCCCTCAAAGATCAGTGAGTAAACCAGCAGGAAAAGTTCCTGTTTTAAAGATGCAGCAGTTGGAAAGTAAGAGTTGTATGAAAAGTCCATTAAAAGTCTGTTCTACTTTTATCACATCCCCAAAGGCTATTTTCAACTACTTTTACATCTAATGCATGAAAGAGATCTGACTCCCCTAGATACAACATAGACTTCTATTTTAGTTAATTTCTATTTTGGATCAAATTACTAATCCCTTTTGAAATAGGATAACCATGAGATAAAATCCCCAACACTGAGTAGGATAACTGTGTAATCTGTGGCTTTGAGTGAGGTAATGTAGTTACACAAAATCATACTTGGTTTCCTTTAAAATTGATTGGTTTAGGTTTTGTTTGGGTTTTTTTGGTCTTTCTCAAATATGTCTTTGACTTACCTGGGTCTTGTTAAGGCCTATGTCTAAGCCTTGTACAAATTTTTTCAAAAATGCCCGCACTGCATCCCAGGGATAAATGCTGTTTGACTCATCACAAACCACCACAACATCTATAACAGAGGAACACTCTAAAACAAAAATAAGAAGTGGACATTAAATGCATTTGCAGTCTCAATATACTCCTCAGCTAAATCCAGAGGTGCATATTTAGGTCTCATACAGGCAACACTTCAGATCAGGAGGCTTTGCTAGAATGAGAACTCAATAAGAGGATATGTAGGTCTTAAGCCTGTGCTGGTGCAATGCCTCTGAATATAGAGAATTAAGACCATATATACATCAGCATTGGATCACAACTCGTCAGACTTTACATAGAAATCCCAGGACTTTGCTTTTGGCACATTTTTTTTTTTTTAAAGAAATCAAAATTAACCGTCCCCAACATAGTATCTCCTGATTTTGTTTGATATATTTTCGGTTTTTTTTTTTTTTTAATTGAATAGATTTTGCACATGTTGCCTTACTTTGAACAGCTGGAGAAAAGCTTCTTAAGATCTCAAAACTTGGACTGATTTCAGAACAAACTCCTGTTGCATAGTACTGTCTTCCACACTGCTGTGCCCACAAGGGACCACAAGTCTTAAAAAATAACAAAAAAAGAAACGATAAAAATAACAAATACTTGTCTCATCATATCTACACACAAAACCACCACAAGCAGGACGACAGGCGTATAGGATCAGCGAAGCTCTCTCGGGTTATGGGGCCAGCCAGCGCCGCCTCCCTCACGCAATTCCTCAGGGAGAGGAATTCCCGCCGGCGCGGCCCCACGCCCATCCCGCGCACCCCGCGCTGCAGCGCCAACGGCGGCCGCCAGGTGGCGGCAGCGCTCCGCGCAGGCGGCCCGGGGGACGCGCGGCAGCGCCGAGCGGGGCGGGCAGGGAGCCGAGCCGGGAACAGGGACCCGAGCCGGGAGCCGAGCCGGGAACAGGGATCCGAGCCGGGAACAGGGACCCGAGCCGGGAACCGCGACCCGAGCCGGGAGCCGGGAGCCGGGAGCCGACCAGGAACAGGAACCCGAGAGGGGCGGGCAGGGACCCGAGCCGGGAGCCGGGACCCGAGCCGGGAGCCGGGACCCGAGCCGGGAGCCGGGACCCGAGCCGGCAACAGGGACCCGAGCCGGGAACAGGGACCCGAGCCGGAAGCCGAGCCGGGAACAGGGACCCGAGCCAGGAACAGGAATCCGAGAGGGGCGGGCAGGGACCCGAGCCGGGAACCGGGACGGGGGACCGACAGCTCGGACCCCTCCGAAGGCCTCGTCCCAAGGGGAATTCACCTCGCATTTACAGCGTGAATTGCACCACCTCCCGCCTCGCGGTGAGCACTCGGCTGCACCGGCGGGAGAGGTTTGCCCCTGGCTGCTCATGCCCCCCGGCTACGTGTGTCGTTGGCTTCGGGGGAAAATGACCCTGCTTCGCTGCTGGAAACTATCTCTGTAAACAGAAGTATTTTCAGCTGCATCATCCTGCTGTCATTCACGTCTTTCAGCATCTCTATATGTCCTGATATCAACCACGTATTAATACAGTATCTTGCCGTGAGAATATAGGGGGAGTTGAGTGTGTGTGTGTGTGTGTGTGTGTTTCGAGGTGGCAAGTCAGTGGGTGTATTTCCTTCTTAAAAGAAAACATTATACACTAGAGGAAATAAATATAACCTCTACATAACCTCTCCAACTGTTTCGTGAGAAATTGTAGTTTCCTTAAATATACACTCTGGTTGCACCCACCTTTATTTAGGAAAAGAGGGTCTTTTCTCAAGAATACTAGAGGGTAGAAAAAGTAATTAAATTCAAAAGTAAGTCGAAAATGAGCTAAATCCCCTATTTGATTTCCCAGTGAGAAACAACATCAAAGTATCCTAAGATATTTGACCAGATGGTGGATTTTGTAGATGAGAAAGGAAGTATATCCACATTATCTGATCTTGAGGTAAGTGCTTTTTTTTAGCTGCTACACAAGGCATGGCTAGTTCTTACTGAAAAAGACAGATTTTTAGAGAGGTGAAAGGTAGAAAATAAATCATCTCTATGGAGCTGGAGGAGGGTTACTGACCTTTAAAATTAATTTTAAGTTCTTTTTAGATCACTCTTATTTGCCCATTTTCTAACTTTTTTTTCTGTATTGGTGGTAGTTCAAAACTGTGATGTTAACCTTGGAGCAAAAATCAAAAATGTTCTAATAATTTCTGTTGATCTTCAGAGGAACAAAAACAGGGGAAAATTAATGTTCTAGCATAGCTTAAGTCAGAAATTTAAGATGCATCATTACTGAAGAGGAGATCACATATGAACTGAAAGGCAAGGAGACAGATGAACTTGAAAGGCAAAAAGTTACAAAGGGGTGGAGACTTGCCCTTCAGGACTAACATTAAGAAATGTGGACATAAACTGGAAGTCATTGAATGGAAGGGAGAGAAGCAGATGGACTGGGCACTGGGTGACTGCAGGGTGTCTGCAAGCATGCAGCCAGCAAAACAAATATGACTTAAAGATGTGTGACAAGAAGCTGTTGAGTTGGAGAAATACCAAATACACTGCATAGTGCCTGGGAAAGACTCACATGGAATACAGCAGAAACCTGTATGTCACTGATGTTTGAGAGAGACATATTTTAAAAACAACATTTCAGCCAAAAAAACTCTGTATTTGTTTAGCAAGGCAAAGGAGAAAGGTGGTTGTGAGCTGTCAAATAGAGAAGGGAGATTTCACATGCAGGGAGATGGGAGCTGCTTCTTGAAACTAAATGCACAACACTGCCCAGTAAACAAACTGATAAAAATTTAGGTGGGAAATTCATAAACACCATGTTAACTGTCAGTGAAATTATTCAGCACCTCTCCAACAAGACTAAGCATGCCTCAGAAAAATGTAATGAGTGTGTGGGAAACGACTGCCCTGTGCTTGGAATACCTGTGGGAAGCAATCCCCTGGCATCAAACAGCCGAAGCAGCAGGACTGGGAGCTGTAGCACAGACATGCCAGCCTGAGTCACACTCCCAAGCCAAACAGTCCAGGGACTGAGCATGCAGCACAGACTGGCACAGGCAGATGGAAGCTGAGAGAGACCACAGGAGGAAGGAGAACAGTGAGCTGGGAGGAGGAAACCCTGAAATAACCCACGGAGCCCATCACAGAGGCCAGCTGCAACAGAGAGAGTCTTGGAGCAAAGTCCCAGCTGGAAGCAGCTTGCAAATATGAGCAGGCTGTCCACGCATGGGGTTCAATACCTGCCACAACTAAACCCTGGGGCTTTTGGTATATGTGGAGGCTGAGTAACAGATAACCACCTGTCTTCAGAACCTCGTTCTCCTTATGTCAAAAAAGAACTCTTGTTGATGAAGATGAGACTGTTTATGTCTTAGAATTCAACATGGCTTTTTTGAGTTTTTTTTTTTTCTTTTTTAAATTTAAGGAGAATGAATCAATAACATGTGGAACAGGAAATACTTTTTAACTGAGAGAAGTTCAAATATTATTAGAAAATACAAATTTCCCTGCATGAGATATTTTATAACACTCTGGTTACTCATACTGACTAAAAGTGCGGATGCATAGGACATTAACATTAAATTAAAGTATTATTCAAGAGAGAGAATAAGTTTTTTTAATCAAGGCCTTTACAAGCCACAAGTCAAGAAAATTACTGTTGCTATATTTTGAAGTCATGAATAATTTTACTAGTTCCATGAGGACTGCTGGAAAGGTTGGAATTAGGCATACTTCTAAGTACTTCATGTACTACTTGTAACTACATGTTAATGAATATAATAAATACTTGAATAGTTTTGTGATTACTAGGAAGATGCAACAAAAAACCACAAAGTTTAAGGACAGCCTAGAGTTCTTCTCTCTCTACTTTATTGTTTTACTTACATACTGCGCATGGCTACATCAAACTGAAATACACCTACACACCAAGAGTTTTCATGCTTATGATTAGGATCATAAAAAAGTATATTCAACAGGCAAGTACTTCCTTTCAAGTAAGAATTATATTTTGCAGGCTCCAAAGACAGTGGTTTATGAAATATACTGAGAAATATACTGAGGAAATGCATCCTCTTCCAAGCTCACTAACCAAATAAAAGGGGCTAGGAATACTGATATCTCAGGAAAACAGTGCCTGTGCAAATGTGAATGATAGAGGAGAGACTGTATAAAGTCAATTGAAAGAACAATCAGAACTATACAAGATTGCATTAAATAGTTTAATGGTGGAAATATTCTTGCCTATATTGTCTGACTTAAATTACTGAGACATTAATTGGGATAAGATGTTTAGATAAACAACAAAGGAGAGACCTCACAATTTTTCCTGCATTAATGATACATTTCACAATTGATTTTGGGCCCTAGGTAATTGCAGTGGGATGTACTAATCCATGCTGCATAATAAAATACACTTAGCCTGGACTTATGAAAAAATGTAGAGAATTCTGGTTTCCTGATCTCTTCAGAAGGTTCTGTGTGTACTGCATATGATCTTGATACATACCAAAAATCCTCCAGTTTTTGAGTTCTGTATCAGAGTCAAGCCAAGGTTCATGTCCTCCTTAATTTCAGTCACATTTGGAATATTTATTAAAGCTGAAATAAAATTAGATTAAGAATGACAGAATAATAAATAAGATGCAGAAGTAATTTACTAAGTTATAATTTGTTTCAAAAACTTTCATAAGATTAGATTTTTTATAATCTAAGGTGCCTTTTCCAAATGGCTGCATACAATTCTGAGACAAAAGAAATAAAAGCCAATCTTTGGGGAAAAAAATTGCTAACCATCAAATATAGACATCAATTAAATATGAACATTTAGACTATCTGCCCACAAGAGAGCTAAAGGCAAAAGAGAGGAAGAAAAAAATCTACCTATTGCATGTTTTTGGCTGGCTGAATAGCTGCAGCTGAGTAGCTACTGTTACATTCCTCAGGACACCAGACTCCTCTGATCCAGTATCAGGCTTTAGACAAAAAACTGGAAGGGGCAGTAGAGGGCAGAAATTATCTGCACCACAAATAAACACAAAGGAGGCATCTCTGCACACCCTGCTGCCTCATATTTTCACTGTCTCCAAACCTGAACTCCATTTTATAGCTAGTTTGCAAGCACAGACACACACCCCTCCCTGGTTTAGGGAGGACAGGGACAGGCACCTGCCCCTGGATGCCAGCATGGAGCCCTGCGCCCACCAGCCACTGGCTTTGGGACCCACAGTGCTCCTGCTCCTTGGCTGTAGGGTAAAGACCCCAGGTGCTCCAGTGGGTGAAACTGGAGCCTCAGTGCCTCCAGCAGCTGGCACCACCTGGCCTGAGTCCAGTGGCAGGCACCAATTTTTGCTCAGACAGACAGATGTCTCATCAGCACTGAGGCCCTGCAGCACACACAGAATCTGAGATTATGCGGACAGCTAGTTAAGAAAAGTTTAATAAGGTAGATTGGCCTTGTAGATTGTGGTACAAGCACAAGGGAAAACTGAACAAGTGCAGCAAGACACTGTTAGTTAGAACGTACCTTGTAAATTCAATTTTTTGCATGTGTTTTTGGACACACCAACAGGACATGCATATATATCTCCAGTTCTGTTCACGGGATAGCCACTCCAGGGTGAACCAACCAACACCCTGAAGGAAAAGGAACTTCATTATGTCCATAAAGATACTGAAAAAGTTCAGCAGCAGCATTGATGGCAGACTATAGGTAACAGGTAGAGAGGCTTTCACGAGCACCCAAAGCATTCAGGTGTAGGAGTCTTCTGCAGAACTGTTCAAAAGCTTTACTTGCATGTCAATACACTGCACTGGATTCACCAGAGGCAGCTTTGGTGGAGAAGAAGAATGGGAGAGCCTTTGGGAATTCATCTGCCTCCAACACATGTACCATTTTTAATGTGACATTATGTCATAGGTCAGAAGAAATACAGTGAAGGTACTAATATATATAGACAGATAAAAATGTAGAAATGTATATGTTGGGGATCAAGATACATATTATTTATTTTTCTATCAGTTAATAGTTAACTGATTCCTTTTGGGTTATTCTTTTAACTGATAAGAAGCATTTTCTACAGGATCTGCTCAGTAACAATAAAACACTTATGTCTGAGCTTGAGCACTACCACACCTTGATAACCCTGAGTCAGAAAGAAAATACTGCAGGTGGTAACAATCTGATGCATAAAGTCTGTAATCCTGAACAAGAAATTTAATACTTATGATAATATTACCTGCAACACAAAGTGATTCATGTTGTCTGATTAATTTGTTTATCTGCCATAAGGTTTCCCCCCAACATCTGCCCCTCAAGACTCTTTATTTTTATCTGAAAGCCTTCACAAAAGTTTAGTTCACCTTCTTGGAATACTGCTTAAGAACACCTATCTTTCATCAAAAGTCTCTAAATGATGATCTCAAGGGTTATTAAAAATAAAGCAGATTATTGAAAATCGGGGACTGTGGGTATTTGCTCCAGCAGCAATATGACTTTTTTTTCAAACTGAACAATCCATGGTAGTAAGTAATACATTTTGGAGACTGTAGGAGGACAAGCAAAGGGGCCCCAATACAGAATATTGAATTCAATTAGAAATAATCTTTTTTTAGTCCGTCAATAGGTTGTTTAGAGCAAAATTGCTATTCTCTAAAATTTTATAGGTAGCTAACCTATACTTTTATACCTTGTGCTATTAAAAAAAAAGTGAAATTATTATATTTTAAGGCAATTTCTATATATATCATATTAACTTCCTAGGGATCATCTGATTTTACTGCTGTGATGTTAGTTTGAATAAAATGGTTATGACAAAAAGGAGTTTTACATGCACAAGAAAGAATTTTAGACCTTTCTAGTTTGCTCAGAGAAAATACTGCTAAACTGCAGTTTCTTTTTTAAGTTTATTTCACCTTGATTAAATGCAAATAACATTATTTTATCGGTTCAGCCAGGGGTTTGGTTTCAGATTCTCTTTCTTATGTGTCTGGATATTTTAAGAATGCCTAACTTCTTCTCAATTACCTTGTTGGAAAAAGGTGATCATGCAGGCAGCAGGAACAGGATTTCTATCTGTACTTCTATCATCTCTAAATATGCAACTTAGCTTCATACAAACACCTCTCTCTATCAAAACAATTGCAGTAGCTGTGAGGAGGCCTCTGATTTTCTTGGTTTTTTAATGAATGTTTCTAAGCCTTTTCAGCACAGTGGAAACAAGAACTGCCACAGCTCAGGACCAAGTAAATAGAGCTCATAAGCAGCTACTGCACTGGCCATGTGCCAACAGATAACATAATCTGCAAATACTTGCAGTGACACAGAGGGCTGGAGCTGGTCAATAGTGGGAGGAAGAAGGAGGAAGAACAGGAGGAAGACATGGTATTACACTCTCCCACCTTGCTAGGTATTAATGAGTTGGGTACAAGCATATAAAATGCTAACTGGGCTGATGGGAGAGAAAGTTTAAGAGTTTTTGTGGAAAGAGGAAACAGCTTTAAAGTCAATGGCAACACTGCATGTGCAATATCTGAAACTGGAACAGCTTTCCAGCATTAACTGTCAAACTGAACATTGCACTGTGTACATTTATAAACACTTGCATTTTCTTCTACTTTCCCAGAAGACAAACATATTTCAGAGTCCTTGCAGGATGACAGCTACTGTTCAGAGAATGGCCTTGTATCTTGGAAATACCCACTGCAACTACTCCCATCTAGTCATGAAACTCACTGTGAATCTCTGTGTTGTGCTGGCACAGCTCTGCAGCCACAGGTTTTCCTGAGAGCCCAGAGCACACAGTTTCACCCAAAAGAGTGAGTGAGAAGGAGAAAAGGAACAGAAGCATGCTTGAGCACCAGCTGACCCCAAATCCAAGCCTAACTCCAAACTACCTCCATGCTCCACCCCTGCTATTGGCAAAGAGACAAACATCATCCCTGCTCTAGCATTTGCTAAAAGCTGTTCTCTCCTTTTCAGCATGCATGCTTTTGCTCATTCCATGGGCATTATATGCCTCCTATTTTCCCTGCCCTCAACATTAACTGCAATCCAGACATCCACTTATACCAAGGAACTATCACTTCTAAAACTTGATATTCACAAGATAATTTTGCTTTTGCTACCCCTGAAACTAACATTGGGGTTACTGCTTGGTGCAAACAGGAAAATGTAAGACAAAACAAGATGAACTTTTCTCATTTTAAATCCAGATTTAAATCTATGCCAAATAAAGAAATTTAATTTTGTCTTTCATTTGTCTTGCACTCCCTCACAGTTTACTGGGACTTTTTTTATTAATTTATTTTTCTGTATCCCTTGTAGATTTGTAGAGTCTGTAAATCTCAATGTCATACCTATATTGCAGGCCAAAAAATGCCACTCCATACACAGAATTCACACATAGAACTGACTGTTACTGATGGTGATTTTCAGAAATGAGCAGAGTGATTAAACCCATTGCTTTATTTGACTTAAGTAGTCTAACCTGTCATCAATACGTGCCTGAGAAAAAATTATTTACTGACTTAGGCCAAGCTTAGCCCCCTACTTTTGCCAACCTTAAAGGCTCTAGGAAATAACATAATTTCTATTTCTTTTGTATTTTTTGCCTTACTTAATATTTAATACCAGCCTTAATCTATGTTAGAAATCAGAAAGTCCTACTTGCCTTTCAAAATTAACATAAACCATTACAGTAGGGAGTTACACAACACTGCTCTGGGAAAATGCATGTGTATCTTTCTGAAACATCAGAAGTGAAGACAGCAAGGGTGTATCTGGTTAGCATCCTGCTAACTAAATTTTTTTTTTTTTTACTGTAATTAGACAGGATACATGAGACAAAGCGAAACGGAATATATCAAGAAAGAATGCAAGAAAGCAGTACTAAAATATTTGAAAATGCTTGTTTCCAAATAAACTGTATCATGTATAATGTATTAATTAAGGCTCTTTTTCAGCCATGAGTTAAATATTTATTTTTACAAAACCTCTTTATGCATCCTTGCAGACCGTCTTTACAAAACACCATAGTGAGTATAATGTAATATTCTACTGATGTTATTATTCATCTCCCTAATCATTCTCCAAGGCGGTATACAAAGCAATGGCACTAGGAAGTCAAATGAAGTTCAGCAGCAATGCCTTACCACACAAGCTGCAGGAGTGGCAGATCAAAGTGCAACAGGAATTATTTCTGGGAAATTACACCATGACAAAGCTAGTAATCAGCAAACTGTGATGCAGCAGAAAGCAAAATCAGAATTCATAGTAAAGGGCTGAATTCCCAGCTGTTGTCTGAGCATGTTTTGTATTTCCTGTTTTCTTTATTTTTTTCCTCTCTTCTCATGTATTTGCTTTTTATTGTGTTGTGTTGTGTTTTGTTTTCTAAACATGAGGATGGCTAATAGGAAAATAAGAGTAGAAATAACCTTTTAGATTATCTGGCCTTTTTCCTACAATTACAGGAAGTGGTGAGTAGATATGAAGACCAGAAAACCCTTCACGCTCATAGATGCTTCTCTGCACACACTAAAGCATTTCACACCATCTAAAACTTTTGATCCTTTCAACAAGAATCAGAAGTTCCAAAACTACAGTGAGCTATGGCAAGATAGTTCGAGTAACAAACTCAGAAGTCCTAGAAAAAAGCAGCCAGAGCTTCCCCAAGCAGAAAAAGGGCAAACTGTGGTGCATGCAGTCAGGGAAAACAAAACTGGGTAAAGAACTCAGCATTAGCAGTGGTTCTGGCACTGAAAAGACAGAGCTGCAACAATGGCAGCTTCTGTTAGGAGAAAAAAAAAAAAAAACAACCAAAAAATTATCCTCCTCAAAAGAAACAGCCTTTCTCATTAAAATCAGAAAGCTTTGAAAATGTACTGATTTCAATAGGAGTTCATACAAAAATGTGTCTTTCTGGCAAAATATCTTATTGGTCTGAAGATGCTGCACAGGTCATCAGGAGAAAGGCCACTATATTTGGCAACCAGTGAGAAGTACGTAATGATTTTTAAAACTACTTTTGGTAGTGCAATAATTATGAGACACATAAATAACTGCACTGTATATTGTGTCATTACTGACATGTGAGATGAAACAAAATGTTTTAAGACAAAAATCCCACAATAGTAATTCAAAACCAAAAAAATTTTAAAAATTGCAAATTCTAAGCACTCAGGCACAGCTGAGCATGTGTCTGAAGACACGTGTGTGTAGAAAAAAGCATTTCACAGCTATCTACAACTATTTCAATCTTCCTCACCTGAGACAGCTATAAAACCAATTCTCAGCATGGAGTAAATATGGTTATCTCTGAGGAATATACTGTCAGCTGCTGTTCAGGGAATGCACATTCAAGATGAACTTGATAGGGTACAATCTGGCTTTCTAAAAGATTATATTTATAAAATAACAGAAATTTTAGTTTCAATTTAAGACTCAAATGTAGATTATCTCTTGACAGGGAGAACCACAGCATAAACTGAATTATGTTTCTGGTGGCTAATTACTTGTGTGGCCAACTGCTTTTCTAATTGATGAATTTCATTGGTATTTGCAATTTTCCTCAAGTTCATGGAAGAGACCCTGTGTTAAAATCCCAACCAAAAACTCTGAAAAACTTGAGCTGGGCTTGACTTGTAAGTTTGTCCTTATTTATGAGGCTCATCAATGCACAGCAGATTAGTGCCCAATTATCCTGGATCATCTGTCTTTAACACCGTCTTACTTGGTGGTTTGGGCCACAGTGTCCCAACATGTACCAGACTCTTCAATAGTCCTGCATTCCTTTTTGGACTGTTTTCCCTCTTCTCTCTGAACTCATCTCCAAGCAAAAGTGAAAACCAGTAACAGTTCTGCAAAGATTCTCTCTTTATCATTTCTTTAGTTCTTACTGCCTTAGGAGATGCAACTCCTGGAAATACTGCTGAATAACATAACTGGCTTTTGCTGTATTTCTGTAAGTCTCCTTTCTACTCTTTGAGTACAGGAGGTTTTTTAAAGCTGTATTTTATATAGCACCATGTGAACTTATTAAGCAAAGTCTGGGAAGTGATAAAATTTCTGGTGGACCTCAGATTCTGGATAACCTCATCTGGGGAGAGATGGTACCCCAGCAGCCCATGATGTGGTGAGCAGCCTCATTCTCTGTCCCTGAACAGAGTTTTCTGATATATCACATTCTTGCTCACAGTGACGCTCTCTCCACAAAAGCATATGATGATAAATGCTCCCCTCAGACAGAAAAATCACCCTGATCTTATCTCAGACTGTTTATCTTGTTCCCAATTCAGCCATGTCAACAAGAACTCTGCGCATGGATTGTAGCCTCCTCATGGCTCATAGGAGAGGACAACTCTACTGAGCAACTTGAAAGGGATTGAATGTTCTGTTTGTTTAGGTTGGGGTTTATTTTTTGTCTGCTTGGTTGGGTTTTTTGGTTTGGGTTTTAATTTTTTTGTTTGTTTGTTTGTTTGTTTTTAATAATGCATGCAAGATAAAGCTCTATTGTCCCAAGAAAAAGATAATAGCCTAGAAATTAAGAGAACAAGACAGTAGAACATGACTCACTTTTTTTTTAAGCTTGCCTAATGATTTTTTTGAGTGGAAGACTTAAATGACTTTTCTTCACTGAAGAGTTTCTAACAAATCCTAGTTGCAAGGACAAAAGCTGGTAAAATTTCCCTGATTTTTGGAGATAACATCAGACACCATGCTGTGAAAGATCTAATGGTGAAGTGCCTACATACAGAAAAATTTACCAGATTCAAAATATTCATATACTTAGGAGCAGATTGGTTGAACTCCATGGTCATAAAGGTCATTTCCAACCCAAATGATTCCATGATTCTGTAAGGTAGGACAAGTTAAACCATAGTTACTTTATTTTCTTTCTATCCAGCACACATTATTCAAGAAAGTGGCAGTGCAGGAGTTTTTATATTTGAAGCAAAACTAAAAGAGGGAACTATAAAACATAAATAGCTTGAATGGATCAGGCATCTATTGCTTCTTCTGCAAGCTTTCAGAAAAGCTCACTAGAAGTATAAAACACAACAATTTCTCCATATATGAGGGAAAAATGTTCAATTCAGTACTGGCACACATTCTTGTTCTCCTTCAATGGCTTTACAGAGAAGTTGGGGGGTTTTTTTGGTTGCTTTTTTTTTTTTTTTAAGAGATCTCTGATCTATGGGTGACTAAACACATAATTAAAGCAGGCAGAAATGTGGTGAGAAGCCACCACAGCATCAGATGAAGAGTGGGGGTAGGTTGGAAGCCTGCTCAGCTGAGGGAGAGAAAATGCCAAGGTTTTAATTCAGAGGCTGCAGCTCTGCTCTCCTCTCGCTGTGTCTCCTGGTCCCTGGAAGCAAACACTGCTGAGAAGTGGGGGCTGTATGTTTGTGCGTGCAGCTGACGACAGCAGCGCCGTGCCTCTGAGCAGCGCCGGCACAAACCTCTCACTGCCTCAGTGACTCTGTGCTGCTTTTCCAAACTTATAAACTTATAAAAAACTGCAAAATACATTTTCACATGTGACATCTTACTTTCTCTTTACTGAAAAAAGTGCAGTTAGTGAGTGGGTTGTCACAAAAGCAGAACTGCTGGTTTTTGGCTATTTGGGTTCTGACACAGTTCCTGTCCATGGAGGATGACCGGTCTGAAGTGTCTCAGTGTACTGTAATATGCACAGTCTCGTGTGGCTTTCTGCTCTAGACTTAAACAAATAGCCACTGAAGAGTTCAGTAGTTCTCAACTGCTTTCAAAGACTTGCAGTCCTTACACATAAAGACATCTTAAGATTTGTGCCTATTGAGGCTGCAGAAGAGGAAACAACATGTCTTCCACTAAATTCACTTACTCCCAATAATATGTTATAGTTCTTCTTGAAACCAACATTACTAGAAAAAATATTTTACTAATTGCTCATCAATCCCAATGTTGTGGCAACAGAGGATTTCAGGTCAAATTTTGTGGCTGAAGAGATGTAGTAAACACAATACTCTGCTATGATTGTGTTTTCATAAACATCCAAATACACTATCCCTTGCAAAGCCAATAGTTATTCCTGTATCAGACACAAAATTATATACATTTAGTTTAATTTTAATAATTAGAACTCGCTAGACCTAATAATTGGTTTTGACCTTAACAATGTTAAAATGGAAAAATATCCCACATATATGTAAAGAGTAACAAAGATGCTCTGGGTACACAAAGGAATGAAGTGCTGGTTAAAATTCTAGAGAAACTGTAAGCCTAAGGAAATTATAATATTGGAGATAAACTCAAAGATTACCATAAGAAAGACCTCGGGTTAAGGAAAGACATGATGTTAAGGAAAAAAGCGTGAACCATCACATGCACAAACTTTTAGAATATCTCAACTTTTGGTTTAATAACATTAAGTATTTATTTGTAAATAGATAGCTGTAATATAAAAACAAATTAGCCAGAATCCCTTTAAATGAGATGTGGAATTGTAAAAGAAATTTTAAGAGTTGCAACATTTTTTTACTCAACCTTTTAGTTGGACATAAACCAACCCATTCAAACTGCTTACCATTTGCCTTGTTCATTTATAAACTGTTGAACTGCATATCCAAACTGCTCTCTTGGTGGACCAGAAAATATTTTTGCTTCAAGGAGCCCAACATTGTAGGCTTCACAACAGTTATGAAGAATGCCTGTTAATAGAAAGATTATGATTATAACAGAAGCAATTAAAGAAAAATTTTGATCCCAGTGAAAAAGGCTCTCCATCTGCGATAACTCCCCCAACAGAAGAAAATAAATACAGCCTTTGACACATGCTTGAAAAAACAGTGATTTTGCCACAGTACCCTGGCCATGCGAAATGCCTCTCTAGCACTCTTTATGTGTGTTGTATTACTGTGGGCAGAGATCAGTGACTCATTCACTGTTTGCCTTAACAAAAGTTCCAGCATTACTAATGGGAACGTTTTAGCTGAAATGATTCAGAGGTCTGTTATCCTCCTTTACCTTCAGGCATAAATTAGGCTTACAGCACAGCAAATGCATCAACAGCCTGGTGAGGTACACTAGAATCACAGAATCTTTTAGGTTGAAAGAACCTTACTCAACCACTGTGAAATCCACCAATAAACCAGGTCCCCAAGTGCTACAACTACACATCTTTTGAAAACTTGCAGGGATGGTGATTCCACCACTTCCCTGGGAAGAGTGCTTCCATACTTGACAGCCTTTTCCAGGAAGAAATTTTTCCTAATGCTCAGGTTAAACCTTCCCCGGGGCAACTTGAGCTCATTTCTGCTCATGCTATTGGTTGTTACCTGGGAAAAGACACTGACCCCCACCTGGGCACAGCCTCCTTTCAGGTAGTGGTGGAGAGTGATAAGGTCTCCCCTGAGCCTCCTTTTCTCCAGGATAAACACCCCCAGCTCCCTCAGCTGCTCCTCACAGGACCTGTGCTCCAGACCCTGCCCCAGCTCCATTGCCCTTCTCTGCACTCTCTCCAGCTCCTCGGTGTCTTTCCTGCAGTGAGGGCCCAGAGCTGGACACAGCACTCGAGGTGTGGCCTCACCAGTGCCCAGCACAGGGGGACAATCCCTGCCCTGCTCCTGCTGGCCACACCATTGCTGATCCAGGCCAGGATGCCATTGCCCTTCTTGGCCACCTGGGCACACCCTGGCTCATGTTCAGCTGCTGTCACCAGCACCCCCAGGTCCTTTCCAGCCACTCTGCCCCAGCCTGTGGCACTGCCTGGGGTTGTTGTCACCCAAGGGCAGGACCTGGCACTTGACCTTGTTGAACCTCACCCCATTGGCCTCAGGCCACGATGCAGCCTGTCCAGAACCCTCTGCAGAGCCTTGCTGCTCTCCAGCAGATCAACACTCTCACCACCCAACTGGATGTCACCCGAAATCTGACTGAGCATGCACTCGATCCTCTCATCCAGGCAATGGAGATATCAAAGCAAAACTGAGCCTTGGAACACTGCTTGCGACCATCCACCAGCTGGGTGCAACTCCATTCACCTCAACTTTTCATGCTCAAATGAATGTACCTGCTAATACTGTTTATATTTGAGTTTGTGGCACTGGAATAAAAATGAGACTATCTGTTGCATCAGAAAACCTAAATTTCTGAGTCATTTCATTATCATGCCAGAAGCCTTTGTTTTCAGTCCAAACAGTCTGAACAGTTGTCCAAACAGGAAAACTTAGAACTACAAACATACAAGGTAGAACAGCATTAATGAATTGTGACAGTTAACATTGAATTCTACTTAGCTGTGGTTTTGTTCTTAATTGCTTTTCCTTGGGCACTTATGTGCCTGGGAATAATGGCGCACCATTCCATGCCATTTTGGAAGGAACCAACAATGTGGACTGGGGACAGAGTTGATTTTGTAGAACATGGGGGTCCACTCCTCATCCATCAAGGGTCTGATTTTTTTCAGATCAAGAACTGTAGGTGGATACCTAGGAGAATATGCACTGGGAAAGCTGCAGGAAAAAGACCAGACTCTCCTGAGGGACTCTGCTGTGCATATATAACTCCTTCCCCAGTATGGAGGTGGGAGGACTGAGATAACAGTGGGATTCCAGCAATAAGTTACAGCTCAGCTAAGGAACACCTTAGAGCTCCTGAAAAGCCTCCAAAAATGACAATGATGGAAGAAATCATGACTTGTGGTTGCACTGTGCAGCTACTCCCTGAGGTTCCCAGATGAGGCAGGTTCACAGAGCTGCTCATGGGTTAAACAACATCCCTCATGTTTCCCCTCCCTTCCTGTGTGCCCAGACAGAATGAGTTTTATCTGCTTTACACACAAATATGCCTGACCACAATTATTTAGTATGAGTCATTCTGTAGTAAAGAAGCAGCCTTTTCAATAATCCCTTACAACAAGGATACTTTATGAAGAGATGTCATCTTAAAAATATAATCTCAAATTCTAATAATTTCTCTAGTTTTGATGGGCAGAGAGCTTACTGCTGGTATCGCTTTCTCCCAGGTCCCAGGAGCAGCTTTGGAAGAGAGGTTAACAGTGTTTATATCAGCATGAAACAGCCTATCACAGTAGCTGAATTATAATAGTAATAATGATAATAAAATCATAGTGAAAATATTAAAATCACTACCACAGGTTTGCAGGCAAAGTTCACGACCTGTAAAAAGTGTCAAAGTATTTTGTACCCTTGCCCACAGAATTCAAAACAGGAATATCACTAGCAGAAGACTAAATACAACTCTAAAGGAGTTACTACTTTTTTACCACAAATCCAAACAGGAAATCATATATTAGTTATCTCAAACAACCACATCTACAGTCAGCCTCTGGAAAGCAAGAAGTCACCCACAGCTAGAGGTATAGTTTCTTGAGAAACATCCTTAGAGATAAATAAACTTCTTGAGTCAAGCTATTTAAGACTGGAGAAGCGAATGTGTACAGACTCATTGCCCTGTGTTTTGCAAGCCTTTTGACACTAAACACGACCTCATATAATCACAGTTTATGTCTGGGTTTTGAGGACAAGGAAACGGTGTATTGAGATAGTAATCGACAATTGCCAGTAATTCCTTTGTGTTCTAATATACTTGTATTTTATAAAAACATTTTTTTCATGTCATATCCTGAGGGTTTTTTTGGCATCTGTTGTTAAATTGTATTATCAGTCAGAAATCAAGCATGATTTAGCAGTTTTCCATTCTCAAGAGGCCAAAGGAGACTACAGCACAGCACCATCCTGCATGTAAATACTGAAGAACCCTCCACATTATATGTTGCACATGAAAATAAACCCTGGCTTTCAAACTTAAGAGACAAAAACAATCTAGAATAATAAATAGTTCCAGTCTGACCCAAAATCCAGTGACATTTAGAGAAAAACTCGTGACTCTCTGGATTGTTACACACTCATTAGCAAATCACACTGCAAGCAAAATTGCTGAGTGCATTGGACAACTTTGGTGCAAATACATGGAAGATGTTTCTAATTTGTGTCCAAGGTGAGAGTTTTGTTAAATGCTACAGGCAGGGCAAAAATTTCCTCCAGAAGTGGGTGAAAGTACAGGGAGCAGGTATGACAGCCAACAGCCTGAAGGAAAGTCCCCGTGGTTCAAATTCCCCTGGGGTGCTGTGACAAGTCAGATGAACAGCAAAATGTGTGGTATGTTGCGTGTTGGCTGTTCATCTCCACCCTTGACCTCACACCAGTGGGTAGCAGCTATCCCTGAACCTCCCAGGGCCACTCTCTGTAGTCCTATTTTCTCCAAGATGGGGGCTTATTCCGAGGAGTAAGGACATTGCCTGTCCCTTCACTGGGAAGCTTCAACTCCTTGTAGCTCCCCTGGGCTTCACCACAGCTTACAGAAGCAATGTCCTTTTTCTCTTCCCATGGTGTGACACAGGCCTTCTTCTCTCTGAACCATTTCACCCATCCTTCCCATTTACCACTGGGGCTTGATTTTATTCTTTTTAATCATTTGCACAAGTGCAGCATCAGAGTACTGCTCTTTGAGAGCAAAAATGTACAGCTGGAATAATGGAGAGGTGTCTGCCAGATCACAGGTCTCTTTAAATTTGCCTCTATCATGTTCACTTTCTGGACAGGCAGCCAGTCAAGGACAGTGAGAACAGAAGAGCAAAAAAGCAATCATAAAACCCAGCCTCTGAAGACACCCTGTTGGTCTGCAGTGTTCTTACAGATCAGTTTTGCCTCTTACCCACAACTGCTTTGCAAAAATCAAAGTATAAATGCTGGAAAACAATCGGACTCAGCACAACCATTTTCAAAAGAACTTAGTTTCAGCATATTTCAGTCACATTTTAAATTCCACATTTTTATATAATTGTCAGCAGATTTTTTAGATCTACTCCACACAAATCTTAGTTGGCTTGGGCCTAGCAAGTTTATACTGGCAATAATATAGCAGGCATTTTCCCTGCCATTTTCTTCCATCTTATATAGTGCTTACACTATAAGGACATCTTTTATACATTTTGTACATCTATCTTAATGTAGTATCCATAAAAAGAAACTCAAGCATTTGGAGCCAAAGAAGAGAAAATTCTAAGTTTCCTTTAGACCTATTTTAAGCCTGTGCAAAATAAGAGGGTCTCTTATGCATTAAAAGGGTGCCAATCATTGAAGTATCTAGGTTCAAAGTACTGTATATTCCAGGCTGGAACGATTCAGTATCTGTTGCTGCCTTCAGGCAATGAACTTTGATAATTTAAGAATCTTGAAATGAAGAAAACTAATTCACTATCTGGATTTTAATAGCTTTTGGTGACAGACTTCTACTTTGTGACCTAATGATCATGATGAGAGATTGGTCGGGCAAGTAAAAATCTGCTTCCTAACTTCTGTCTGTAAATGGCACTTTATTTACAGCCAAGTAAACAGACTCCATGGAACAAAGGAAGCTAGATACGAGCCTAAAGCTTCTAAAAGCCCCTCTGCGGACTTCAAAAGCAGCAGTTCCTCTCCTCTGGGAAAATTGCTAAGGCAGTTCAGTTTAAAGGGAACACCTTCACTAAGTAGAGTAGTCCCAACATCTAGCTTCAGAAAGGAAGTGCAAGAAAAGAAATCCTAAAGGGATAACAGAAACTCTAAGCTTTCTAATAAACTCCAGTATCTCTCTGCATGGTATTTTTTTCCCCTGGTAATTCCCATATGTAAGCAACCGCATTATTGCAGTGCGAGCCATGGGAACTGCAGTGTGGTTATATAGCTGGTTTTATAATTTAACAACAGGATTTTTTTTTCTCCGAGCAGGATGAAAAATAATGCATGTTATGACTGGACACTTTTAAGCCTCAACGTGTGGGAATTCCTTTGTAACTATAAATGACATATCTAATGATAGCTCTAACGCCTTCTGTTTACACTACAAGCTGAAGCAAGTTTTAATGAAGCAAAAGCTCTTATTAGGTACACCCAATTCATAATTGTTTTGATTTTGTCAGCAAAGTTCACAGCTTAAAGTGATCAAGCAAAAAATGTCTGTTGATGTCAAGATTATAATAGCTGTTTTATTGAAGTCCCTTATTCAGATTAACATCGAGCATAAAAACATCAACAGGATAAAAAATGAAATTTGATTTTTATGTATTTGATTATTTCATCTAGTAGAACAACTTTATACAGCTCTAATAGAATGTACTGAATGTATTATTAGCCTGTATTTTGTATCATAGGTATCATAATAAATGTGTCATTTTATTTTCACTCTAAATAGTGGAGATTGACTTTTCAAACATGTTTTACTACATTGAAAAGGTGATGTGCCAATTTTAGATGGCAATACATTACAAAATACCATAATTAGACTCAGTTATGCCAAGTCTCACCTCTTATTAAAATATCCAGTCAGAGGCATTCTCTGCTGTTGTTATTTATAGCTCTCCATCAAACAGGTCTAGCAAAGACAGTATCAAGAAAAAAAAAAGAGACAATGGACTTTGACCACTAAGTCTGTAAGGATCCACCACAGACTAAGTTTTAAATTTGTCTAATATTAACCTTGCCAGTAGGAAAGTTTGCCTTTTTTCCTTAATGTCACGGTGTTCACTTCTTTGAACAACTACTAGCTATAAACCAGAGAAAATTTGTTATATAACCCAGCTAAGTGACCCTTTGTCTTTGTGAGTGAGCATTTGTGTCAGTCACAATGCCAGGAGAGCATCCTTGGCAGCTCCGCTCTGCTGGGTAGCACAGCCACAGATATAACCACTGCCCCCTCTGCCAGATCCAGCAGGGCAGCCGACCCCGAGAAACCCAAAATCAAGGTCAGCAGCATGCTGAGGGATTTGGGGGTGGAAGGGGTAAGCATGTAGTCACCAAGGAAAAGCAGGGCCATGACCTGGCATTATGCTAAAAACATCCACTACGGTTTTCCATCTATAAGTTATTTTGGGTGGAAAAATGAATTAAGAATATCCCACTGGATTGGTTGCTTCCTGAATTAGTTTCTTAGATTGGAAGCCACTAATATGTGTGCTGCTGACATTGCCTTAATTGCTCAGTCTGGCCTTTTTAACAATATCTATTCATTACAGGAGAGGGCTTTGCTTTGCCCTTTTATGTTATACTGCTCCAAGAGAGCCACTACAAATTCCACAAAGAAAATTTTTCTGTTGGTCTCAAAGATTTCTACTTCCAAAGAGCACACATCAGCAGGGCCCTGAAGCCTGTCAGACCCTGCTGAGGACAGAGAAAAGAAAGGGGTGGGAGGGAGGAGAGAACTTCTAGCTGTTGTTTTTCACTGACTTCGTCTCACAGTGGATGCACACTCTGGTTCAAGCTTTCTCCATGACTGAAATATTTCTAAGGGCTCTCTTTGGGGTAGATTTTCAGCTATTTTCTATTGTGCAAAGTCACACTGGATCTCCTTAGTTGTCAGGGAACTTGAAAAAGCACTTTTGTCTCCGTCTGATACCCAGCTGGTTATTTTTTTATTCCCTCTGCAAAAGTTTGCTGAAGTTGGCTCACAGATTCCAGAGTTAGAGAGGGAGTACAGTGACCTACAGACCCCCTTCACATTATAATCACCTACTGTCCTTGCAATATTAGCCAGAAGGTGGAATGAAGGCAGGAAGGGGGAGCAATAAAGTTATGAAAGAGGGTAGTCAAGTAGTATTTGCTTTATATTAAATATATTAAGTCTTGCTTTACTGTTTGAACAACATTTTGGTTTAAGAGTAATGTTACTCCCTTATTATTCAGAACATATATTATCAGAGCAATAATCCAACTGGAATTAGTCAAGTATTCTTACAGAAAGAACTACCCAGCTTTCATAATATGTTGTGCTTTGAATGCTTTATTGACAAGACTGTGGAAACACAAAGGAAAAACCAATCAGCTTGCAGTTACTTTAGTCTATTGAATTGCAATATTGGTGTTCTTCATTGCGGCTTTCAGAAGCCACTGAGCAATTCTCACTGCAATGAGCAAAATCTTCACAAAAAAAGAAACTCTTTTTTCCTTTTGTAATGTACTAGTCCAACTATACTGGTTTCAGTGTTTGGGACTTTCCTACAAATTACCATAAATATAAAATAACTTTTTTATCTGTCTTCAGAATACTCACAAATGGCTACATGGAATCCAACCCAACATGCACGGAAAATAAAGCACTATTTATAATCCAATCTGGAAAGGTGTATTAGCCTTTACCCAGTATGGTCAACATAACTGAAAAAAAAAAAAATTCTCATTAGTTTTCTCTTTTATATTTACTTTTTTTACTTTCTGTAATAATTTTTTCTTCAACATGCACATCCACAGCAGTAGATACAATAGCTTGTAGATGCCTTCAGCTCATATACTAAAACAGCAGTTTTATAATCACATTTAATCTGGTTTTATTTAAAACTGAACACACTTCTTATAGAGAACAACCTCACAAATAGAGACTATGTGAACCTCTACAAGAATAAAAAAGAATAAAGAAAGCAATTGGCAAGACACTGCTTTTTATACTAGCAGTTGAAACACTGTATAATCCTCACTTCAGTTTCTTTGTCACTATTTCATGTGTTTACAGAAGCTTGAAAAAGGCAAGTCTTTATTTTACTACTTCATCTAACTGTTTTACTATCTGCTGTCTTGAGACCAACTTTTTCTTCACAACAGCCACAATATCCCAGGCTTCTTAATAATTAACAGAAATCATAACATTTAGAGTAGAAATAAATTATAGGCAAAAAAAGCCTCCCCCAAATCCACCACTTGGAACAAAAGAGAAACAATGCCTCATTTAGTAACAATCCTCCCACCCTTCTTTTCAGCAAGTTTTCTTGTCTTAGTTGGCTGACTGCTTCTTCCTGGAAATAGGTCAGCTTCCAGCCTGAGAGCCTCTGTGTGCGAGAAAGCCTGAGACACTGCCTTTCTCTTGCAATGGTTCAGAATGCAAAAGCTGCACTGAGGAGTTATCAATAGCCTCCTATAAAAGCAGCCTGAACCTGATAGGACATGAACTGTGACTGAAAAGTTGCAGAGACTGTGATAACACAACTAGGAGCTGTCTATTTTGCTGTTCTGACACTGCTGCAGAATAAGAGATCAAATTAAATTTATCCACAACTTCTTTAGTTAGTCTACAAGGCTTGTCTTTCTCCTGGTAACTCCCTACTTGTGCCCCAGATATTGCCCTCCTTGGCTTCCAGAGCAGACAAAAAAAACCACTCTTCATCTATAGTTAAGAAATCTAGACAGCCTACTATACACACAAAGAATGGTTCCAAATAAATGCTTACGATCAGCTCCTGCAGGACTGACAACTTCCTATGACCTTTTAATATAGATAGTAAGTATTCAAGCCTACTAAAATTTATTATCTTGGCATGTTTCCATCCATGTTTTCAGTGGGGAAAAGCTTTATTTTACAGAAAATTCACTTAAATTCTATCTTTTTGTTATGACGTGCAGTTTTTCTTTTATCTTGGTACTAACAGGATTTTTCAACTTTGTCCTTAGAATACCAAATTTTTTTTCAACACCACAAACAGATTAAAAGTATGTGGGGGTAACAAGCTGTACACATATATATGTTATTTATGCAGTTGTCACTGGCCTTCACAAGTAATGATGATAAAACAAAAAACCTTGCATGCTTCCCTATGATAAAAACTGACTTTCCAAGTGGCATTTCACTCCGGCAGTTTCTCTTCCCTTGTGTCCACATTATCAGTGGTTGTGTTTTCTCTTTTTTAAACCAGGAATATTTCCAAATATAGTCAGAGAAGCATGAGCCACACTACAACTGTAAGAGAGGAAATGCATGTCACCACACTGAAAGCATTGTGACTATCTATACACCCTATATGCCACATTTGCTCATCTCAGCTGCTATGAAAACATGATTGCACAAAGCAAAAATGCTGGTTTTCATACAAATATCAAGGGAAAGCAAGCACAGGTATCTGTACTTCCCTACCCATATCACACTCTAGCCTATATGCAAATCACAGTGTATTACAACATATTATGCTGTGTGTTATATCATATTATATCACTGTTAAATGTGGCCTGAAATGCTAGACTAGAAAAAAGCTGAGGGACTTGCCATCACCATCCACCCCTCTGCCACTTCAGTGTCACAGCCTAGAGCACGAGGGCTGCAATGGGTCCAGTGACTATTCCATCATACCATTTTTAGGACAGCATCTTTAAGACCCTGTTCCTCCCTCACAGCTTCTGAAGCTAACTGGAAGCTTAGCTCTGTACACTGTACACAGACAGACACAGAAATAACAGCAGCTTCAGCTGTAAAAAGTTTGCTACATCAGCTTCCTGCAAGAAGAAAAACTCCGAAGCACCACAGGATATATAACACAATACTTGGAAGAGCTATAATTATCATAACATTTGTTCTCCTATGCCAGAAGTAATGACTACTTCTCTCCTTTGATTTTAATGGGAGCTCATGGCTGGGCATCCTGAATGGTAGGCAGGTGGTCCCAATCACTCACCTGAAATTGCACCTTAATGCACCTTGAAATGATCAATTCTGGCACCAGATGGTGTCTAGGCAGAATTTAGGCACATTAAAATCAGGAAGCCTAGACTTCAGCAGCTGGCTAACCAACAATGAACCTTAAATAACCTGTCACTTAGGTGTCATTACACAAAGTTGCACAAAAGTTTAGAATATGAATCAGGTGTAGAAGCAGCCCTGTCTGAGAGCAAAGTATTCTACCCTACTGTTAACACACTCTGATACAACAGTAAGAGGAAATGAAGGGTTTTCATCTTAATTATTTTGACTCGTAATAATTAAATTATTTAGCTAAATAGCTATGCAACTTTCTATGCACAACTAAATTACTGAATGTAAATTGTATGGGTAGTTGCCCCCAAAAAGCCAACTCAGAACTCCTTCCAGCTAAGTGCCCAGAAATCAGGCCACAGGCAAGATGTATCTTTGCCAGTCTGGAAACATGAATACACATCCTGGGATGAGCTGTGACCTTGTTTCAATATATGGGAGAGAGACTGCTTGTCTGACTGCTTCGTTGCCAGGTAGCAAAGATGCTTCTGGAAAACACTGAAAGGTGAATCTACATCACCATGAGCCTCAAGGGAGAACTAGACCCGTATTTCCTAGGCGACTATTACCATTACTTCTGAAGCAGCTACCTCTCGAAAAAAGCTGAATTGGACACCTGTCTCCCAAAATTCTACCCCATCACTGACCTCAGTAGCAGGAGGCACCTCATGCTGGTGCCTGAGAAGGATGAAGTTCAAACACCCTTGATCCACCTCTTAGCTGCAGGAGTCTTCCGGCTTTGCAAGAAGCTGGCTTTTTGTGCATTTTAAAGTGCTGAGTCCAAGGCACCTAACCCTGCACTCTGGGGCAGGGAAACCATGGTGTAGGTGAAGTGGGCAGTGCAGCAGGCACTCTCCCAGCCCTCAGCCCACACACCACATGGGGTCTACCCAGATGCCAGTGCTCAGGTTGGTGACAGGATACTGTAGTTAGAGTTCAAAAAGAAGTTATCTTCTTTTTTGTTTTTTTTTGGTTTTTTTTTTTTGTAAAATAAAGCCATTGTATATTTTGGGGTCAGAGAGAAGGGCCCATGTACATTTAAGAAGAGTTTTCTGGAGATAATACTTGCTTCTACAAAAGCAGAACAGTTGCTTTTTTGTCTTCACAGAACCAAAGTCTATTGTAGCTGTCAGCTTCTCAGAAGGAAAACTCCAGAGACTCAAGCACTTTTTCACTGTTCAATATGATGAACTGGCTTTTGGCAGCTTGGAAGGGAAAACAAAAAAATAAAAAAAAATGCGTACCAATCCCCATCCCCCCCACCCAAAAAATAAAAAAAGAAAAAAAAAGTGAAAAAAAAAAAAGTGAGTAGAGACAATGAAACAAAAGGATATTTGGCTAGAGTTAAATGGATAACTATTATTAGCAGAAGGACTATGTGAGTAGTACTGCTGGATTTTTTCTCAGTTTATTGTTTTGCCCGTCTTCCTAAGATTTCCTTCTTTGTAATTTCTGCTATTTTTTATTTGACCTACATATATTTCAGGCATGTTTAAAAGGGAACTTTATTTGGTGAGCACAACTAAAAAAGTGTTATGTCACTTAAATTTTTTTATGCAGAAAAGGTTGGCTAAATTATCATTTGAGGAATTTCAGCCAAATCTGAGTTTAATACTTTAAATTCAATCCGTTCTATGTGCATCTAAAGTATTGCATATAAAGACAGCTGAATTTTATACTACACAGTAAGAATACTGGATAAAATAGTTTTAAAATTCATTATTATACACTGCTGTCATTGTCTTATTAGAATTCACTGTTAAGAAAATTGAATCACAGAAAAGTTATTTAATAAAATGCTTTGCTATTCTTTAGGTAGTAATTAATATTCTCTTCAAACAGAAAATTCAAATAAGAATACAGGCACAGAGACATTTGAGACACACACCCTGCTCTGCAGTGATATTTGGTAACTATCTAGGATGCACTAGTTGTCTCAGGATATAATACTCCACTTGCTGCTGCTTTGGGCAGGTGCCTCAAGGAGATTCTTTTGTGTTTTTACTCTCCTTATTGTAGCATGTTGCTTTAAAGAAACCAGGAAACAAATTCTTGATATGAGTTGCCTGATTTGACACCTATGCAGACATCTAGTCAACTAAGAATGGGTCCAGTCAAGAATAAATTTAGGCCTGAATTGCAGTATTTTACTGTTTTGTTCTTTTAGCTGAATATATAATGAAGTAGAATTTCTCAGCCAGTGGGCTTTCATAGCTGAAGGGAAACTTGAACACAACAGTCACAGAAACTGAGGAATTATGAGAAGCAACTGCTGTGCATGTGGAAATTTTGACACACGGATAGCTAAATCCTCTGATGTACCTGTGTGCAGTTGTCTACTGCAGGCAGCAGTATGGCACAGGTATATCCCCCAGAAGTGCTGGATTGACAGCTTCTAGTAACAGCATCCTTAACTGCACTAAGCACGCAGACCTAGCACAAGGCAGCTACTCCTCAGTCACGTAAGAACACTGATCTTGCAGCTGGCTGAGGTAGGTGTTTACCAGGTAATCCACTGGGTGAAGCAGCCTGGTCCTCTGCAGTCTTATCATCACACACAGCTTTGTATTGCAGTCCTAACACAGCATCAACCACTGCCAGCTTTTCTTGTTTAAGGTCTCTTATGTTTGAGGCAAATAGCTAGACATATAGATGAAAGGTAAAAATTTAGTTCAATCCTTCACACCTATCCACCCCTCCCTCACCTCTCCGTCCTCAAACTCCACTATTTCCTTAGGTATTTCTACTGTGCAATAAGCTTCCCCCTGGAAGGCTGCTGTTGACAGTAATTTCTCCCAAGATTTCTTTACTGTCTGTCCTTTAGGAATAACCAACCATGTCATGCAAGGAGATTCGTGTAATTAGGAAAAAAAAAAAAAGTCATGCAAGTGTATGATATAAGGGAAGAATGATAAACTTGGAAGCAGGTTGCAAACGGCAAAATAAACGAAGAATAAGGCAAGAGTTCCATCAGGTCTGTGCAAACCTTCCAAGCCCTTCACCCTGTCTAACAGCAGTTTGAAAGGGACAAAAGAATCTGTGACATTCATCATGTGTGACATTCAACCATGCACATGCCATTCAGTTGCACACAAAATGTCTTTGCTCATCCTCCATTCAAAGAGTCTGTGTTGATCCTTCTTCTCTGCCTGCTCTTTTAAGTCCTGAATAATATGCAAGTCTTACTATATTTTTACAGCATGTGCATCTCCAGGAGAAAATAAAATTTTCTCCTCTGGGGATCCTGAAATGCTGCTCAGGGTATAATTCAAAATAACGATTACCAACACTCAGAATATTGAGTTTATTTGGCAATTCAGAAATCACAGCCTTATTTGGAAGTGATGGAAATGCTTATGTTGACACCACTAAATGCCTTTAGTATCCACCACCTCCAGAAAATAAATTGCAGTATGAGCAAGAAGAAGATTATTGCATATTGCTTCACAAAGACACATACTCACACAGACAGAAGACATCATTTATCCTGTGCAATCCACACTCACTTATTTTTATTATCCTTTTATCAGTGCCTTAAGAAGGGGTATGTTCCCATAACTATTTAGCACAGATATTTGTCAGTCTTCCACCTAAGGGTTTAGAAATAAAAATCCTTTTGTGTTATCGCTTCTAAAGAGAAAAGAAAACTAAAGCTCAGACAGTTCTCTGATGTCCTTGAGTAATTTAAATTGGAACAGTAGAGCCAAATCATTTACACAAAAAAAATAAGCTTATCAACTTGTTCTGTCTTGCTGCACAGGGTCTGAAATCTCAACACTGAGTAGTATCCCAGGGCCAGAGATCACTATGGGATCTAAAAGCTCTAGCGAGAAGAAGCTTTAAACATTAAAATTGCTAATGGAAATGTCCTAAGCCAAGCAGATAACATGTGTTGGTATGCAAGTGCATGGCTATGCCGATGAGAATCCAGTCTGTGTCTTGTCTGCATTTCAGCATGGTCACCATGGAAATGGGAACCAGCCTGCACAGAGCCTAACAAAGGAAACCTTTAAATGAAAATAACAACACTGGATAGAGGCTGCTCAAGATTTCTGCTGGGGAAAATGACTTGTTTTACTCATCTGGAGATGCATAAACCCCCTTTTACCTGCATTAATCCTAAAGAAAAGTACTTTATTCACACTTAGCTGTTTTGACATTAAGCCATTACACTGGTAGTTCCAGTTATTAGCCCTCATGAAAATATATCACATGAAGTACATACAAACCCCACTTTCATTCATTCAAAATTACAATAGTGAAGAAAGACCACAATGAATAATATTTATATAGTGGCTAGGAAACACAATGAAAAAAAGGAGTAGCTGTACTTCTACTTTAAGTTCTTAAATTAAAGTGGTGTGATACTGAATCAAAAAACCAAAGAACAATTCACATGTTGTTCCAGAGGAGGCAGCACACAGTTAAAACTTGTTGGTAGGATCTCATGTTGACTTTGACCAAATTATGCACAAATAAATATTAACTGTTAATGCGTTTAGGTGTCTGATGGTAATAGCCTGCATGCTTTCTAAAATAAACATAATACAAAATACAAGTCCTGTATTTTGCAGGACTTGAATGCAGTATGAATGAAGCCTTACTTCAATCTGCAATGCTGTGAGAGGCAAAACTCCAAGAATAATACATAGTAGTGCTGCTACTTTGTGCTACCTCAGAAAGAAGGAAAAACTAGAGAAAGGGTTTATTTTAAGAAGAGTTCATGTTTAGGTCCTCCTTTCAAGCCATCTCCAGATTAAAGAATAATTTTTAACATTAACATTACTCACAAATATGATAATAAAACATTAAGGTATCAAAAGATGATCATAAAGAGGGAGAAAGGCAGAAATCAAAATAGGTTGTACAGATTTAACTTGGTGTGCATGATTGCACACTAAAAGCATTTTCATCTAAACTTTTAGCTTCATTTATTGCACCAAATGTTCAATTTCCATTTGCTATTCAGTTATCAGTTTAGTCCATTCTGCTTTGTACATTGCCGTGTCCTTTTATGTATATGATTTTAATTTTAGCAGCTTCCTTGTTGATTATTGCCTACATACATTCAAAATAAACATTTAAGTATTTGCATGTGACAGAGGATTTATTTTCCAACACTCAAGTGAAATGAGAGATCATCCTTCCTCCATAAAAAAAAAAGTACTAACCACTTTTGGCTATCTAGTGATACAGCTAAACCCTTATTTTTTTCACATTTAAAATACAATTTCCATTTAAGTCAGTCACAGCTGTGAATACAGAGCAGTTTTGCACATCAAAATGCACTTGCACAACCAGCCAGTGGAAGTGACAGTTACCAGTGAAAGAGACTTTTCCAGCTTTCCTCCCTCCTCTGGCCACAAGTTCTGACTGTACCCTGTGCCAGCACTAACAAATAAATTGCTTAAGTGAGCAGGATCAGTTTAGCTCATCTCCAAAACTAACCTGGCTCAAAAGGGGGAAAAACTTATTCAAGCAAATGGGTCCCCGACCTGTTCCTGAGACTAAGCCATAGTGATAGCACAGGGAAACTGGTGGAAACATGCAAACAGGAGTGGATGAAATGTCCTTGCAGTGTCAGCTCCACATTCAGGTCAGCTTAACCAGGTCGTGAAAACGCAGCTTCAGTTTTGAGAACCCCTGGCTGAGCAAAGAGAAAGAGAAGAACACAAAAGCTCCAACCACATGTCAAAGATTTGATTTAAATGACTCATCTGAAATTGTACTCAGCTTTTGCGGGAAAAAAAAAAAAGAGACAGTGAGAAAGAATCCACTTTTGTTAGGAAAAAAGAGAAATTTATTTCTCTTAATCCTACATTTCATCCTCCTACATTAGACCGCTTTCTAATTTCAAAAACTAAGCAAGGCTCATTATCTGACCACACCATCTTTCTCTGTACATAGGCGGTGACAGCATGATATACTGATGTGCAAAAGAGACAAATCCAGGTGGCTAACTTACTCTGAGCACTTTCCAACCTTTGCATGTAAAATGCCATTATCACAGCTTACATCCCAGTTTAAACAAAAGCAAACTGAAGAAAAAGAGTCTGTAAGTAGGGTCTCCTATTCCTCTATAGGGCCTTACAGCCTATTACTTACAAGAATTTCCATAATTGGAAACTCGCTATTGTACACAGACACCCCAATTTCAGGTAAACCTGTTTTCTCCTTCAGTCTGCCTGGGTTCCACAGGGAGACTTGAGAATCCATGGCATCCATGTGGTAGACCTGTGCCCAAAAGGCATAACCCTTGTGCAGCTGCAAGTGTTCATTTCATAATTAAAGAGTTCAAGGGATGTGTACTTCACAGAGTGGAGATTTTATGAATGAACTAAGAGTTGTATCATTCACATCCTGGGTTGCTGGAGGAAGGTACATGTTAGGCTTCAACATGAAGGCTTGTTGAGATAGTATAGGCGAGGTCACACCAAATTTTACTTCCTCCCCTATGTATGGTCCTCCAACACTATCACTTGATAACTCACTCTGAAGTTAATATTATTCTTATAGAAAGGAGAACAGGCTGGTTCATCTGAAGCCCAGGAAGCAGTTAAGAGCATGAAGTACAGACAGGACGAGACCACCATCCAGAAACAAACTGGAAAGCAAAGTGACTAAAACAACGATGGATATTGCTTTAAAAATAACAAATAACATGAGAAGTCAAGAGAGAAATTTTTGGTATTTGCAGCTGTAAATCTAAGACCTCACACAAAAACATCTGACTAAGGTGCACAACAAGGTGGACATAAATTAACTTAGAATTTAGCTGATAAAAAGGCATTTCTTTCCGGAGGAATACAGTTTTGCACAGACTTGTTACCTGGCCAAATTTAGGTAGACAATGCAAATAGTGCCGCCCTGCCAAATTTCAAATATCTCCTCTGAAGCATGAGGGCACTAGAGCTTTCCAAAGAAAATGTTACTAGAACTGAGCCCAGGGAAGCTACTGTATTTTCCACTGGCTTCACTCTGAGAGAGCTGGGCTGTTTTGGCTCTGACTTTTAAGAACAGGATAAGGAAAAAAAATGCATACTTAAAATGTAAATTTAAAGAACTGGATGCAGCAAATCTATCAGCAGCAGGTAGAAACAGAAAATCTTCCAGCTTTGTTGCATAGGTGGCCCTGTTAATGCATCATTTATTCCTCTTAACATAATCTACTTCTCTATGCTATACGCTTTTTGGTCAACCATTAACAAGGTTGGTAGCAAAGTCACGCTATCAAAATGATAGTTCTGTTTCAGAACTCTTCTTCTTATAGCATCTACAAAGTCTTAATGACTTTCCAGACACATAAGTACACATCAGCGAAGAGTAACCCACTACTCCACTGTTGCACTATTTTTAGTTGAATGTAGAGATACAGCAAAGCACCCCATGTGACCAATTTAATACAGCTGATAATTCAGAAGTTAATATACTGACATAAAACCAAGTCTGGAATAATTTGGAATATTTTCTGGAAGTAAAGACAAATTCAGCCATGCTATCCCAATTAAATTTAAGAATATCACCTTTGACAGGAAACCAGTTCACTAGAATTCAAACGACATGAAAATTATTGTGGGAGAGCTACAAGAGTACCACCACAGCAGAACTCTAAAAACACTTAAGGAAAACTATCCTCTCCTGAAAATTTTGTTGCTACTCAAACAAGATCAAAAAAGCCTTAGCAAGTATTAACCCAGTAACTACATCCACTAACATCAAATGTCATGACACATCTGAAATCAAAATTATGACAGCTTCCAGATGTACAAATTGAGATAAATCATGGGTAGTGCCTGAACGAAGTAGACCTATCCCACTTCTGTCATTCAAAATGCCAGGGGAATTCTCTCACAGTCAGTACTTATCTTCTGCTTTCAGCACTGCTCCACAACCTTTGCAAGTCTTAAGACCCCCTGAATTACAGTGAATGCTAATAGTCCTGGTCTTCAGTACCTGTAACCAGGAGAATAAAGGATAGATTAAGCAAAGGTACAGGGTGCAATGTTTTGCCCACTGGTACTTTTCAGAATGTTTTCTTTTTTAAAAAAAAAAAAAAGCCAGTTGTTTTTGTTCTATATATCACATCATAGGTTAAAATTTTTGTATTTTATTTCATACCCTGCAGCCACACATTCCACTGCAGTGTTCGCTATAGTTACTGAAAGAACAAGTTAGAACAGCTCATCAGTGAAAACTCATTTTCATGCTGCCTCTTCGGTGACTTGCTAATTAAGGGTTTTTGAGAGTATACTGTAATATTAAAACTCTGAAACTGCCTGGGAATTTGCTCATGGCAAGTGAATAAGATTGCTTATAGTTCCCAGGAAAATAGATGTAATGGTAATTAAGCCATCCAAGAGAAGGAGGAGATGGTTTAAGTTTCCTTATCCTTGTCCAAGGAGCGACATCTGCCCAACAGTGTAGTAACAGACCTAGAGGACTCTTGCACATAGGAGCAGCATTCACAAAGAGAACATAATTTTCGCGCCTAAAAAGGTATAGCCATCATATAATCCTAAATTCACACATCAGACCGTTCCCGTTCCCTCCGCTCCAGCGCGCACACACAGAGTCCATTTACGGGAAAGTGAAATCCACGCCACTCCAGGAGTTTAACCTGCTTTAAAATCTCCGCCGATGCACCGCGCTCGCCCGCAGCCGCAGCCGCTCAGCTCGCAGCCGCGCACCTCCCGCGCGTCCCTGCCCGGCCCGGCGGCGCGGGAGGGGCCGCCTCCACTCCGCACCTCGCGCCGCTGGGGCATCTTCCCTCCCTCCCTCCCTCCCTCCTTCCTCTCTCGCTTCCCGGAGCGGCGGGACGGACAGACGTACCCAGCGCGAGGAGCAGCGGCGGCAGCGCGGAGCCCATGTCCGGCGCGGGGCGAGGTCGGGCCGGGGCCGCTCCGAGCTGGCCGCTTCCCAGGGCGACACTGAGCGCCACCTGCTCCGAGCCGCCTCCAAATACTCTTCCTCCTCCTCCTTCTTTTCCTCCTCCTCCTCCACGCCCCCTGCGGTCCACGGCCGCGGAGGGGCTGGAGGCAGCTCCTCCCGTCTCCCGCCCCTCGCTCCGCACCCGCGGCACAGCCGGCGGTGCTGTCCCCTGCAGGCTCTGCCGCCGGGTTGCCCCACTCTGTTCCCTCCTGGTTTTACTCCCTGGAGGAGAACCCCCCGCGCTCGGCCCGCCTGGCGCTGCCCAAGGCTGCGTGCCCTTGCCTCATGGCTGCGCTGGAAGCGGGGATCTGGGATCGGGACACCCACCACCCCCGCCCTGGGTACCCTGGGCAACAGTGGTTTGGAAGGCTGGGGACGCCTCTTTTTCTTATTGAATTGCACATATGATGACACTGAGTCTATATCGTCTTCTTTAAATTTCTTTAAATGAAATTTTTTCAGAATATGCCCCCAGCTATGCAGGAGTGAAACAAGATGCAGAAGCTTTGCCACACAACTGTCTCGAACTTGGCAATGACGGTAAAGATGTATTGTCTAGGTAAAATAACTGCCTGCGTTTCCTTAGATGCCAGGCCAATATCCAGGTAGACAAAGAGAATCAAAACCAGTAAAAATAGGGAGATGAGGACTTTGACTTCCTAAGAAATCAGAAAAAGTTCTTATGCAAGGTACTGAGAAGAGTTCAGTCTACCTAGCCTTGTCAGCACTGTTTGAACACTATATGTGCAGAGGATTTGAGAAACATGCATTTTCTCCATCCCACAGTTCCAGTAAATATCGAAATTTATGGCACTACCTTTTCATATGGAATGTATTTCATTTTGTACAATGAATTCTGCTGAACAATTTGAACTTCTTGGCACTAACATTGTGTAATGAAAAAGACAGTTGGCCTGGAAAATTGAAAAAAAAAGCTTCCTTCCTTCACCCTCCTTGCCATCTAGGTCATGGCCATTTAGGTGTGACACACTGTAGCTATTATTTAAGGAGCATATGTGTTCTCTCAGCTTCTTATTTGTTTTTGGAAATTGAGCTGTAAATTAAAACGAAGAAGTTTCTCAGCATTTGTCAGCAGGCGGTTTTCAACAGGATTTTTTGGACATGGGTTTTATATGGACATCATGCAGTCAAAAAAATCTCCACCAGGACCTTAAAATCCACTTGATGGAAGTGCCACAGGAACCTGTCTTTGTATAACTTACATTGGATTCTTTAATGTATTTATTTTATAGGACTCACAGGAGTGTTACCCAACCTAATGCAAGAGCTTGTACGTGGACTCGCTGGGAGCATTTCCCAAGACACTGTCTCTGCTGAACTCCAAAGCCCTTTCCAAGGTCCTTGGTCAGTCATCACCAGGGACAACTCACAGGTCTCTGGGAGCACTCTGTTTCCCTTGCACGCCCTCACAGAAGACCTGCAGACACCTCAAGCAGTATTGAAGTGCAGATATTGAAGCAGCAACAGCAGCTTCAGCACCCAGACTGGTCCAGTGACCAGTGGGAAAATTGTGATGGGAAGAGAAGCCATGGAAGCTTTTCTTTCCGTGCCACTCCATTTCTGTGCCACTCCAGGACAAGAAGGAAAATCTATACTTCCACAAGGAATAAGAAGAACATAATTAATAAATACTAATGAAAGGACAACAATTACAACAAGTAATAAATACTAATAAAAAACAACAAGCAAAAATCCACACCATAGAGAAAAATTGTTCTTAAAAATGGAATAAAACCTAGAATTCACCTCTGCCCCACCCTATTAGTCTCTGCAGATTAATGTCTCAGTTTCCTGAGAAACAATGTCTTTGATTCAGTTACATCATTCTAATTATAAATATATCCTTAGGATATGAAACTTTCTTTCTCACCCAGATACAATGTTGAAGAATAATTTCTCACGCACAAAGGCTGTCTCCCAGGGTGCTGCTTCTAAGACCAGCATTCTTCAGTGTTTACGAAGAATAGGCTGTAGGAGAATAAATACTGTGACAATTACTGTATTATTCAACAATACTCCCTTACATGAATGCTTTTGTTTTAAATTATTATAGGCCATTTGATAACAACCTTCTCATATAATCCTGAACTGTACTTTGCATATTATAGGAAACAAGAGTTTTTATATTGTGCGATATTTCACCTTTTTTGACTCACTTGAGAAATTTTATACATATATTGCACATATTCAGGGAAATTATTATTTACTATTGTTCACCTACACTGATAGAAAAATTACACAGAGAACAGTTTGGTTAGCGCTCCTTATCTCTGCTCTATAAAATGGGGTCTGATACACACCCTTTGCTGTACATATGTTTGTTGTTTAATGATGTTTTATAGCACCTTGTCATGTCTGCTAGTCATTGATCACAGGGACACTTGCCAAAACCACCGTATCTGCCTGAACTTATCTGCAAATTTTCAGGCTTGGTTCTATGCAAATACAGTGTGCACATTAGAATAAACCATTTTGTTATCAAGGGCCAAACAAACTTTCTTTTTCCCAGGGTGAAGCAGGTTGCTTGATCACTGTGAAAAGATCACTATAGTTTTTGCATTTTCAAGAAAAAAATAGAAGTTGCAGAGTGAAGATAATGAAGAAGTCTTGCTTTTGAAAGTTATTCTGGTGAACACATATTAATGATCAATTTTACAATTTACGCATGTTATTCTAGCTTTTTAATGTGATGAAAAATGTTCAAATTAATGCCAGCCTTCTCAGGGAAATATGCTGGTATTTCCATTTTTTTGTCATTTGCAAGGGCTGACCTGAGAATCAGAGTTTCTGTGGTATGCAAAACTTAGCAGGTATCTGTTAATGTGTTTCTGGGAGGAAATCTTGGAAAAGTGACTAATTTACACACAGCAGGCCAAGATGAGAGGCTCCAGGTCACTCTTTGATTTGTCTGGAGATGCTAGATTAAAGGGCTACAAATATTAGTTATGGTTTTTAGCAGAAACATGGTGTCTGTAACAGAAGTGTTACATTAACAGCTCCACTGAAGGAAGAAGAACAAACCACTAAAAAAAAAAACCAAAAAAAACCAAAAACAAACAAACCCCGAATCTTTAAAGGAAATGTTAAAATTAGCTGTGAGGATGTACTTTAGACATTAGTAATAATTCGGTTTTGAAATAAAACTGGAAAAGGTAAAAAATAAACTAATGGCATTTTAGGTATCACATAGAGAATAAGCAGAGGACAAACCAGCTCTTTGCTATGCTACTATGCAAACCACACATTCTCAATGCTTTTTGCAACTTTGGTTCAATCATTTCAAAGTGCTACACAGGAACTCTCCAGTCTCGGTGTTGATGTCCAGCACCACTTTCTACTCTGGAATACCAGCATACACTTACCTGTCTCCTGCTGTATTGACTGAACTGTGTTCTACCCAGTACAGAATATGTACACATATTTTTATCAATTCCCTTTTCAGGTAAGAAAAGCTTAAATCTGTCATGGGGAAATAATATGAATGGGATGTAATGAAGCCAGTGAAGAAGTGTTCCATCCACCTGTGATCTCAAAAGTGAGGTCCTATGGGAAAGCCTGCTAACACACCCTGCGTGATTTCAGGGATTCTGGAGGAGTTGATGTGCTACTCCAATTACCAAAGCATATAACCTTGATACAGCTCCAATAACCACATGAACTCTTAAAAATAGTGTTTATCTTTAAAATATTTATCAGGCAGGATTTAAAAGTACCCGACGAAAAGACAGGAGACTCTATTTCATTAGAATATGCCTTTGTTTACATTTCTGACCATTTCTATTTTGAAAACTTCATAATTGTGTGGATTCTTTTGGAATTAAGATCTATAAATTATTCCTTTTTATTTGCCTGCCATTAAAAGTTGCTCAAGAATTCAGTAGACATTTTTTTAGCAAACCTGGCTCCCTTAACAATTTCCACCGAATCCCACTGCATTTATAATTAATTATGTGGGAAATATTTTAGTCTTACTGCATTACTTTGTGATGGATTTTTCCCTCTTTTTTCCTTCTTAGATTGTTTGCAATTTAGATATGTGAAGCTAATGAAAATTAACACTGAATAGAAAAGAAATCTTTTAGTATATCTGTAACTGCTGAACTGGACCTATTCTCTCCTGGTTATTTGCTACATTTTGTAGCCTGAGCTACAAACCTTGAGTCAAAGATGAAACATCAGAAAGGTAGTGGAAAAAACATGTTAATGTGATCGTGTGTGGTCTAGTAGACTCTAAAAAAGTGTTCACATTATCACAGAATCAATTGGATTGGAAAATAATTCTGAGATCACTAAGCCCATTCCTATGTTTAATCATCCTTTCAGTGAAGAAATACCTCCTGATGTCCAATTTCAACCTCTCCTGGTGCAGCTTGAATTTATGTCCTCTCATCCTGTCACTGCTTGAATGGCAGAAGAGATTGGCGCCCATCTGGCCACAGCCTCCTTTCAGGGAGTGATAAGGTCACCCCTGAGCCTCCTTTTCTCCAGGATAAACACCCCCAGCTCCCTCAGCTGCTCCTCACAGGAACTGTGCTCCAGACCCTGCCCCAGCTCCATTGCCCTTCTCTGCACTCTCTCCAGCTCCTCAGTGTCTTTCCTGCAGTGAGGGCCCAGAGCTGGACACAGCACTCGAGGTGCGGCCTCACCAGTGCCCAGCACAGGGGGACAATCCCTGCCCTGCTCCTGCTGACCACACCATTGCTGATCCAGGCCAGGATGCCATTGCCCTTCTTGGCCACCTGGGCACACCCTGGCTCATGTTCAGCTGCTGTCACCAGCACCCCCAGGTCCTTTCCAGCCATTCTGCCCCAGCCTGTGGCACTGCCTGGGGTTGTTGTCACCCAAGGGCAGGACCTGGCACTTGACCTTGTTGAACCTCACCCCATTGGCCTCAGGCCACGATGCAGCCTGTCCAGAACCCTCTGCAGAGCCTTCCTGCCCTCCAGCAGATCAACACTTCTGCCCAGCTTGGTGTAGACTCCAGATTTAGTAAGGGTATACTCAATCTCCTCATCCAAATCTTTAAGATATTGATCAGGGTAATAATAAACATATTGAACAGAACTGTGCCCAACAGTGAGCCTTGTGGAAGCCCAAGAGTGACTGGCCATGAGCTGGATGTAGCACTGTTCACCACCACTCCTGGGCCTCGCCAGCCAGCCAGTTTTTAACTCAGCAAAGGGTGCACCTGTCCAAGCCATGGGCTGCCAGATTTTCCAGGAGAATGCTGTGGGAGACGATGTCAAAGGCTCTTCTGAACGCCAGGTAGACAACATTTCCCTCATCCATCGGGTGTGTCACCAGGTCATCAAAGGAGATCAGGCAGGGTCTGCCTTTCCTAAACCTGTGGTGGCTGGGTGTTATCCCTCTGATCCTTACAGGCTGTCCTGTAAGTGCTGTGTGATTGCACTCAAGATGATCTGTTCCATAACCTTCCCTGGGACCAAGGTCAGGCTGACAAACCTCTAGTTTCCCATGTCTTCCTTCCAGCCCTTCCTGTGCATGGGAATCACAATGACCAACCTCCAGTCATCTGTGGACCTCCCCAGGTAGCCAGGACTGACGATAAGTGATGAAGAGTGTCTTGGTAAACTCCTCTGCCAGTTCCCTTAGTACCTTTGGGTGAATCCCATCTGGTCTCATTGACTTTTGGGTGCCTGAGTGGCACAGCAGGTCAATGACTACCTCTTCCTGGATTGCAGGGGTCTGTTCTGCTCCCCATCCCTGTCAAGCAGCTCAGGGGGCCGGTTGCCCTGATGATCATTGGTCTTACAGTTGAAGACTGAGGCAAAGAAGACATTAAGGACATCAGCCTTAATCCTCATCCTCATCTTTGGAACCGTGTTTCCCCCACTGAGTTCAATAAAAATGGAGGTTTTCCTTCATCTTCCTTTTGTTATTAATGCTTTTATAACACATTTCTTATCAGCTTGCAAAAATCTTATTCAATCTCTAAGAAAATTTGTCCTGGGGGAATCAACAGGCTAGCCCTCAGAAACTGGAATAAAATCTAAAAGTTATTTGCATGAAGGGCTGGTGGGATGGTCATGGAACAGAGGCCATGTGCTAAGAGAGGACATGCCCCCTCTGAGGGTTGGTGACTTGTGACTGAAACGGTGCCATTAGCCATGTGCAAAGGTGAGCATGTTGCACTTTCTGTAGATTGTATTTAGTCACTAGTGCTGTTTCCCCAGGTCTCAGTAATGGGGTCAGTTCTGCTAGGTATCTCCATCAATGACCTTGACAAGTGGTTGGGTGCACTCAGTCTGTTTGCAGATGACATCAATTTGGGCAGAAGTGTTGATCTGCTGGAGGGCAGGAAGGCTCTGCAGAGGGTTCTGGACAGGCTGCATCGTGGCCTGAGGCCAATGGGGTGAGGTTCAACAAGGTCAAGTGCCAGGTCCTGCCCTTGGGTGACAACAACCCCAGGCAGTGCCACAGGCTGGGGCAGAATGGCTGGAAAGGACCTGGGGGTGCTGGTGACAGCAGCTGAACATGAGCCAGGGTGTGCCCAGGTGGCCAAGAAGGGCAATGGCATCCTGGCCTGGATCAGCAATGGTGTGGCCAGCAGGAGCAGGGCAGGGATTGTCCCCCTGTGCTGGGCACTGGTGAGGCCACACCTCGAGTGCTGTGTCCAGCTCTGGGCCCTCACTGCAGGAAAGACACTGAGGAGCTGGAGAGAGTGCAGAGAAGGGCAATGGAGCTGGGGCAGGGTCTGGAGCACAGTTCCTGTGAGGAGCAGCTGAGGGAGCTGGGGGTGTTTATCCTGGAGACCTTATCACTCTCCACCACTCCCTGAAAGGAGGCTGTGGCCAGGTGAGATTGGCCTCTTCTCCCAGGAAACCAGTGACAGGATGAGAGGACATAAATTCAAGATTCTCCAAGGGAGCTTTAGATTGGAAATCAGGGCGAATTTTTCCACAGAATGGATGGTTAAGCACTTCAATGGGCTATGGCAGAATTACTATCCCTGGAGGTGTTCAAGAAATGACTGGACATGGCACTTTGTGCTGTGGTTCGCTTGATATGGTATTGTCAAAGAGGGAACTTGATGATTGTGGACGCCTTTCCCAAACTTAATTATTCTATGATTCTATGAATTATGTTGTAGTAGCATGTTATGAAGCATATATTACTCTCTAATATTTGTTGGCTGGGTGCTATAGGTAATTTCCAAATACTGGGAATTCATGACATATAGGAGCCATAACACTGAGTTAATTTTGGTAGTTGTTCCAAATAAACAGCAAAAAGCAATTCAGTAGTTTGTAAGATTCCTGAGAATTTCAAAACCTTCATCACTAGAACTAATTTGTTTTCTGGCTAACAGGATTGGAAATTTTACCTGAACCCTAAAGGTTTTGAGATGCAACAGCATCTATTCTGGCACAGTGTAAAATGGCTGAGGCCAGAGTAATAGGCTTTTGTCACTGAGATTTTATGAGTTGGCATCCAAGAAAGTGATCTATTAATGGCTATTAGTTTGGACCATGAGGAAAGAAAACTGAGAAAGATTTCTCAGTGTGTTCTCCAAAATGACAGAAAGTAATTTACTTTTCTCAGACTATGTCTACTGTCACAGAATTGCTAAACTTCAAATGCTCTTCAGGGAAAACTGAGGATATCCTCTGTTTTTCATCTTAACCGTTCTGATGGAGTGAAAATGTGATGTAATGGAAAATAATATGAAGAAACTTTCACTAGAGAAAGAGATTCTATTCCTTTGCCCCAGGAAGAATAACAATACCCTGAACATGAAGAAATCTGAAGGACCACAGGTAATACTGAACTAGATAGGTGAAGCTTTGCAATAAGTATTAACTTCCAATATCAAATCAAGATGAACCATAATGAAGAAGTGTGATTTCACCACCACTGAAAGTGAAAGAGTGGGTGAAGGGATGGACAAAGTGTGCCAAGACAACTGGCTCACTAGATCTGGAAGTCAATCTACTTTGAATACTTCTGACCTCCATCCCATGTCTTTGAAAATCCCCAGGAGATGCAACATTCTGTGAGCCCTTGAGGAATGTCTGTCCTTTCTGAGAATGCTCAGAAACTGAGAAAAGAAGAAGGGCAGAAGGGTAAAAGCGTGAGCAGGGAAAAGCAGTAAAGTAGCTCTATACCCCCTGTCCTAGAGTCAGAATCAAAATCTGCCTCTCTAAGGTCTTTCACTCAATTTTTTTTTTAATTGAATGAACAAAATCCAATATCTCTGAGGTGTCAGCCCTCAGTCATTCTAACTAAAGCATGATTTCATTGATGATAGCTCATTTTATCATCCACTTTTTAAAGCAGAATCCAATTGTGCTGTCTAAATATAAGCCATTTGTTACTAAAACTTCATCAGCACTTTAATCTTTATGACTCTTTATTGTTACAGGGCTCAAACCACAACCACTGCATGAAATGGTATTATCTTGGAACTGTGAAGTGCTAAGGCCTGCTTCTGATAAACACAATGAATTATAATCCAGTTCTGTGAAAATCTCACATCACATTACAGTTCTTGCTGTGAGAAAGTGATTCTGGTTATTCATGATTCCACAGAAAAGGAGTTTAGACTAATTAACCAAAACTAGAATTTTTTTCCCATTTTTTTCCCCCTGATTTTCATTGAAATGCTCCCATGGGCAAGGTCCAACAAACTCCTAATGATCAGATACATACAGAGTAGTTAATTTGGTAAGCACTCCCCCATGACTAGACAGGATGTTGCTGTTAAAGAACTGTGATTCAGCATGAAAGTAGTCTTTGATGAGAGAACAGTTATTACATATTTTATAATGTTTTCTAAAAGTTAAAGGTGATATAAAAGCTATAATTGTCTTCTAGGAAGTTTTGATACAAACATTTACTAGGTCTAAGGACATTAATGAGAATCATTTATAATTATGCAAGACCATAAACAATTTGGGTTACAGGAATAAGTTGTACAGAGGAATCACTGGACAGGAAGAATGGTTAGATGAATGAATGAATGTGTCTTTCAACTTTTATTTAGTGTCCTGGAAACTACTCTGTGCCAGGAAGTCATATGATCTTCTAAAAAGCTTTCAAACATGGGTAGAAGCTCAAAGTCCATGAATCTAATTATGATGTATTTCTGACAGCTTGACCACATCAAGCTTTCCTGGATGTTATGCTGTGCAAGAATGCTTGTTTCAACAATGCCTTTCTATTGACAGGTAGATGAGTCTGTTTTTAGGTACTGAAATGAGTTAATATTATTCTTATATCAATTACAAGGAAAGAAAATACACAGGAGACTTGTTAGACTCTTATTTTCTTTTTTAATCGATAAAGCACATGGAATAGTTTTACAGGAAAAAGAAAATGCTGTGCAGAATGTTGTGGTTTTCTTAAAAAGTATGTAAATCCCCGTTTATTCCTGTTAAGTGGTATTGTTAAGAGCAGTACATTCTGATTATCTTATCTGCTTTTATTTTTGAATGGGTCATCTTCTATACAACAGGTAATTAAAGAAATTAACCAATTAGGTTATGCAGAATTCATTAAATAATTATGACTCTAACTCCAGCCTTTTGGTGCCAGGTGAGATGAAAACCCTTGGCTTCAGTTTAGGGTGGATTCCCCTGACTCAAGCTCTGAAGGAGAGGAACACTATGCTCAAAATGATTCAGCACAGGATATGTACTAAAGGGCTCAGGTAAAGGGTCAGGGTATGTGGGTTTTGTCTGTAGTAATGGCTCATAGTAATGACTTAGAGTGAAACCAGACAAGCAAAGGAACTGCCCACAGAGCACAAGCAGCTGCTCAAGATTGCTCTAATGGTGATGCTGTTTCCTAAGATTTCTAAAGTCATGTATGGGATGACCGATCTCTAGAACAACCCGATATTGAGGCAGGAGTGTGCAGAGAATCCCTGCCCTATAGAAAAGTAGCTTGTCCATTTCCACTAAGTTACCTACTTCAGAGCTGAAGTTAGAAACTGAGCTGGGTGGGCCAGCATCCTTTAGTTGCCTAATCTCTGGATACACACCCAATTTATTATTAATTTTTTACACAAATTTGCTTCAATAAAAAATATTTATCTTCATAGCTATTAGAATCACATTACAGCCCTAATGTGTATCTTTTTAGGAATAAAACTGGTTACATGCTGTAAAATTAGGTTCTGGTACCTTTACTGCCTGCCAAATTTAAGTGAGATGTTCCTGATGCTTGCAATATTGCTTTCAGTAGGTTTTTCTATTGTATATCATGAAAAGCAGTAAAATACTGCTCTTCCAGTGCTGTGTGGAAAGGCTAGTATGGAAAAAAAAAAAACAAGTTTACTAATGGCTAAGAATTGTGTAAGAATAATGTGCTATAGTGCTATCCCCTTGACATACTTGTATGTATGTATGTATACTTATCTTTTAAATAGATATTATAATTAAAAACATGATAATAAGACAAATGTGAAAAGAGAGAAAGCATCATGAAAGAGGAAAGCAGTGTGGTTATACAAAGCTTATTACTGTTTTTACAGTGAAAAGAAAGTCTAAAATGAAACACTGATCCTAAACATACTCTACATTGATAAATACTATTGATTTATTTTTGCATAGTCTTAATCTAGGAAAATAGACTGTTCTTTTGACTTATATATTTTTCAGTTAGGCTGATGCTTTAAAGTAAGATATGAAATGTCACAGGAAAAATGAAAAGCTCTGGTTAACAGCTTATCATAACTAAATAGTGAAAGACTTAAAAGTATGCTGCATAAGAATTACGTGTGTCTTACACAACTTGTGAGTAATTTTATGAAGCCAGGAAAAATGACCTCATTGTTAACAAACTGAATGAATAATAATAAATACAAGTATTTCCTCATCTACCATAGATTTCCTATGTGTGCATAGGTGAGTCACAATTCCTTCAAAATTCTGTTCCTTACAAACTCATTAGAGCTTAACAACACTGCCATGCATTTTCAGAGATACTGTGAGAAAAAAAAATTACAATTCCAACATGTTCAAATGCTATGCTGACAAGTGCTATTTAATTCTTTCAAACAAATGGGCAAAATAATACATTTTCCTAAAGTAAAACCTATGTCTTACTTGGAACTGAAATCACTGCTGTATTAATTTATTTTCACAGTTCAACAAACAGATTTTTGGTTTCTTTCACAATGAATGAAGCAGGGTTTCTATCTACAATTCCTCTATGTCACTTTTTTGCTTCCATTCATGTGTTCTGTGCTCAGACCCCCTTCAGGCAGGGGGCCCCTCCAGCTGTCCAGATGAGCACAGCAACCATGTCCCACTGCCTCAGCAGATCTCCCAAGCTCTGTAAAGCACAGCCACCCACAGTGTTCCCACGGAGGGCTCTGCCCTCTCCTCTGAGTCATACTGCTACCTTCAGCAGACTGCTGCTATGAAATAACCACCTTTCCCACAGACACGAGGAGAAATTGCCAATACTCTCAAAATCAATCCTACTTGTTGCATTCACATGAGCCAGCCTTTCCCAACAGCTACTTTCTCTAACTTAGAAACTAAATAAAAGGTACTGAAGAGGGCCAGTACCTTTCAAGCAATGAAACACCTGGCACACTTTGAGAGTTTTACTTGTCAGAATGTTCAACCCAATCTATATTCTCTTCTTGAAAAATAAGTGTTTATAAAATTTATGACTCTTTTTAAAGCTATTTCTATAAACACAGTGATAAGCAAAAAATTTTTGGAAAACTACTTTTTTTTTTCTTTTTTTTTTTTTTTTTATTCAGTGATACTTGTCCCAAGAGGAGGAACAAATTTTCCTGGCTTCCTTAGCAAGGCAAAGCTTTTCTGCCAACAAGTATGTCTTACAGAACTTAGGACACCTCCTCAGCACTTTCTGATCTACTTGCAATCAATACTGAGTCATGCTGAGGCAGCATTACATTTTGCCAGCATGCATCCTTTTTCTCCTGTTAATTTCATGTGGCTCCAAGAAACACAGGAAGCTCTCAAGGTCATGGCACAGCCATGAGCCTCAAGGAGAGATCCTCATGGGAGGAAGACAAGTGCATGAAAGAAAGGAAGAAACTGAATGCTCTAAATAGAAAGAAAAAACTTCTTAAAGAAACCTTTTGCTATCTACATTTCAGTGTATTCTCATATAAACTTTTAATCTTTGACACAAAATAAACATCATTTTTAAGTGCTTATTTAGTATGCAAATTCTTCATCACTTCTTACATTCCTAAGTAATAAAGGTGAGTTGTGACTTAAGATACTAGAAGAAGCTTGCCAGTGCTGAATTTCCTATCTGTGCTCTTTTGAAAATTTTAATTTTGTACACTTTAAATTCATTGGATTAAATAGCTACACAAGAAATTTACAGTGACAGTTTATGAAGCACCCTGCTGGCTACTCCAAGATATACAGCAAGAGTCAAACTTTCAGGGTGCTTCTAAACGTTTTCTGCATAAATATGGACATTTCAATTTGCAGATAAAATTATGCCCCTGCTTATTTGAGTACAGTGTGCAATCAGATGGGCTTGAATGATTTGCGCATTTTAGGCCTGCCAAAAATATATTTCAAGTTCAAACAGTTATGTGATTTAATGGATCAACCCTTTATGGTCCTTGACCATAAAAGTCTCTTTCTTGGAGTATCCTTCATTCAGCTGGACATGCTAAAATGAGCAGAAAGAGAAATCCACAGTCTTTCAGTAACTTTCACCCAATATTCTGGAGGTGCTTCTGTCCACTGAGTTGCCATTGCATCAGCTATCACAGAGTATTTGGTGCATTTTCAAAGTTTACATGTTCTGCCTTGTGAATTGAGAATCTGCTTCCACAGAAGTGACATTAGGATGGAATTTTGAGAATTATGCATTTTCCTTTTGAAAATCATAAAGTGATAAAAAAGATTGGGATTGCTACATACAAGCTGACCTGCTGTGTAATTTGGAATGAAAAACGATTCCACATACATAGGTATATAAAAATATGATTACAAACTTTCCGTATTCAAAAACGTTAGAATCTTTGAACTCAGTTACTCTCAAAAAATGAGCAATGCTTAAAGGTATATTCTTGAAGATCACAAAATGCTGCAAGGTTGTTAATTCTTTTTTGCATAATTTCTTTGCATGTGTGCTTGATTTTCTTCTTGTTTTTCTGCTTCTTCATTTTTTTCTTGCACTAGCATCACTAGCATTTGGAAAGCATTGTAACCACTGCATATAAGTTCATAATTTTACAGTAACATTTTGGAGGCAGACCTGAGCAAAAATTTCAGCTTTTTTAAAATTTTCTTTCTTTTTTTTTATTTTTCCATTTTCTTCTTTAATGGCCTTTTGAAAAATCCAGCCTGCAGAAAAGAAAAAGAAGTTACTAAGAACTGCTCAAAGCATACAAATCATACTGGTTACATTTATGTGTTGGTTCTTACTACTATTTTAACACTTGCACTGCGGTACAAAGTTCATGAATATTTTATTGAGTCACTGTTTTTCCTGGAATAGAAAAACTAAGTACAGTTAATATATATTAGAGTGATTGCTGAATCCTTGTTTTGCTCACATGTTGCCAAGGATTAAAGTGCTTAATAGTAATAGTTGTTACTCAGTTGAATAAATAATATTTTATTTTATAATGTAAAAAATTTCAAGAGATTATGCATGTTGAAATTTATAAGCAGTAACCTTCTAACTTAATTATGCACAAAATATTTTGCCATGAGAAGAGTGCCCACTTGTGGCAAGACTTACACCACAGGGCCTAGCATCTCTTGCACAACAGAAAAAATCCGAGTTGACAAAGATCACAGCCAAAGCTGATAGAACAATTCCTTAATAAGCTCTTACTCACACTAAATTATCTTCTTATTTTTCTTTCCCTGACATAATGGCAATATAGGTTTCAATCAGGTAGCACAGCTCACTCCACATCAGAAAAATGCAGTGGAATTAGTTATTTTGCAATTTCTTCAAGATTTCACACTAGTTATTAGATAAAATTATTGTCTTTGAGGTTATAGTTATGAGAAAGAGATGATGGAGAATTTGAGCATATTTGTTTAGGCTCCTGAAGACAAGGAGGTGCAGCTTACCTTCCACAGAGCAAATATAAGCAGTGCGAGAATCAAGAGTCCAGCAAAGATACTCAGGAGGATAACCCATAAGGGCACTGTACCCGGTGGGTGTTCTTTGGAAATCTTGATCATGGTCTGAAAAGTGTTCAGAACATAAGCAATAAATAATGTGTCCTTCCAAAATATCAAAACAGCAGCAACGATTAATCTGTATGCAGTGATTTCCCAGGGTACCACTTCATTTTACCTACAGGAATTAGTAGGAGGGAATTGAGAAAATAATCTCCAACATGAAAGGCTGTGTTTAAGCAATACTTCACACTTTTGTAAGTGCATTCCTTTATGAGATTGGCCCTGCTACAAGTCAGTAATCTTTGTCCTAAAGGACACAGGACCAAAATCATGAGCACTGGAAGAATAGGCAAAGGAGTTTCTTCAGTGCACTCTTCCTCACCCAGTGCCAGCCTCCCTGAAAGATGGAGGTAAGCATAAGTATAAAAGCCTGTGTAGACACTAACCTGATTTTAAACATGGCATATCTGGTGTAAATCCAACAGAAACAAGTAATACTCACTTTTTAATAAATGTAATCATGCAGGAGTTTGAATTGACTAAAGAATTTACTAGAGACCAACTTTATAGTTAAAAAAACATTGAAGAACTGAACACTAAGCATGAAATTATGTCCCTAAAAAAGTTAAATCTCAAATTCCTTGTCTCTCATTACCTGCAAGCCTCTCAGCTGTGTTTTTACTCCTGGACTGAATTTTAATCTATCACATTAAAGAAATTTCTAGATACAAAACCAGCTAACAATGGACTGCTGATTTTTGCATTTTCAAAAATATTTTGTGCAAGATGTGTTTCAAATTGAATATTACTTTTCTAAATTTTGGAGTATTAAAAATAAAGACTCATAATAAGATTTCTGCTTAAAAAAATGGACACTGTAGTAAATAAGCTCCTCCATGTACAAGTTATCACAAAAGACCAATGTTTAAACACTATAAATGCCTGGAATTTAGAGTAGTAAAAGGATGAATAATACCTCTAACAAAATTTTAGATTTTCTCTTTATATCCGATGCCACCATTATCATGTTATATATTTCCTCATCTATGAAAATCACAACAAACTTGTGAAAAATAAAAGATCCTGTTTCAAATATATATCCTGGGTAACAAAGTAGAAGGGAAGAATAAATAAGGAAATAGTAAAGAAAATACCACATATGATCAATTTTAATTGATTCCGAACAATTTTCAAATACTATTGATTCTTTAAAAGAATTTTAATTATATTTTTAATTTACGTAGCTGCAGGAAGTATTTATATTATATCAAGCAGAAAAAATTCAGATAGCACTTATCCTTACCTAACTATATTGGAGGGTACTGGGCTTTTGGTGTCATTTTCTGACTAATTCTGACATTTCTAATGTGATATAAAATCACTTCTGTTTAGAGTAGGATAATGCATTACTAAAGGTAACAAGCAATTCATTAGTAATGGATTAAAAAGAATGATTCCATAGCCCAACAAATTCTATGAAGAACAAACACATCAATTATCACACTCTTACCTCCAGTTTTTGATGGTCATTTCTCAAAATCAGTGATGAGTTCTCACTCCTAAGTAATGCTTTCACAACAAGGGTTAAGCTGTGAATACTGGCCTGAAAGAAGAGAGTAGTTGCTAAGGTTTACATTTAGTTATTTTTAATAGAAAGCTTTGTAGCAATGAGAAGGGTGAGGGAAAAACTTAATGCTTTGGAGGATGCTGAAAAACATGAAAATCAATGAAACTGCTCATGTATGTCACCTCCAGGACACATAGCATTGCTTGCAAGACAGTAATACTGCTTTGAAAGGGTACATAGCAGAGATTTCAAAAGAATATTAATTAATTCTGGAACACTTACGTCTCTTCTGTTTTTTAATAAAAAAATCTTTCTAGAGTTGAGAAATCTTCACAGATTAAGACTTAAAAAATATGTGCTCCTTCTTATATCTGCTGGATTAGACTTTGTGGATGCATAAGCAGCTATTAGAAAAGGACCATCAATACAGAATAAGTAGGGGGTGACTCCTGTTAAATTATAAGTACTTACTTTAAGGATAAGAAAGCACATGTGACTCAGTTTTAAGGAAATTTTAAAATAGCAGAAGAAACTACTTCAAATACTAGAGGAGACACTTAAGAAATTGAAATACACAATTTTAATAGACATTAGAAACATTGGCATAAGTTTTTCAAACCCGAAAGTATTCTGAATACAAACAGTATTTACTTACTTTTATGATGGTAGGTTTCCATACTCTCAATGAAACATTCACTTGATATATGTCAGACGGGACCAGGGCACAATTAATAGAGGCACAGCTGTATGTATCACAGTCCTGTTTAAAAGGGACCAGCATGAGGAAGAGACTTTTCACAGCATTAAAATGAAACCACATAAACTACTATATATACAGATCACTTGCTGTGACACCAATAATAAACTGGTATTAATTACTGTAGCTTTTTACGTAAAAATGACTCTGCATTACATGAAACAGGTTGAGATATTTGTGTTATGCTAGAATAGACTCAGTTTTTGCATGCTGGCAAGCTCTGAGCAATCTCTATTGCTGCAGCTACGGAGCAAAAGTCATCACAGAACTCATAAGGGAGGCACAGCTTGTAAAAGCAAGTGTTCTTCTACCAACACAGCTATGGCTCTTCTGAAGTGTTTTTCAAGTCTTGGGACATCTGAATCTCTCAAGAAGGGAAATATGTGTGTGTGAAAATTAAAGTAGCTTTACTTCCTAGTATCACTTGCTAACTGGGAGTACAGCAGGATTATGTTGTAAAAAGTTGGAAACAGTCACTTAGACTAGACTTGTTTCACCTCTGTGAAGGACAATGATAAGCATGGCAAGATACTCTTCCCATGGCATGGCTTCACTTGCACCAGAAACTCCACTTGCACCTCTGTGCTGAGGACACCTTCTCCCTGACATGCTAACATAACTACAGCATCAAAATCCCTTTGTAACTCTTTCAATCTAAATGTGAAGGGCTAGTCCTTTCCAAATGGGATCATCAATTACAGTTGCATGCAAAACTTGCCAGGTCAACTGGATGTCTAAAGAAGCTGAAAAGAACATAAGAAGCATTTAAAATATTACTATTTATTAATTACATTAATAGACAGTAATGATTTATTCAGCTGTCAAATGTGCTACTGCTATTTAAGTATTTTTTAATTAAACCCCAAACTATCTAAATTTAGTTCCACATTGAGTTTTGCAGCCAAATAAAAACCAAGCTCTAGTCAACACAGAAAAGTTTTTCTTAGTTATTAAAATAAAGTGAGATTCCAAATGATGCTGTTTCGGAGCAGCTTTTACACATCTTTTTCAGTACTCAGCTCCAAGATCTGGATTAATGCCTGGGGTGAATATATATACTGTGAATAGGCTTACCATAATTGTATCCCTTGTAGGTTCTTTTATTTTTGACAGCACAAATGGTTTCCCTGTGCCAATCTTTAAGGGATCTACAGGGTAACTACTTTGGCAGATGGCATTCTGTAAGCAGAAATACAAATAACATTCTTATTGTCTGGATATACAAACTATTACAGAATTGATCTGGAAACAAGTCAACACTGATAATATTTAATATTTAATAACAACTATAATGTTTACTAGCCGCTAAAATAAAATAGCATATTGCAAGAGTGCAGAATAGTAAATTCAGATGTCTATGTATTGAAGTAATATTATTCAAAAAGCACATGAAATATTTATGAGATAATTTACCCTAAACTCTATGTAGCTTCTTAAGCATATGTACAAGCAAACAAGAGCTTCCTGCAAGATGACCATTATGTGAACCAGCAGGAGTTGGCTATTAAATGAGCTAAACAGCTTTTGCATGGGAAACCACAGAGGTTCTGCCCTAGCAAACAGACAGGCATGTTAAGTGCAGGATGCAGAATTCTCACTGGCAAAATGCAGGGAGGGGGAGCGGATGCTGGATGGATCTCTGTGACTGCTCCACAGGTAGCTAGGAAATCCTTTGGTGTCTTCAGTGTGGGGGAATTGATTTTTTTCTGTCAGGTCGTTGACTTTCACACTGCCAGCATGAAAAGGATTACAAATCCTCTGTAATGCACTTTGTCACACTACTATCACTAGGTGTAGCTAGCAGGACATGAAACTTGTCTTAGAAAAAACAAGATTTACTGAATTTATGTGCAAATGTGTCAAATGGGGTGATTGACTAGGAATGACAATAATGGCGAAAGGAAATCAAGAACTGACACAACTTTTCTTGTATTCTAAATATGGGGAGTTTTTTGCTAATCTGATATTTTATTTGTTTTAAAGTGAACCTCATTCATATATTTTGGCTTATTTTTCAGTTGGGCAACACTGCAAAACTAAGTGACATTATTAGCAGGGAGGTTCATGAGTATATGAAATATAGTTCTCTGAGTGAAAAAAAAAAAAGGAGGTTTAGGTCCCTACTTAGTGAAAGCTGGATTTTTCAGCCATGTAGTTATTGATATAGCTGTAGCTGTAATATCTACAGCTCTAGGATAATGCAATTTGTTGGAATTGTGATCTCTGCCTGTTGCACTGGAGACTGATATGGAAAATCTCAAATGAAGGCTGCAGTGAAGAGCATTTGAAACATATGACCTACCATCCCCTTCAAGAAGTCTCAGTGCCCCAGAGAAGGAAGAAGCCAGAGGACTGCTAGTGCTGGAGAGCAGACATGCATGAAAGTTAATTTCAGTACCCAAAAGAAGAGAAGTGAAAGAAGGTTGGGCTCTAGATGTACACGGCAGGATTCAAGCATTTGCAATATGCACTTCTGACAATGAAGAGAATATGAGGCTCACATCTGAGTCTGGACATCTCAGCACTTGCAATATAACAAACTAGCCCTCTAACAGTGCAGTTATTTTTCAACACCATTTCAAATGTGCTTGTTTCCTTTTATGAAAATTTGTCCTTCTGTCTTCTTATGCACCTCTGTACATACTTGTTTAAAATAACAGTACCTTGTTATTTAGACTAAAAGCAATGCATAATCCCAAATGTTTGCAATTTGCAGGTCCTTAAACATAAATTTCAAATTTAAATTGATCATAAAAATAGAAATTCCTATCTTACCTGGGAATGTGACAATGCAGTAAGGTAGAGAAGAGTGTTTTTGGCAGCTGTTACATTGGGAAATAAGATCTGCAGTGTGAGGTTTGGCATTGGAAAGTGTTCACCTTTTTCAATCTATAAAAAAAGAAAAATGTTTTGACTAGTACTTTCCTCATTTTGTTGGAATTAGATTGTGAGTTTTTTCCTTTCCTATGGTTTTATTTTTTTCTGTTCATTTTTGCATTAGTTATGCAGAAGTGCTTTATAGGGGAGAGAAGTCACTGTATCAATGGTGGCTCCTGCTGGCTTCTCCTCACGTGTGCTTAGGAAATTGCTCCTGTGCTCACCTGTTCCTCTCTCCTGTTTTCTCTGAGATGACAACAGGATGTATCTGTAAGCAGCAGCTCTTTCTGGAAAGGCCTGCTGTGGTTGAGGATTAGGTAACCACCTCGGTGGAATTGCTGACAGGGGAATAGGTGATATCATCTCTGAAGTGGACAAACTTAATAAATGCTCAAGAATATTTTAAACTTTTTTCCTCCTGGCAGCTTATTTGTGATTAGCTGCTTGCAAAGATGAGTTTTACTTTACAAGATCATAAATGGTATGCTCTGCAATTCAGCAGCTTTTTGACTCAGAAAAGATAGATTGACAAATTAGAGGAAGAATGCCTTAGACATCCACAGTAGACATAGAGAAAAGGTAGCTGAGAAAAACACTGTAGTGACCTAAAAGAATAGGAAAAAAACCCTTTGTCATTGCTATTTAGTGAGAGCAGGAATTTCATCATATCCCATTTTTTACAGATGAAAGTTGATTTAGAGACTTTTTTGCTTCTATATGGGACCCTTGATCAGTTTTGGATTTGACACTGCAAAACAGGATGCTCTCAAGATAACAAAATTCAGTTTTGCTGCAACTTTAAGTTGGACTTTTTGTCACAGAATCATAGCATTGTGGACTGGTTTAGGCTGGAAGAGACCTTAAAGTTCCAAGCCTTTGCCATGGGTAGGGACACCTTCCTTCCACTAGAAGGTATTGCTCCAATCTGGCCTTGAACACTTCTACAGGTGAGGCATCCACAACTTCTCTAGTGTCTCACCACCTAATATCCAATCTAAACCTACCTCTCTTTCAGTGAAAAGCCATTCCCCCTTGTCCTATAATTACCTGTCCTTGTCAAAACTGCTTCTCCTGCTCTCTTGAAGCCTCCCGTTAGGCCCCAATGAGGTCTCCACAGAGTCCTCTCTTCTACAAGTTGAATAGCTCTGACTGGTCCAGACTGTCCTCACAGGAGTGGTGCTCCAGCCCTGTGATCATCTTTACGGCCCTCCTCTGGACCCACTTCAAAAGGTCCATGTCCTTATTTTGGGAGTTCTAGAGCTGGATGTAGTAGTCCAGCAGGGATCTCACAAGAGCACAGTCCATTGAATATCTTTCCCATGTGATTTCACTTTGCAGCATCCATTCAACCAGGATGACCATGTTCTTGGAGCACAGCATTTACCTATTATAAACCTGACAGGATTTTGGAAATGGCTGTTCTAACCTGCAGCAGGGGTAGTCCAAGTTCTCATTTACCCAGGCACGCTCTCTTTTTCCAGCTGAGGATAGAAGATCTAAAACCCACCAGAACTACTCTGCAGGAGACAGACCATCTCAGACCTTCTAACTCACTATATTACAAAGGAAGGAAGGAAGGAAAAAAAAGGTTTTAAGCACAAAATATGCATGTAGAGCGTTTTGTATATCTGCTATTTAAGTAATTTAAATGAAATGCAAAAAAAATTAAGACAATACCTATGTCATTTTTATTTGTTTCTTACCCTATAATGTAGAGTAACTTCATCCCCGATCTGCTCTGTTGTGTTAATTGCAGTAGGGACAGTATCATTTGCTGCAATTATAACATGGTGCTCTTTGAAAACACTGCGGGTTAAAAAAACACACAAAAAAGTAAGCACACAAACTTTATAAAAACCCCTAGGAGTCAATAATACAGGCATATTTATTATTTCATTAATTTCAAGATGGGTCTTCCCCTAGTTTTTACCACGTACATTTAGAATGCTTTGTTCAGATATAACTACTAAAAAAGAAAATACTATTTCAAAGATTAATACATTAGGGTCTGATTTTGCTGTCCTTATTCTAGGTGTGCAGTCCCTTATCTTGGGCACTGACATGCTAAACAGGCAGAATCCTGTAAAAGACAGAATCAAGCAAAATCAGAACAAAGCCAACATATTCTAAATTCAACCTTATTCTCTATAGGACAAACAAAGTCTGGCTGTGAACCATGAAACACATGAAAAATAAATTTGGCTTAATTATTTACTCCTACAGACCACAAAATGTTGTTACCCAATAATATATAGAATGCTTTTCAGGGATGGGATCTAACTGAATTCTGGCTGTTTATGAAAATAAAATGTTCTACAAGACCTGCATTGAAGTATAAGTATGAACTTAAAAAAACCCCAGACACCCAAGAACCTAAAATGAAAGTTAATTTTTGAAGATGGAAATCAAACACCACACCATGCAATATTATAGTGATCCATGGCCATCAGTAAGATGGAAGTATTTGCTTTTGCTTTCTTATGTTATGCTTTCTTATGCTTCCTTCATTCCTGAAATGCCTTTGAATGAATATAGCAAAGTACAGGAACCAAGCAAAAGCTGCTGCTGTACTTGCAAACTGTGGACCAAATTTAAATAGATAAAATGGAATTTCATTAAGTTAGGGACAGTAACTGCTCCACTTTTTCTTGACTTATCTTTTCACTAAAGCCTGTGCTTCCACTTTATGAGCTTTGAAGCTGTTGTCTGTAGATACTGAGCATATTTAAAAAACAAACCAACACAATATTTTTTGAACAACTGCAGTTAACTGTGTTAGCAAGTAAAGTATAGAGAAGTGTCAATACCTTACAAATATTAATCCTACTTCATATTTTACTGGAATTGTAACATGTCCTCTATTATCACTCAGGGTCTCAGGTGGTTCTTCACTGTCACTGAAACAAAACAACATGCATCACTCACATCAGACTGCTGGGTGGAAAAGGATCTTAGAAAATGAAATACCTACAGCTCTGGGTATGAAAGCATAGTACTCATTTCCAGTTAAGTACCATCTTCTAAAAATAAATTAGAAATACCTTTTCCAAGAACTAATGATTTAAGTCCTGCACCAGCCCCAGCTCATAGACATATCTTTGTTAAAATTACAGATGGCAAGTGACTGAATGAAAACAGATCAATTAAAAGCCACACTATCCCTGCGTTTTGTAGGGACAGCAAACACTGAAGACAAGTGAATTCCTTTACCCTATCAGGGACAGCTTCTGAAATGCTCTTACTCTTGGAAGGCCAAGCTTTTTGTTAACTGTGATTCATGCTAAAGTATGCAGTAATTCTCTAAGAGAATAAACCTTTGCTGAAGGTGAAATAACTGGAAATTATGACTCACTTGTAACTCTAAGGCTGTAGAGAGTATCAACTATTTATTTAGTCCACTTAATCCACTGCTGGACTGAATACATCCATAAGGGTGCCAGCTCTACAGAACATTTGAATATAGCTTTACAGAAAATTTAACTGTTTGTGAGTTCAGAAGCCACTCATGTTTTACTATAGAACACAAAACTGTGGAGCTTTCAAAAAAAAAATCAGAAGGCAGAGACTGAAACTAACCTTGTTGCATATACGTGAATAGTAGCATTTTCCAGGAGATAGGATGCATTGAATTGGAATGATATTTTGAAGGAAATCTGTGTAGAGAAATACATTACACATTTTGAAAGGAAAAAAAAGCCCACAATAACAGGGATTGATATAATGAAAAATGTACTAACTTTTGCTTTTATCTAGGGAATCCTTATTAATATTTTACCAGTTTTCTATGAATCTGAATGAATCTACTATTTGGAATTTGCCCCAACCAAGAAGGAAATCCAATAGTTATCACTTATTAAACAGAAGCCTCAAATTTTCACAAACCTCAAGAAAAATATTTATGTTGTATATTAGAAATACGTGGCTAAATAATTCTTAACTGACAGCAATTGGTCTCACAAGCAATTTATCAAAACCTCTTTTTTCCTTCTAATGAGAAGCAAAAAAGCTTCAACAGCTGGCAATTGCAGTGGAGATGAGCTGCCTGTAGAAGGCTGCTGGATTATCACTTAATATACAGTAGAATACCTAGAATGCCAAAATAAATATTTACAATGTAAATAAAGGAGAGACCACTAGGTATCAAAAAAATCTCATTGTTATTATTATCAGGACAAATCTATCACAACTTGGAACTACAAAAAATTTAGGAACACTGCCCTAAATGTTCTTCCTCATATCTGACACTTAAGTGTAATTTTATAAGAAGCAAAAGTTTTCTCATTTGTTACTGTATGGAATTTTCAGCTCAGATTTTTATCTTTCCTTATATGCATACAAATCTTTATTACAAAGTGATCCACAGAAAGTTGTCCCATATATAATATTTTTTTAAAAAGCAGCTTTAGATAGGAATACATTAGGCATCCTTATCAGTGAATCAGAGATTAACTGATTTCTAAATGCAAAGAAAAGTGTGAAATTTCTAGATTTAGGGATTTAGAGCTACAGACAAACTAACAAGCAAAATGAAAGGAAAAGATGAAAAATCCAGTAAAGCTGTGAATGAAACACTGTGGGCACAGGCATTGGACAAACACTTATTTGGCTTCAAGAAGGTAACAGCTGACTTTATCCCTACAAGTCCAAGTCCAAGCCAGAATGTCAGTGTGGGAGGCAGAGTAAGAAGACATCTGTCATGATCCTTCTGGAGCATGACAGCAGGGCAAACAAGAAACTGCCAGGAAGGATTGTCTTATTTGCATGCAAATTTATATTTTCCCTATTCAAGATCAAGATCTAAGTATGGCTTTTCAAAGCCTTAGTTTAACTAAAGCTCCCTCTCCATCCCAACAAGGGATACAGACATCACTGGAACTGTTCAAGATGGAGTTTGATTTTAAATGGACTACTTGCTGGAAAGGCCTCTCATTCTCCACTGAGCAGAAGTGAAGCCTTGATGCCTGATTTTGGCAGATCTGGGACAGCACTTCCACATAACATCTTATTCTGTCTTCAATCCAGGGACTACACTTTATATACAAAATAACTAAACTTATAGGCTTCAGGCTGTGGAAAGCCTCAAGACAGACACTTCTGGCCAGGTGAGCCCCTTGCATGTCACTTGCATTCTGACAGTGTCAAGGATGGCAATATACATCTATTACATCCTCAGGTACCACATCTGACTGCCCAGCTACTGAAAATCTGATGGTTTCCCACCTGGCTTTGTGCAGCTGACATCAAGGATAGCTTGGGAAACATGGATGGGGAGTTTTTGGGATGAACACATGAAAAAAGAACTTCAGAGATGATATGGACTGCCCTGCCTTTAGAATAACATGGAGCAAGAACTTGCATGCAGGGGACGTTTTACCTCTTCTGCAGGTTTTAGAAATGGATATCCCACTTTACAGGTGATGTTGTGATTAGATTCACAGCTATCTTTCTGTATATCCTGAAGGGAAAAAGACAGTGAAAGCATGGTTTTGTGCAAACTCCTTTAAAATTTTGACTGAGCATCACAGATCTGTTAAACATGTATACCACTGCCACTTTTCACTGTCAGTATATTGTGAGAGTCAAAGCCTTAGTTGAACTAGAATAAAAATATGAAGCCACAAATTCTGCAAGACAATTTTCACCTATGGACATTTATACAAATTACTTGCCATTATGCCTTTCCAATGACAGTGTTTGGAACAGTCACAATTATATGCCTACTGGACATCATGCAAATTAGTCATGGGGTCTAGCAATCAACATATCTGTAATTATACAGTTTTAAAATTTTGTAAATGTTTTCTTAATATAGCAATAAATGTCACATTCATAGTCCATCAATTATTGCCATAGGATCAGCAACAGTGCTATGGATCCCTGACTTCTCCTAATGCGTAGCATCAGGGCGGCTGACAGAAAAGAAACTGCCCTAAATGCTTCCTATCTGAACTGAGGTGTATTTGTACCATATCTGCTGAGGCAGGAAGGAAAACAGCCACTTTTGGAAATGCTGTCTGAGGTAGGGTAGACACAGGCACTGATATATCCTGTCCTACCATGAGCGTGCTTTTTCTACACATGTGCAAAACAATTTTAGAGGCTCAGGAGTTCTACTGATAAACAACAAGGCATTTCTGGCTCTACAGATGTACATCTGATGTTTGTTTAAGAGGAAGGCACTTTTTCTAAGTGCTATTGTGTAATTTACATCTGTATTTTATGAACAGGGCTAGGCAAGAGTTCACTCATGTCAAAATAAATACACTCCTGTGGAGGCATAAGCAAGAAAAGCAGCCCTGGGAAATCTCTTTCAAACAACTGAAATGATGCTGAAGCAGACAAATTAAGATTTAATAAAAAGGCTTCCTCACATTGTCATATATGTTATGTTATGATAATTGTGATAATGTAAAAAATTGTAATAATGTAAAAAAATCCTACCTCAATGCCAGCAAAAATAATATTTGGAGAGTACTGAACCAAAACTCTGGTATTATAGGCACTATCTTTTTTGTTCTTCACAGAGAGCTGGATGGTGAACTTATCATTGCGTGACTTTACAATGAATGGAGAAGAGCTGTAAAACAAAGTAAGAATGTTGGACATCTTAATTATTGAATCTGTTTTTAGCATAAAGATAAACTTCTTTCAATCTCCAGACTATTTTGTTTCTGAATTAGAAAGGAAGCCCTGGCAGAATTTATAATTCACATAGAAACTTTATACAGATATCAAGCAATACATTAAACCCAGTGCAGTTACCTGTCTCCAGCTATGCTTGCTTTTACAATCAGAACAAGATCTGAAATGCATCTATTTTTGGCTCCACAATCTTTTGTGAAAGGAATCTGCAAAAATAATATGTTTATTCTTAATTTTATTACATTTATTATCAAACACTTGCATTTTAATGCATTATCTAATTTTATGTAAGATCTTCTGTTTAAGGATCAAAGAAGTCTTCCCTAATATTAACCAGTTAAACATGCCAAAATCTTGTAAAATGCATAAGCTTTCTCATCACTCCCTTCTAAATGATAAAGAGGCATTAATAGAAATATGAATGGTGGAAAGCACCACCAAAGTAAATAGATAACACTCTGCTATGTGCCTATCTGAAACCTGACAATAAAATTGTTGGTAACTCTTTTCTATCTTCAGTCAGCTATGGACTGCTTTGGAACCCCAGCATGGTTCACAAGCACATTGAATCAAACTTTTCATTCCTGAATACTCATTTGGAGGAAATATCTGCTGGACAGGCTTAGTAAACCCCCTCTTCCCCCCCCAGCCAATGAGTGGGCAATAGTTTCAGCTCCTGTGTGGGCTATGATTTTACCTTAAATACATTGGTTATTGATACAGAATCTTTCTGACTTACATATTCTGCTATTGAATTTGGCAAGTTGCTATCAAGAACAGGTCCACTCTCTGGATCAGAAAAATTGAATTCCAGCAAAACCTTTACCGAGTCCTGAAAATCAGGCTTATCCTAGAACATAAGGAAAACAGAACTCCTGTCATGGAAATTCACTTTCATATCTAAGGAGGTTAAAAAGACCCAAAAAGTGCTGAAGGTAAAAAATGTTCCTGTCACACTGCTGCCATTCTTCTAGAGAAGCATCTGAATGCTTGCAGTTAATGATGAAACATTCAATGTGCCAGGCATTCCTTATAAATGTTTACTAAGGTTTTCGTGTATCTTATCACAAATTTCAAATAGCCTGAGCATATCCCACAGATTTTCATTAAAGAATATCTCAACTGTTGACTCACAGATTTTTCTCTTCTAGTTGTACTCAAAGGATCAGTAAGATAAGCATCAGCAGCATTGCCTTTTGTGAAGTCAAACTTAGGCCTGCTCTTTGGTGAAGAAAATTCTGGGTATCATTTACCATTAGTTTTGCATTAAGATACAACTGTGAAGTCACTAAACATTTTAAATGTGCTTACAGTATGCAACTCCATTCACTCCACACATTAGCTACAATTTGGGCAAATACATACTCACAGTTGCTAATTATGCTTCTGTTTTGCAGTGAATAAATACTCTCTATTCCAAACCTTAAAGTTTATTTACTGCATTTTATTAGGAGGAATTGCACCAAAAATGCAAACTGAAATTCTCTCACATACTCCTGCTGAGTGCACCTGAACCGCTAACCATGACAGCTCCTTGTTTCCACCAAGTGAGGTATGCTCTCTCTTAAGACAGACACAGAGACATAGCTAAAAACACTGCATATAAAAGTAAATTGTTAATATATGTATAAATAAATAAGTCTTAAGTTTCAAACAAATTTTATGTACACTTCTTAAGATTAAATCTGAACACAGATTTTGCTGTCCAAATTGCAAATAATGGAATACATACTTGGGTAACACTAGTGTCAACATGAGAAAAATACTTTAAATGATTTACTTGCCAACATGTAGAAGTTATGTTTCGTACATTCTGACCCTTTGATAGTTATATTTTTTTGCATTTTCCTCTCATGGCTTTCTGTGAACAAGCTTCGAGATATCTGTCTTTGTGCATCAAGGGTAATCCAATACTGCAGACCTGCAAAGGAGGTTGAGATCAATATTATGAAGCACTTTGCCTCTACACATTCTTTTCCCCCAAAATATCTTAGATGTGCTTTGAACGCTGAATTTAGAAGAGCTGAATTCCACTTTTTAATTAATAAATGCATGCAAGCATAGAAGTTTTATCGCTTAAAGCTTCCATAGCTTAGTGCTTATCTACTTACTGGATTCAAATATATCTTCTTTTGACTTTAGTCTTGTCTTAAAACAAATTGTGGCGTCTATGCATATTGTTTTTCTTGTATTTATCTGACAATTTTGTTGCTGAATATTGATGCTTTTAGGTATAAATTGCATGGAAACATTTACTTCAGCCACATCACGAGACCTTAGAAAAAAACACAAAGAAAGTGCTTGGAAATAAGAGCAGCAACTTTTTTAAACTTAAGAATGAACTCACAAAATATGCAGCATTCAACATTCAGATACAGACATATAATCACATAGGAATCATTTAGGTTGGAAAAGATTTTGAGATCATTTGAATCCAACTGTCAAAAAGTTTCTAGATTAAAAAAAATCCTTAATGTTCTTTGGAAAATAACAGAAGCATAAAATCCACAATTGAAGTGAGATTCTTGTGGCACATGTTGATGGCACCATGCTGCAGTACAGTAGCTGACACAGCGTTGGCCATGTTGTGCCAATTAAGAGGCATCTATTATTTCATGTTTTCTGTCTTGGCTGTGTGAAGCTATAAAAAACAACTGGCAGTTGAAATGCACTTCTCTGGCACATTTTCAGTCTGCATTTGCCTTTCTCCATTTAGGCAAATTACTGCATGCCTGTTAACTGCCACCACAGAGAAAACTCATCATACAGAAAACCAAAAAGTGAGCAACAAAAAGAGGAGGCAAAGAAATATCCTCAGCAGCCAAAACATATAAGGCACTAGAGCATTTTTTTAAAGCTCAGCTATCACTCCGGAGGGAAAACCCCAGAAGAATTGGGGACAGGAATAACACCATGGTCCAGAAGAGTAATTAACTATATATCCTATTCCTAATACTAGTAAAAGAGGAATTATGGAGGAAACAGTCACAGGATTTCTCCACAGTGCTGTACTTGTTTCAGAAAAGGTACCAGGTGAAATATTTCCAGAAGCATTAAAGCAACTCTACAGAGCCAGATCCATTTTAAGAGAGATTGAAGGCCTAGATCGGGCCTTGAGAGTATGACAGATGAACATAATATTATACATAAGTTGGAAGATAGCAAACCATCTCTTAGGTTTTGAGTAGACAAACAAGCTAATATTTGTACCCAGTTTGTTTCACTTTAAATGTCCTTCCTTCCTGCAATGCATTCCTGTCTCATCCCTTGGTCCTATTCAGCTCCCTTTTGGCCATGAGATGAAGCATGTCAGTTAGCTGGCAAAGTAACTTTCTTCAGAATTGTGGTCTCAACAATGTAGTGAAGGACATCACACTGTGTTTACACATGGAACATTCAGAAAGAAACTGCTAGGTGAAGTTCAGAAGACGATGGGAGCTTGAGGATGGTAGCAAGCCTTGACAAACTTGATCACCTACCCGGTGATTTAGGTGAAAGAGCAGGACAGAGAAAGCAAGGAGATGGGTTAGCAATTTCCTTACCAGAAACAGAAATAGTTTTAGTTGTGGTTTAAAGGGATTTAGTGTCATACTGTTAATTTGTCTTCTACCTCAAAAATTATATTGCTCACTACTACATCTGAATCATATAAAGAAAATGAATTGACTGTTAAACAGAAGGCTTAGTTTAATTTTACAGATTTTCTGTAGGGATTCAAATTGCAGTTTTCCTACTAAGAAATAAAATCAGTTTTCTTAGTGACCCCTTTACATTTGAATATGTTCCTGATATTGTTAATAAAACAATATGCAATATACTGTGAAAAAGAGAGAAATTAAGGTTTTTTCCTATTTTACTTAGCGCAACAAGTGGAATCAGTTTCTATTTTGAAGGTGGTTTAGGAAGACAAGTTCTTCCTTCTAGGCTAGCAAGATTTCTATAGCACCCCTGTATTTATAACAGTATACATGTAAGTTTAATGCTCATTCCTCCAGAGAGATGTGAAAAGATGAATATTTGCAGTCAGTGCCATAACATGGGATGAAACCAGTAACCTCACAAAGTCTAAGCAAGCATGCATGCAAGTTAACACTGGTATCCAAGCAGAAGTTTTTTTTCCTGTCCTGACAGTTGCTGTGATTCTCCGTACCAGAAGAGGGCAGCCCCACCAAGGCCTCCGATGGTAACATCAATCAGCCCGTCATCGTTTAAATCCATTTCTCCGTGCACAGACTGGCCAAAAAATTTCACTTTTTCCCCATCTCCACCTGATGCAATACGCTGTGAAATGCATAAAGAGGTTAATGCAGTGAACTCGGAAGGGTTTTGAAACAGTCAAGATGCATTTGATGGCAGTGGGATGGGGTTTGGGCTCTTTAACTGCATTAATTTTCATTACGATACCCTTAAAACAGTTACCATGGTGATGAACACACTGTAAATTTTCAGATTGCAAAACATCTTCTTTTCTGGCTGTTTAGAGCATGTCAGAAGGTTTCTAATAAAACCGTGTGAGTATATTCTTTAACAATATTAAGACTCAAATTCAGTTAAATCAGTATGAGTATAAAAGTATAGAGCCATTTACAACAGCTGTTTCAACTGGTCAAGTCACAGCCTCATACTGTGTTGGAAAGACAATATTATTAACATTATATGCATTGGAACAGCCGGCAACCTGAGGAGTTTTACTTCATACCTGTGAATATTTTTTACTGATTGCTTTGCCACGGCCATGATAAATATAAACAGCTCCCCGATGGTCATCTTCCAAGGGAGAGCCTATCACAATGTCATTGTATCCATCCAGGTTGAGGTCCTTCACTGCAGCAATCGCAGTCCCGAAGCGTGCGCCGCAAGGCTCATTCTTAAGAACTTTGCAGGTATCCTGTTTTAATGGTGAGCAGCACGTTTGCTTTACAGGTTCAAGACTCATCTGATATTCAAACTTTGTCTGTGGAAGAACAGATTTAGAGTTTGTGAATTCCTGCCAACATTTCAGCAATGCAGACTTTTAAGAGCTCCTGTCCAGAAGACAAATGGATGAATTAAACAGAACAATTACAAACTATTCCTAGTGATTATGTGCACTGTAGAAACTGTGATTCTACAACTATGATTCAAGTGTTCTTTCTGTGCAGCATGTGGCAATAACATTCTTGCTCCCTCTCTTTCCACCTCTAGATGCTTCTGCATATTTTTCGAATTTAGAGGTTCACAGGAAAGCACAGTATCATAACAATATTTGAATGCTATTGTAAGTAAACCACTTCATTATTTAGGGAGTGTAAAGAGTTTTTCTAAAATCATTCTCTTAATGTGAGAAGTTAGCCAAGTTTCTAATGAAACACAGATGGCAATATTGTTATTGCAGAGCAAAAGATAGCATTTCTTTTACACACATACACTGTGGCCTAACACACATATTCTGATCCAGTGTGTGTACTGGACCAAAAACACACTAGGGCATGTAACCAATCTTTCCCACGAATTCCATGTAAGAAATAAGCAGTAGCATGCAGTTACTGCATCTCCTTTATTTGGAGCTGGGTAACAGTAAGCCCAGCAAAAGCAAATTTCAAACCCCACACTACTGGAGGACATGGGATTATTGTTTTCTCACCAATCCTATTCACCAGCAATTTGTTTTTGGCAACATGCATCTAGAGACTGTAAGAATTCTTTGTCAAAAACATCCACTCTCTCCAGGTCCTTTTCTTGAAATAGGATGTTAGGAAATCATCATTGCTAAGACATATTTTGATAATTGTTAAAACAGTACATGATGGTACAGAGAAGGAGAGGACAGGAGAGGAGAGGGGAGGAAGAGGAGGGGAGGGGAGGGGAGAGGAAAGAGAGGAGAGGAGAAGAGAGGAGAGGAGTATGCACAGACAGTGGAAGAAAAGACTTAGCAAATTAATAAAGTGAAGAGTGTGTGGTATAATTCTCAATCTAGTCAGACATTTAAAAGCTGTTGTATGTATAGGGTTTAGCTCTAGGTTGCTAAGCAAATCACAAGGATACTGAAGATAACACTTATAGGATGGATGAGCCTTATTGTTCCCTAATCCATGAAACAAAAAAAAAAAAGTGATGGAAAAATAATCTTATTAATTTGTATCTGTGTCAAACTTCAGCTTACAAGATATAGTACTTATCTACCTAAAATACTCTAGTCTCAAAAAGAGTTTGAGAATGGAATTTAAAATTAAGTTGCATTATAATCTCATTTGTCAAAACCATTTTCCCCTATTTTCAACAGGTCATCTTCCCCAGTTCTAATTACTGTGTTTCTTTAAAATAGGGATAAGGAGGCAATAAAAAGCATGTTGTATTCCAGTTCAATAAAAAACATCACCTTACCTTGTTCAGACTGTAAACATATACTTTCCCTTGCTCCTCTTTCTCAGTTCCCATATACATAGGAGCTCCAACAAGAAGAAGGTCTGTAAATGAGTCCCTATCGATGTCAACTGTGGTAATAACGCCTCCAAAGTATGATCCAATCTGTACAAAAACACAAAGTATACATCAGAAACAGAGTCAGCAGCATCATGCTGCATTTCCTTTTCAGAGACCTACTTCTTGCTTGCAACATATTAACCACTAGGCATAAATTTTCTTTACTAGCTAGATGGTTTTGGTCTGTTTGTCTTTGAAGATTGTTTTTAGTTTTAGCATTTGTTGTCTGAATTTTTTTATTAACAAGTGGGCCATTCAACTTTCAACTCTTCTGAGTCTGAAAGGATAAAAGGATGCTTTCTACCTGTTATGGGGAGTATGACCTCTTAAGACAGCACTGGAATAAGAGTATCTCAGGGAAGCTAGTTTTCTCTTCAAAAAATCAAGTAGAAATTCTTGGACAAAAGCTCTGAGACAGTTCAGTGTAGACAGTCACCAGAATTCTCAAGTTATTATTTTCAGAGGAACAAAATCTACATGAAGAGATGGATACATTCATAGATCAGAACAAGCTATAGGAGTTATCTCATTATATTCACAGATAAGCAAGATACCCTGTACTTCCTTTACACTTAACAGGAGAAGCAGCATCTTCTAGTCCAAGAGGCTAGAAGAGCCTACTCTCAAAGAGATGCTTCAAGTAGTCCAGATGTCTCAAACCTTAAAAATCATTGAATCACAGAATGGGTCAGGCTGGAAGGGGCCACAGTGGGTCATCCTCCCTGCTGAAGTAGGGTCATCCCAGAGCTCTCAGCACAGGATTGCGTCCAGATGGTTCTTGAATATCTCTAGTGAGGGATAGTCAAAATCTCTCTGGACAATCCATTCCAGTGGTCACCCACGAAGTAGAGCATTTCTTCCTCATGTTCAGGTGGAACTTCCTGTGCATCACTCACTGCCCCGCTGCCTCTTGTGCTATTGCTCGGCAGCACTGAGCAGAGCCCAGTCCCTGCTCTGACCCCTCCCTGCAGACACTGACAGACACTGATGAGGTGCTCTCTCAGTTGTCCCTTCTCAAGGCTGAATAGGCCCATAACTACTTTAGTTCATTGACTCTAAAATGTTTGTTTGATTGAGTGATTGACTGATTGATTAGCTGAGTTGCAGACATCAGCTATAGATGAAAATTAGGTAACCTGAATGATCCTGAGAGATGCTGATTCTGCAGCCTGGGGAGATGAGAATAAGCAGGTCTCTCAATTCCCATAAGCATAATATTATCTTAATAATACCATCCTTAATTCTGCATTTACGCGGGGATTTTTCCTCCTACAGCAATAGCTCTCAGTGAGCTGCTACCCAGCGTAACAAGCAACTACTCAATACTTCAGTCTGTCCCAGAAGATATCCTTGCACAGAACCTTGCTTGTCAAAACTCTTTCCTGCCAGTGACATGCTCTTCCATTCAGCAGACAGAAAAAATTGCAGAGGGCAACAACCACTTTGACTCTAGTGAGGATTTAACCCTCAAAGACAAAATTCCCAAGGATCGACCGTACAATCCAATTTGCATTGCTAATTATACCAGAGGATCTGCCTAAGCTTTCCTTCTGATCTTGCTTATAACTCCCAGTTTCATGTGCTCTTCTAATGTGCTCTCATTTGCAATACTTATTATTTCTTCTGCTTATTTCTTTTGTATGTTAATTGTCAATGCATACTTACTTGTTCTCCATTTAATCTCTGAATCACTTGCACCTCTTTTCCTTCCATCTTATAAATGATAACTTGGCCAGTGTGATTGTATCGTGGCTGACCCGCTATGTACAGCACACCTCCAGGTGTCAGTGCTGAATTCACAGTATATCCTAGGGAGCAGAAAGAAATCAAGATGCAATACACGCAGAATGCATCAGAAATACTTGCTATGATTCAGAAGCTTTGTAAGGTTTATTCCACAACTAGATATTTAGCTCTGTTCATGGTAGAGAGCAATAGCAGTTAATGAAAAGGCCTTTTTTTGTTTATAGTCTCAGAAAGAGGAGCGCCCCTGGGTTATTAAACATGTTTCCAGGCTAGTGAGCCATGTTCACTTTGCCATTCTCACACAATGTAAGAAAAAAACTCATGATAGCTGGTTGAAAAGCTGCTTTCAAAGAACAGTTGTCACGGGCCCCCTGTCAAACTCAGAGAGTCTTCAAAAAGTGATTCTGGGGGCATTTTGAACCTAACTCTGTTCTGTTCTACATTAACAACGGTTTAACAGCTTTGGTGAAGGAAGACTTGAAAAATTTGCAGTGAAATTAAAACTGTGAAAGAATTGCAAGTATTATGGGAGTTTACAATCTTAATTTGAAAATTACATTACCAAATTGGAGTTGCAATAAAAGGCAATAGCTAAAGGCATTTGGCAATGAAGAAAGTGTATTTAAAGAAAAACATTAAAATATTTTAGCATTGATTCTTCATCAATGGAAGTATGATTTAAATGAGACAACAGAGCAAACAGAAGCATGATGTATAGAAAGCAAGACCTAGAGGAGAGAGCACTGAAGGTTTTTGGTAGAAAAATAACCTGCCAATATGCAAAACATTATTATAAAAAAAACATGTTGGTCTTGCTGGTTATGTCCATTGAGTGATAGAAAACAGCCTAATTTTAAGCAAATATTTGGACTTAATGTTGTATAAGACTTTTTAACTATCAAGGCATAGAAAAACTTTGTAACAATACTAGAGGAATCTGTAAAATCTTCTTTGAACAGATAAAACATCCCTGTTGGGAAAGTCTAGATATACTTAGGTCTATGATTGAACTTGTTTTCTAGTTGTAGGAGTTGTTTATTTTTTTAAAAGAACATGAAAATCAGAGAGTAGATTTGCTCCCAGGCTCCTGCCATATAAAATATTTTGTAACATACTCCTTTTGAATGAACTTTGAGAGACATCTTGTAGCATTTGTTGAAAAGTGTTGCAAGGTTGGCTATTTCTCTTACCTAGGTAGGCTGCGAGAGGTTCATTTCTCTCTGAACGCCTGTCACGAAAGGTGTCATTAGTTGGCATTGAAATACCAGTGTCTTTCACCATGAGCACTGTGCCATTCCAGTCATATGCTCCAACTGCTCCGAGCATGATCCAGTCCTTAAGGAGAGTAAAAGAAAAAGCCTGTTCTCTACGTGAATCATCTTTTCTCTATGCGAATCATCTTTACACATTCATGGTTCAGGATGCTCACATTTGGGTAAGGCCTCCTGCGTACTTACATGGTTAGCCTTGCTTTTCCTATTATGGTATGGATCCTACAATCACAGGGTCATAGAAAGGCTTGTGTAGAAATGCCCTGAAAGATCATCCAGTTCCAACCCCCACTGCCATGACAGGGATGCCACTAACTAGACCAGTTTGTTCAGAGACCCATTCAACCTGTCTTTGAACACCTCCAGGGGTGGGGCATCCACAGCTGCTCTTCACAATCTCTTCCAGTGCCTTCCTTTGCTCCATGTAAAGAATTTCTCCCTAACATCTAATCTAAACCTCTGCTGCTTTAGTTTAAAACTGTTCCCCCTTGTCCTATTGCTAGCTAGCATGTAAAAAGTCATTCTCCCTCCTTTTTGTAAGCCCCCTTTAAATACTAGAAGGCTGCTCTAAGGTGTCCCTGGAGCCTTCTCTTCTCCAAGCTAAATAATCCCATCTCTCTCAGCCCGTCTTCACAGGACAGGTGCATCAGCCCTCTGGTCATCTTGGCCTCTGGTCATCTGTGGCCCTGCTCTGGAACTGTCTTTCAAGTTAAAATATTGCCATCAAGGCTCTAGTAAAAAGTTTTGTCATCAAGGGCTGTCATCAAGGGCTCTAGTAAAAAGTTTTTACTCAATCTTAACATATTTTTAGGCTATTTTCTGACAGAAGATGGTATGGGAACACTAAGTTTAGAGTTATGTGAAGTATCTATGTACTCTCTCAAGATTTTGTTGTTCATAAATGTTCTTTACATACATTTTACAAAAAAGGTAACTGGATTACAGGACATTCCAAAACTTCCAACAGCAAACATGACTATACAAAGAAATCTGAAACACTTACTCAAATTCATAGAACCACCAGCAAAAAACTACTTTGTAAAATAACTTCTATTTTCCAACAGTTTGTTTACCTGAGAATAATGAGCACTGAAACCAGCTTGAGACATTTCCATTTCAAAAGAGGAGGCCTGCTGGTCTGTTGTTGCTATTAAACAGAAAAAAATAAATTTAAAAAAAAATTATTCCAATATGAAAAAGTAACTGAAGAGTGTTATGAAAATGATCATATGATTGTAAAGGATAGCATAATTAATGAATCTATTCAGTGAATATAGTTTACCATACAGTTTTATAATAAACACAGAAAAAAAGACCCACGTTTCCATTTTAAGATCATGTCTCAGAACTTGTCCAACAGAGTTTCTGGGCTAAAACTGTCCAGATTTGAACTCAGGCTGATGGTAAGTATGTTTGGAATGTTTGATTAATATGGTTAAGCCATTTTCCACTTGAGCTAAGTGAACAATAAAACACCAACCATGTAACCCTGGCCTTGTATTCAATCAACTAAAGTTTTGTAGGCAGCTGGAGGAACTTTAAATGAAAAACACTTGATGTTTGTATGAACCTTTGCAAAAACAACATAGGAAAATCTCTGCTGTCCAAGATTCATAAGCCTCAGCGAAGTACTTGGGAATGATAATCCTGCCCAGACAATTACATGAAGATCTGATTCTCTTAAATGGTTTTGGATAAAAAAGTTACCAGGAGATTTTGTACTAGTTTCAGTATCTTGTCAAGTAGTCATATGTTAGTTATTAAACTTTGATGGACTGTTTTTCTTCCAGGTAAACTTGAAATATCATAAGGGAAGAAAAAGTTCTGCCTTTTCCTCTACTTAAAAGAAAGATAAGCAGCTCTTAATAGTCAAGGACTATTTTGCCACTCTAAGTGGCCAGTAAGGGAACTATATTCTGCATGTTGATTCTTTCTTGAGAGCAAGATATGCTAACCAGCCATAGAGGCAAGCTATGAAATCTGCTCTGATGCTGGTCCAGGAAGAGTTCACAGTTTGCTACTGGGTGCTGCAGCAAATCTTCAGCTGTGTGAATGAAACTGAGCCATAGCAAGCCATGGTTGCATGAATTTCAGGTATCTGTACTATTAAATAATTCTGAACTTATCATACTCAGCAACTAAACCCCAGCAGTTGCTCCTGGGGACATGATGGCTTTCCTAAGTGTTGCAATTTAGAGCCAGTCGTAGGAAGGAGACATGACCTCAAATACAAAGTGTTTGACATACAAATGAAGACTATCCTGTTTCACAAGATGTAGCTGCTTTGCTAAGTCTGAACAAGTCATTTTTAGGCATAAAACTCTTAAGCTGCATATCTGCTGATAAACAATATTTTCATGCAGTAAAGGATGCTCCTTAATGAGCTGAGAAAGACAGGATTCAAACAGCCTGAGGCAGAGGACAAAGCTGGTACTGTTGGAGTGTGCAGCTCAAAATACTACTTAGATAATGGCCCTTAGCCTAACTTTCCATTCAGTTTTAAACTGCCAAGCATCTTACAAAGAATATTTTGTGAAAAAACATTTGTGCCTGACTATGGGTTGGATAAAACATAGAATTGCTGCTAAAAGCCATATCCATGCCATGAGACACAGAGGCATATGAAAAATATTATGTGTAAAAATTCATTTGCTGTCAAGCAGGAGTTTTTGTTGGATTTAATTTTTCAAATCTCTCTCAATTTATCTTTGAATTTTTTCAAGAACCAACTGAGAAATCCAACTAAGAAATGAAACTAAGAAATCCAAGAAAAAAAAATAAAATCAATTTAGTATGAGAATTTAAACAGATTCAGATATCAAATTTCAACAACCAAGGTTCTTGTGATGCACAGAAGCTACTATGTACAGAGCTGATTAATCTGCTTTGAAACAAATCCAATAAACTTGTCAAAAGCTGCAGGGCACAGAATAAACCTGCTTGCTTCTGCCACCAGAAAAATGTATGCATGGACATAGTTGTAAATCCAGAATACAGCTGAAAGGTTTTGGGATAGGACAGAAAACTATGCCTCAAGAATCAGCATAAATTGATTTAGTCAGTATTATCTAGCTCCAACCTGCTGGAGCAGCTTGACCTTGCTATGCTTTGAAAAAAAAAGCTGAAATCCCATTTTCATTTCTATTCTGATTCTCTTGCAGACAGGTTACGTGATTTCTGGGACTTAGGTTGAGGAGGAGACATTTCATGTCTCATATTGCAGGTGTCTTATGTAGAAATCTAAGCTCATCTCTAAGTTCCTACAGAAAATCTGCAAACCAAGACACCCTTTGGCAGTATTGAAATTATTTAGATTTTAAAAAACTCAGTCATGCTAGGTCTTACATCCTTCACCTGTTGCAAAATTAATTAACTTCTTATTCTATATTCATTATAGCTAATAGATGTAAATAACATTTTATTCTGACAATGAAACAGAAATATTTTTCTCACTTTTTAAAAGTACAAAAGATAAATTGAAGACCAAGTTTTCAATTTCTGTTTGAAAAACTATATTCCCACTGAAAGTGTATTCTTCTTAGTACACAGTGACTTAAGAAAAGAGCACCCTATTCAATTAACTTTGAAGTACCCAATGGCCCTAAGTAGGCTAAATGTTAAGCTTTAGAGAGGGTAGATTCTCATCAAATTAATTTTTTGCAAACCTGAGGAAACCAAATTGTCCAGAAGGTAAAAAAGAACATATAAATTATATTTAATAAAGTTTTTATTGCTGAAAATATTTAATAATAGCTGAAAACATTAATATTTGACCAAACTAAATAATACACTAAAAAAATCTAAAAATGTCTGAGAAATACAACTCCAATGTAAAAAACTGAATATACTCTCTCAATTTTGTACTTTCAAGTCAATATTTTCTTTTGTTCCAGCTATAAACTACACTATTCTTGCTGCTTAGAAAGTTGAAGTGTTGAAAAAAATAGTCCAAATAGATGGATGTTTTCTTTGTACTACATGAATCCCTTCAGAGTTGGCCAGTATAATTTATAACTAATAAACTCTGTCTCCTGTTTCCAGTAGTACTTGAAACAAACAGTGGTTTGGGCAGTGTTGTCTCATTTGGATGGAGAATGTAATTATGAGAGAATGACTTTTCTGTGCTACAATCTGAATACTCTGAAACTTCCCAAAGGAAAATCATATCTTGTTAACTCTATACAGCAAGTACATGCAAATTTGTACAGCAAACTAACATGCTCTAATTAACAATTAACCAAAAAGAGACCCTAAACATTTAGGCAGAAAACCAGATGATCATGGGGCAATTGGGGTATGATCTGGCAATGTTTTTTACCTAAAAGAGGGCAACTTTCTATTTACTGCATTAAAACAGTTCTGGTTACTTACCCTTTTAGGCTATTGTCTCCACAGGCTCTAACTCCTATGCATATAGTCTCATCTGCATCTACTATTTTGATGCCTATTATAAAATATTTTTATAACCAGCATGGAAGAAATAATTGTATAATAAATTTCACACGGCAGAATGCATTTCAAAGTAAGGTGAAAACAGGTGTTCTTCCATTTGTTTCAGTTGTAATGCAGGCATAAAGTAAAATTTTAAATAATGTCATACCTTCCAGGGCAAATATTCTCTCTCCAAGTGCTTCAACAATGGTTAAAAGAGCTAATTCATCTGAGACATTGAAAAAATGCTTTTCAGTAGGCTTACTGGCAATTGATTTTATTTCCTCTACAAATTTCTCAGTACTTAAATTTCCTCTGCTGTAGCTGCCAAGAATCTAAAGAAAATAAAAAATAACAAACCAAAGAAACAAAATTAAAAAGGTCAAGCATGTATTTTATAACCTGTTTAAAAAGATATCATTGAGGTAAGTTGTCAGAGAATGGTGGAAAATCATATCTAACCTTAACAAACCATTTGTTTTGTTAAAACCTCTCTCAAATTGACTTGAAGCCATTCTTTCTCAAGGAGAACAGAACTCTATGATGGCTCAGTTGTTTTTTTGAAAATATCATTTGACAGGAAAAAAAGCAACAGTGCGGTGTGATGTCTATCCTCAAGTGTACTTTTCACCCCTTCTTCAAAAAATTGTAATAATTCATTCTCTGATCTGTTGAAGTAGGCCATAATTTAGGGAAAAAAACAACAAAACACTTCTCAGCCCAGAACACAATTACACTGGCTTCTGCATAACCACCAGTTCTTATCATAACACGCTATAGATGCAATTTGTGACAAGTGGATTAGGCATAGAATAGTTCTTTATTCTGTGAAGATTTGCCCTACAAATCCATATAAGAACAACACTTCCATTCAGTGTTAACAGCTTCAAAACAATTCTTTAGATTTGGTTTGCAGTTTTAACAACATGGCTGTAACAATTCAGGATACCTCAGAAAAAAACACCTCACTTCTCTTAATTCCAAGACAAACAGCTATTTTTTAATATGAAAAAGTATTCTATAGACTAAACTTGATTTGAGAGGGAGACAAAAACCAAATTCCTATGCTCTAGCATCTCAGCCCACTGGAGCAATTCACATTTGGTTCTAAACAGGGATTTTATAGCTAAAATTGTTGCAGTGTCAAGGACAACTTTTTCTTTAGTTATCTCTAATTTTATGAAGAAAACTACTGAAAATCTGTGTGCTGCTGGACTCAAACTTTGTTTTACAGTTTTCTTTAAATTAAGTACAACATCTTTAAGTTTCATGGTTTCATACTACCTTATAATAAGACAACCTTCATACCACCAAAAACTGGTGGCAAAACCAATGATAGCAAAACACAGATAGATAGCAATGGAGAGGCAACAACCCAATGTCCCTTAAAAATTAACAGCAGAAAATAGAAGATTGTGTATAAAATACACAAATATAGTGCAGTATTAACACCAAAACCATAACTAATGCTTTCATATTTCTTGATATGGGTTAACCTGTACTCTCATTCAGCTACTGTTTAGCATGATTAGCATGAAAATGACAGCTTTAGAGTGCAAGCATACAACACAGACATAAAGAACAAGTATTTCTTGATGGCTTACATTTGTTTTTTTTAAAAATAGGTAATGTTTCCATAGAAGTTGCTTAGAATTGTATTAGTCCCTTTGCTCAGTGTTGCTTTTAACAAAAAGGATTTGATTTATAACTATCCCTCAAACTCTTCCTCCTTTTTCCTCACAGACGCACACACATCATCACAAGGAAGACAGACAAATTGCTTTTCTTATATGCTATAAAATCAGAAAGCAAATTTTTAATGGTTTTTTCAGCTTTTTCCTCTCTGAAATAATTATATTTCCATAAAGATTCTGTGAAATGAACTTCTAAAACTGAAATTACATTTAGAAGATGAAACATGCTTTTAACATTCTGATTTTTCCCATTAAATTTCACTTACAGCAATCGCAAATCTCTGAATGTTTTCATCTTCACAATCATCAATCACTTCTTGTAATCTGTAGTTGTCATGTGATTCCCCATCAGTCACAATAACCATTACTTTTTGTACTCCTCTTCGTGCACCGTGAGCCTCAGTAAAAGCTTCTTCCCTAAAGGGACCATAAAGCATTTTGGAGAAAGGCAATGTCAGCATTTAGCACATGCATCATATTTGCATAGCCAACCATAAACTACAAGATTTTATATTAACTAAGGAGCAGGAAATGGAGATTAATGTTAACCATGAACAAATACACACAACTGCAATTGGAACTTACATGACAGTTCACAGCCAATGTTTCACAAGCATTCATTCATAATTCACTCACTTGAGAGCAATAGCAGAAAATACAAATCTGGATAGGGAAAAATTTTTCCCCTCTACAAATTAACTTCTGGCACTTTAAAATGGCTTTTGGCATCTTAAAAGAAAACCCAGACAGCACCCTACCTTTCCAAAAACCCATGCAGAAAACTGTCACCTACTTCTACCCTACAGCAGCACTTCAAGTGGTCAAAATATTTACTCAGCTACCAGCACACCTCTGCCCACCTATGTGAATTAACACTAGGTGTTGGGGACGTGGCAGAAATAGGTTGCAGGTAAATGGAGGCAGATTGGGGCACCCACTTGTGTTCTACAGTTGCAGATGGGCAAACAGGCTCTGAGGTTTTGGGCAGCTGTTTGCCCACACTCTGGACCTAACAAGGCAAGGCTGGATTAGGGCTCTGGAGGAGAAGGAAGCAGGGTTTCCTCTTTTCAGAAAAATACCACAGAATTCTAGGCCTGGCCACATGAATGAAAGCTGAAATTAACCACTGAAAATGGTCAAGGGGGGATGACTGTGAGAACAGAGCAAGCTTTTGATGACAGTTTCTGTACATACAAGCCTGCTGTGTTTTGTGGTATGCAGAGGCTTTCTGAACTAGATGTGGTTTCTGAAAACTTGGCAATTCTCAACTGGCTCTGCTTTCATGAACTTGTTTGGACTCCTCAAGCTTCTACTCATATCTCAGGAAAGCTCTAATATATAAGAATTCAACTGTACACCACATCAATAAAACTTTGGTCAGATAATCCAATTGTTCATCAGAAGGATGCAGCATATTTCATTAAATGGTTGTTTCTAAAGAGTGAATGCAATCTTTTGTAGAATAAAATCATGCTTTTGTGATGGAAAAAACAAACCCATAAAAGAAAAAAGATACCAGGACAATGTTGTACCGTTTGAAATTTTCTGAGAGATTTACATTTACTGTCAGTTCTATGAAAGTCAGATTTCATTTTTCTCATAAAAGAAGCATTTCTAAATATTGCTATTGCTATAACAGGTCTTTAATCTCCCAAAGATCAAGAAACTTCAAAGACTTAGGATAGAAAATTTTTAGGCCTTCTGGCAAGTGTGGGCCCAAACACTGTAATATTCAACATCAGAATGAAAACAAATTAGCATTAAAAATTCTATATTTTTTTTGGTTTTCCTCTGAAAAACTTGATTTTCTTCATCCCTCTACATACACAGTTCCTACCTGCTCTATGTGGACATCAGATATTGTCAGCCCTTTGCTTAGGCCTAAAATCTTGCTCCATAACTATTATATTTTCCTAATTTCTCCACTCAGGAGACAGCTGCCTTTCATACTCCATTGCTCTAGGTGCTGGATAGAGTCTGCTTATTCACCTTCCTCACAAATGATACTTGCTTAGCTAAAATGAAGTTGGACATTAGCCACACCATGTTTTTAACACATAAAATCAGAATCACCACACTGCCCTGTTTGTTTCTCCCACGTGCAGGACATCATCTTGTGTGCATACCTGGCCGTGTCTATTCCCAAGGCTGTCATGGTTTGTGTGCCACCTCGCTGGCGTATTCTCGAGGCTGCAGCCATCACATCTTCTGTTGTTGAGTATGTATTCAGGTAAAATTCATGGACTACAGTCTGTCCATACTGAACAATTCCAACCTGAAACACAGAGTTCATGTTTAAAATCAACTGCCCTTAAAGAAAATATCCCTGCCTCTTGCAGTAGGGTAAATGTCTGTTTGTACTTACAGCCAGGAGAAGAACAGAACTCTTTGCGTTTCTCTCAGGATGAAACACCTATATGAGTTTGAGCAAGACTAGCTAGATGACAGTCTCATGAAACATTTTTAAGTTTCTGAATTGTTTTTATTAAAAAGTGAAATAAAGCCAAAAGCTGTCTCAAATCCTTGGTTTTCCTGGCTTTAGGCAATCTGGATGGGAGCTCTGCTCTCCTCTAGGCCAAGCAGACCAATGCCCCAGCCATCAGAACTCCTCAAAAATATTTTCCTTATAGCATACAAAGTCATGGCTCACTCACAACTCTCTTCAATTCATTCAAATATAATAACCCTATATCCAATAGTTTATTTACTCTAAATTGAGCGTAGACACAGGAAGACCCAATTATTCTTATCTTGGGGAAGACAGCAGGGACATCCATGACATGCATGCTCTCCCAGCAGGAGATACGTCGAAGTATCACCTGACAAGTACCAGAGGGTAAAACATGAAGGAAATGGTGGCTTTGGGATGGTGGTGGGTAATGTAAAGCCTGTAGATGACTTTAGCAGAATAAGTCTTTGTCTGGAAGACTAACACATGGGATTGTGCAATAACCACAAAAGGCTTGAGGAAACCTGCTGCAAAACCAAGAGTGGAATAAAAGGTGAGCAATATTCTTAAATATTAATTAATTTCTCCCACTCATCTCTGTCAGTTTTAATATTTTGGCAGGTTCCTGACAGCTTTTACTGGGAAGAAGCTACACAATGTTCCATTAGCATATTTCAATTTTACGTTACACATGGCGATTTATAGGTGTTATTTAGGATAATGCAGTATTGCATGGCATTTATATCTCACTCATCTATTATTAAAAGCACTCTAGCATTAAGTTATTGAAGATCAATAAGACCTCTGGGATATTTCTGCCATCATATTACTTTGGAAGTAGTTTAGTATGTACTTTACAATTGCTTTACAGGGAGTTTTTTAAGGTATTTTCATAGCCTCTCAGATTCTGCAAAGCATTTGTTTGCTTGTAGCAGAAGGGTTAGAATTGGATTAATACTTCACAGTAAACATCAATAATATGATCATTATGAAATGATAGTTACAAATGATTATGGGACTATAATTATATCGGCATGTGATAGCAAAATCTATCCAACTGAATTTCTGTAGCTTTTTGAAAACACAGTCAAATCTGTAAGAACTGATGTAGGCTCAAACTTATTACAAGCCGCTGCCTTTCAGATATTTGTCTCTTGGAGGTATGCCCTCTTCCATCTGCAGCAGAGAGAATGCAGAGGCTGCAATGTTCCAGTGAGCAGCGGGCTATTAACCCTGTGCAGTGTTTACAGAACCAGCCAGGGCGCACTCTGTCTCATCACTCAGAACACTCATGTCGCACTGAACAAACTAAAACCTGAAGATGAAATCTTTAACCTGTTTCCTCCAACGCAACTATTTTGTGGCATGCATCTAAAGTGACACACCACATTATCTGAACAGGATACTGTTAGTCTTTTAAAAAGACAGCTGTGAACTAGTGATGAACAAGAGATTTGCATCATGCTTGATTTTCTGGCGGAGGAGTAATGGCTTAAAAATTCCAGTGTAGCACCAATTGTAGCCAGAGACTATAGTACGCTGGGAAGCTGTTTGATGTGGATTCATGGCTCCTTCTCTGCAGCTTTTGAGGTACCAATAATGTAATCATCTACTGACTGCTGCCAGTGTGAAAAGCATCTGCCAGTCCTTCATGATTCTAGAGACCCATGTTGGTGTTGTCATTTTCCTAAAAAAAGATTACAGGCTGACATTGAGTTGTATAATTTCCTGTTTGAAAGGAAATGTCCATGATCACAGCAAGTACACATTTTGAGCATTTCCTTCTCAGGAAGTGAATGGGAAGAACATCTGAGTCTGAAAACTGCACTGTGCAGCATAGCTTGTAAATCAGGAAGGAAGGGGGGCATGTGGTTATCTTATGGGATACAACTGTCATGTGCGACCCTTTCTTGGCACTAGCTTTGAAAACACTGATCATCATCTTCTACATAGTCCATGGTATCAAAGATGTACCATTCCTCAATAAAAGGTAACAAAAAAGCTTCTGAGAAAAGTGCTACTAGGCTTCATGTTCCAGTCTCCTACAGGATCACAAGATGATCACCTTGCAAAATTAGAGTTATATTCTATTAGACAGCAATGAAGGTTTGAACTTATGTGGCCTTTTCATCTTCTACATGATGCATATGTGCCTTTATGGGACTTCAGCAAGCCCCTAAGAATGATGCTTAGAGGCATCGTATGTTTTGATTTGCTTGTTTAATTTATATCTGGAAAATGCAGTAGTGCTACACAGAAGGACATAATTCTGCTCTACTCCAGACAACCTATTATTTTTCCCAGCGTTACTGACCATAATCTATTGAACATTCCTGTAATTCTTAAGTTTATGTTCCCTTCCCTAGCATTCCATGGCTTTTACATTACACAAGGGAATAATTCTTTAATTGTCCCCAGTTCCTGTGAAAAGTGTTGTACAAGAGAACAGGCAAGTGATGGACTGTTCTACTTTGGAACAAAGCAGTTCTCAGGGCTACGATTTATTGTTGTCCTGTAAATGAATACAGACTCTTATTTGGGAAGCAGATTCTGGCTTTCTCAATAAATTGTTAAGCTAATCAATTTGGCAAAAATCAACAACTAAAATAACAAAATTAAAGGAAAACCATTTGGTACATGAAATCATATGTTAGAGTTTTCAGCATTGGGATGTGGAGAGAAATCAGGAGTATTTTTGAATCTACTGATAATTAAGGTAAAAGAAAAGCAGAGATGCCTTGGGAAGCATTAATGGATAATATCTTTTTTCATAAGGAGATCTTTTTAAAGGCATCTGAACAACAAAAATAAAGTAATTCTCCCACATTTTGTTTACTTCAAGACACAAATTACTTGTAAACTCTTGTAAGACCTTTCTTCATCCTTAATCTTTGTAATACCTCTTAAATATAATTCTGTTCTTCTGAGGAGAAAACTAATCATAAGATATGACATGGCATGATGACTTAGTGTACTGATACAGTCCCTTGGAGACACAGTAAGGTACAGGCCAAACATCTATAACTGCTTATGCCATAGAATAATGTAAAAATAGAAATGGTATAAAGATTTCTGAAGGCCTTTCCAGCATAGCTTTAAAGCTAGAATTTAACTTATTGAAGTATTTTGCTTTCTTTTTTGACAGAAATCCACAGAAAGTTACTCATATGTAAATGGTTAAAAAACCTACCTCTCCATAGTAAAAAACAGTTAAAAATGAGGCAAAAAAAGGCCAAGAGAAATATTTTGATTTTGTTCCTACTTCTACTATTTCTTTATAATTCCTCCTTCTTTTTCCACTTTTTTATCATCACTTTCCATTTACTTTTTTTTATCCCAAAACTCAAGATATGCAGTTTAATCATCAGTATGGTGTTGTAGATTATATGGAGAAGAGAAGGAGGATGGGAAGGAAAAAAATACCATAAACTTTGACTTTCTGCATCTGAAACTTCAGGCTTTTATTTTTAAATCTGCCAGACATGGGACACTCAGCAATTTCTCTCGACTTGCTACAAGTGTAATGACCATTGTTCATTAAGGAGGTAAATGGGGAAAAAAAATCTCAAAAGCCTCTAATCAAAACAGTTTTGAACAAGTCACACCCAATCTGCTAAGGAGGTATTCTGTAATCACCTCATTCCTTTCCTGTGCAAAACAATCTTAAGTCAGTGAAAGTCCACTGATTTCTACATGCCCAGTAATAAAAAATTAAATTGGAAAAATCAATTTTAACAGACAAAAAGTAAATTATTGTTCCTATGCTTCTCTTCTGGGCTCCCAGAGGAGAGGGGATAAATAAGCCTGCTCTGTTATTTCTCCTGTTCCCTATTGTATAGTCATTTAAACATTTTTTTCTGAGAAAGCAGACAGAGTGGGTGGGGGACAGAGTATAAACTCATTACTAACTTCAGATGCAACAGGGTCTCCAAGCAGGGGGCTCAGAGGAGAGGAGAGAGATGAAATGTGTTTTAGGGAAGGAAGAAGGTAAGAGGGACTGAGAAAATTCCACTGAGCTTTTGTCATCCATTTCCAGTTTTTCAGCCTCTCTCCTTATCCCATTCTTATCTCCCTCTCAAATGTTTCTGCTCTGTAGCAAACAGATGCCAAAGCTGACGTCCTCAAGTGAATATGTGTACGTGTGAGAAGAGAGGTAGCTATGCCAAACTGTGGGCACAAGGGATTTTGTAGGTGGAGATGGGAGGCTGCTGGAGTGCAGGCCAGAGAGGGACCAATTGTGCACCAGCTGAGCCACACAGATGAGGCAGTATTCCAAAACTGAACATAACAGAGGTGTGGCATTGTAAAAATTTAGGAGTTGCTGGGTAAGGAAGAGGAGTGAGGGTGCAGTGGAGTTGATTGCCCTGTGCACCACTCCCATGAAGACCTTTAGGCAGAAGAGAGTGATGATTTCCATGCAGCCAATGCCCCGTACTGGGAGGTTCAGATTTAAGTATTTCAAAATGATACATGTTTGAGTAATCATCTGTTTAAGGGAACAGAAAGAATTTTTTCCTTTCTGCTGAATTTGAAAAAGTGATCTTCCTTCTTACTCACAGTATCTGAAGAAGAGTGTGTTTAAAATAACAGGATATGATTGTGATATTGACAGTTTTTAAGTTATTTTATCGGCCAGTGCTCAGTATAGACAACAGAGGACCTAGGTGGTAACTTGAAAACCCCGGTTAACATGGAAAATTATGCATAACTCTCTGCAGACAGAGATATCCTTTACATCTTCTCACAGTCTCCTCTGTAAAGGCAGGAACTGAATGTTAGGAGCTAACTCAAAGTGGCAAAGTTGCCTCTAGAATATAATTTATTACAGGAGGCCATGGAAAATCCCTGATTTCGAGAGGCGGAAAATAGAGAAAGGAAGAAACAGTTTCTTCTGTTGCTGTCAATAAAGCTTTTTGTGTTAATATGTATCCCAGACTCAACTGTTTTCTCCTTCCCAGAGTTCTTTTAGAACTGATATTTACATAATCTGTTAAACAGCATGTGGGACATATGCCAGATCCTCAGGGGGTAATTGGTCATAGTTCCATTAATTCTGATGGAACTGCATTGATTTATAGCAGCTGGGAATTTGGCCCTCTTCACTTATTATATAAATGCAGCTTCTGCCATTAATAACATGCAGCTAAACAGCCACTCATTAATTAGGATCTCAAGGTTTAAAAGCTGCATGCCCAATGTTCCACAGCACTAAGAAGGCTGCTCCAAAAAGCTTACAATCAAAAGCTGTCCAAACCACGCATGTGTGCTTCAGAAGAGCAGAAATGACCTTTGTGCAATGAAGTACAAAGGAAGACAAGAAGGGGCTGTGGAGAGGAAGGAAGTGGGAAAGGACAGTGTTCAAGCAGCCTCACTTAATGCACTTAACTTTTGTCTCTAGGTTAGAAAGTTGGTTTCTCCAGACTGCCTGAGAAGTGGGGGGAGGGATAGTCTTCCTGACATTGCTGCTTGACGACTGAGTACTGATTTAGTTGTGGTTTCAGCTATTTTGCTTCAGTATCCTGCTGCTCTAAGTTCTTGGAATTGAAGAGGTCCATAGATGACACTATTATACCATTTCCTGTAAACTGTTTTTTCTTCTTAAATTAAAAAACACATAAAATATCTACCATGTTACCTGTGTTTGCTGAGGACCTATATCCATGTTTCTCAGGAGGCTGTTCAGAAAGGCTGTGACACTCTCCCATGGATAAATGCTGTTGGACCCATCAAGGACTATGACAATGTCCAATTGGGTTTTACACTCTGCAATACAAATTGCCACATAAGAATTGACAGTAACAAGGATCCAGATTATCTCACAGCTCCAGCTACTTCTGTCATTAGTAACAAATGTACATTGTTCTGCAGTGTGGCTGAACTGACGTGCTTGATGCCAACTATCATTCTTCAATTTTTGCATTGTATTTCACATGGCTTGTGTTCCCTTTATCAGGAAGGAGTTTTCTTGTAAGCAGAAATTTAAGAATGGAAGAAGATCACACAACTGAAGCATTTACCAGTGACCCACTACTTTTGTCAATGTCAATCTATTCACTACAATTTTTTTCAGAGGACCAGGTCTTTAAGATTTGTATGTATATTACTAAACTGGGTTTGTATTAGGTCTCAGTATGCCATCATTATTTAAAAGGAGTCTTTTGGCCATAAGTTAAAAACATAAGCAACTATTTTTAGCAATTGTGTTTGGATGTTACATAGCACTGTAATGATTGTTTATACTGAGAGAAATTCCAAAAGTGGGAAGAATTTAGGTTATATACAGACAATGAAAACATTTACTTAACTTGGTAATGCTGGTAGCTAAGTTGAGCACTTCATTTTTTTCAGTATGCCTATGTGTATACATTTGTCTTGTTTGGCACTCTTTATTTTTGGACACACGGGAAAATTCCTGTAGCATGCATACCTTGCACAGACGGAGCAATGGCCCCAACGGTTTCAAAAGTGGAGCTGACATTAGAACAAACTCCAGTTGTGTAATGCAAACGTCCACATTTATAAGCATAAAGTGGTCCACATGCCTTTAAAAAATGAGAAAGGGTGAAATGTTTTTATTATGATATCCGAGAAAAATCCAGACTTTTAAAATTAGCAAAAAGTCCTTTCTTACCAGAAACCCTCCTTTTGGGTTAGTCACTAAGGTTGTTCCAAGAGTCATGTTTTCTTTTACTTCCACGACATTAGGAACTGAAGTAGAAGCTATAAATAGATTAAAATGTTAAGTATTTGGGAACATGAAAACAAAATGTTAAATTATATATCCCCTAGTATGGAGCTTCCAGCTTCTAAAATAAAACCCAGACTGACACTGGTTTAGCACCCTTCCCCCTCCTTCTTCAACTGCAACAATCAAGAAAAATTTCTGAGACTGGCTTTTATCCCAGAAAATTTGTCTGGGTTGCTGTCTCAAATAGTTTTCTTGAACCGCAAGAAAAGAAAAAAAAAGTAAGAATAACAGCACAAGGAAAACAAGATACTACTACACACAGAGTTTTGTTAAATAGGGAAAAAATCATTTTTTACCTTGTCTTGCTATGACTGACTTAATAGCTTTTCTATTTGTTATTATTATGTTGCATTACTGATATTTAGGTTTTCTGACATTTAGGTTTTCAAGGAACACAAGGAGATAAAAAAAATCACAACAGGTATATTAAGTGAAGTTCATATTAAACAGGAATTTCCTTTCAGTCTACATCAGGTATCTCTTGACTTGACCAAAAAAAAAAAAAAAATTACATTTGGCATATTAAGATGCATCAACCCAGTTACATTTTCATCAAAAGCTTACTGATGGCATTATGAAGGCTCTTTGGAGAGGGTAATCCATGAAATTATGATCCAAGACCTTCCTGGCTCAATGGCCAGGTCTGCCAACCACAGTCAATTAATGTCAGTCATAATAAAGTTTTGATAACACAACCACATACCCATTCTAAAGTATGAGCATGTTTTCCACAGGATAGTGAGAAGCCTTAAAATAGAATTATTTTTAATCCTACAAACACAACTTCCTTCACATTTAGCTCTGGAGCCCCAAGGAAATTTTCACGAGAAAAGCTGTGACACAGCTTTATTTCCTTTCGTACCTGGTAAGTTCAGTTTTATGCAGGGTGATGGGCTGTCCCTTCCTACAGGGCATTTGTAGACATCGCCTGTTCTTTTCTCAGGTTGGCCAACTAGTGGTGAACCAATAAGTACCCTGCAAATTAAATAAATTACCTGAAATATCTTCTTTCTAACAAGGCTCAAAAGTGAGCAAATAAAACTTACAGAGAGAGGACAGCTGCAGCAAGTTCTACACTAGCAGTATAGGATGGAGAAAAAGAGAAGTATCTATTATACCAGTCGAGATGTAAGAGAAATAATAAGGAAATGAAAAGGAAACATGCCTATAAACCAAATTACAGAACAGAATAAGACTTTTAAAAATTTCAGAGGAAAATAAAAGCAATATAGGTGGGTAGACAACAAGTGTTAGAAGTAATGCAGAAGGAAAGATATGCTTTATTTAATATGTCCTGGATCTTTACAAGATCTTAGATGAAAACCTATTTTCCCTGTTCAGAGACCAAATGCCAAAGGAGAGGTTCACAACCACTCAGAAGAAGAATTTAGTCTTAAATAATGTGAAGCAGCACTGTAAAAGAGATGTTCTTCCCCCTCATTAATAAAAAAAGGTTATTAAAAGAAATTTCAAAATTGTAAAATGCAGAGAAGCTGAGTGCTCCTGACATTCCCTGGGAGATGATGAGTGGTCATCAAGTTCATGCCCATGTGCTGTTCCTTTCTCAGAAAAAAAGAGCCTCATGAAGAGTGTTAGATGGTCTGAAAGGCTATTTTATTTTGTCTTTTTGCATGAGGGAACACCCAAGTTATTGAGAAAAAGCTGCAGTCAGGTTCAGAGACCATTTGTTGCTGGAAAGTTCTATTGGTGCCCTACAGGTTTCCAGTAGAAAAAGTCTCTCAAAGCTGTTTTGTATATTTTTAACTCTCAGCTTACACATTTTCTGCTTTAAATACTGATGTGCTGAAAGCTTGACAACTTACAGGAGCTCTGAAGTTCAGTTTCAGAGACCTCCAGATCTAGCACACTACTTTATATCGCTGTCTGGCTACTGGTAGATCCACCATTTCCAGCTCATATTATTGTTTGCTTTTGAAAGGTTTCAGGACTGCTTACAACAAAACAGCTTACTTTGCAAAATCCCAGCTCCTAGAATGGATTCCATTTCCTGAAGGTCTAAATTAGCTCACGGAAGGTCAATATTCTTATTCTCTCTTGACCCTCGTACAAATGCATATTAAAACATCCTACAATTGCAGCAGTCAAGAACTAGCACATTCACACTAGCAGGCTCTGTGGTTTTATTTCTCTAAGCACTGTGTTGCAGTGGTGGTCAAACTCTTGCAGTGGTGACTGCTCACCACAGAACAGTCCGGCCTGTGTGTCACACGGCCTCATGCTGCCTGTCATTCCTGCCTGCCTGCAGGAGTCCCTGAATTTACCCAGAACTGTCAAAAAAAGCTCTGGGAAAACCAGAGCCAGCTGCAAAGAATGATAGAGATCTCTTCCCCAAACCTTTTACCATACAATTGTTATTTCAGTCCTCCAGCCTAGTCGTCAGCCTCTGGGGTTTAACAAGGGAAAAGCATAGGCAGGTGTTTATCAAATGACCAAGAAGCAATGATACGAGTGAGCATGCCAAAATACAGCCTCTACTTTGAACAACAGGAAGGAAAAGAGAGGTTAAGATAAAGGCTCCAGGTCCTCCAGTGCAAATATATTACCAGTTGCAAGACACAATTAGCCCTCCAAAAGGGAAGGCAGAGGGAGTACTGCTCTAGTTAATATTTTGACAGGTAAATCTTCCAACCAACAGAGTTAAAAAGTTCAGTTTAGACAACCCCTGACAGATAATTTTAGGAAAAAAACCTTAATGCAGAAGTAATTTTATTGTAAATACATTAACAGAAGGAAAAGGTAAGGATTTCATTTGGTGAATGGAAAAAACAGAGCTCAGGCAAAACACAGTACTTTCTCAGTTCCATCAATGAGGGAATCTACCCATTTTGTGAAGTCATTTATGTATTTGAGGAGATAATTGGAGGTATATGTGTGGGTCTTTTTCTCTCCCAATCTTTCCAGATTTCCTAAGGGCTGTGCATAAGTTTAAGAAATATGCCTGACAAAACCTGACCATAACTTGAAAATAAAAGTACAGCACCTGAGTCCCTGAATAGCCGATAATATCTAGTGTTCAGTTAAAAAAAAAAGAAAAGAAAAAGAGCTTACCATTTCCCTTCCTCATTTTCATACTGTTGGACTGTGTACCCAAACATATCTTCCAGAGGCCCACTGAAGGTCAGTGCATTTTTCACATCAACATTTGAAGTGCAAACAAGGTGAAAGAAAGCTTTTAAAAAAAAAGTATTTTAAAAAAATTAGTATGTAGCAGTACAAATAAACCCAAATACTTCTAAGAAACTAACATTCAATTATGACTTAATGAAATGAACAAGACATGTTGAAAGTGGCATTTGGGGCACACATATCTCACCTTGTAAGAGATTTAAAATATACTTCCTCATACATAGATACATAATCAAATTTAGAGTTGTTAGCAACGGGACTTCTGTACTCCAAACATATTTTTCAAACTCCCATCACTCATTTTAAAATCAATTCCAATGACAGGAAGTAAAACATTATCACCTTAAAGAATAAACAACTTTTTAGTTATTTATTCAGTTTAGTTTAGTTATTCTTTTAGCTCCATTAATTTCTAAAGCAAGTATTTAATACAAAATGTTCCCTCATTCAAGTATTTAGTTCTAAAGGTTACTCAAATTGAGAAATAACTAATTTTTAACAGAAAATTTTTGAAGAAAAACCACATAGGAAAAGAATGAGAAAAAGCTTTCAGATGTATTTAATTTTAATCTATATTAGAGAAAAAGAAGTGTATGGTTTTCTCTTAATTCCTGTAAACCCTTTATATTTGGAAAAGTATAAAATTAATTTTCTATGCAATCTTTTGCTAATCTCCATAGCATCTATACATGATTATTTGCAGAACTCCGATAATTGTGCATGAAGAGATAAATCAAAAGAGTGAATACTTCTTCTGACTGATTTCCCATACCCTAAGGTTCAGTGATCATCACCAAGGAAAATACTGCAAAAGTTTGACTGTATAGCAAATTTCAGAAAAAAAATTGAGATATAGGGTAAAAACCCAGGATATAGGGTAAAAATCCAGCTTGAAGTGACACCTATAACTGCAAGACCCATTAAGAAGTGAAACCCACTATTTGTATATAAAAATAAGGCTATTTATCTTTTCTGTATTTACTGTTTCTTATAGTGATCTCTCTTCCATGTTTGTCCTGTAAATCAGTTTCAAAAGTAACCACTGACTCTGCTGCTGCAGAGATGTATATTCAATCCAAAAGAGTCAAAAATTAGGTGAATTTGTAGAACATTAAGACTGCTTAATACCAAAAATATACACAAATTTAATTTAATTTTAAAGAAGCATTTAATGAGCATTTGCTGACACTTAACAGTTACATAAAACCACCCAAATACCCAATACTTGCTGCAAGTCAAAACATCTAAATAATTTCCAGTTGCTAAACCACATCTGTGTTATTCACCATTGAGTTGACAAAATTCTCATGGAAGGCTTGTTACTATAATTAAGCTCCCAAGTGGTCAATGTTAATCTGTCTCTCTCAGCATCTTATTTCCTGCTTAATGCAGTAAAATTATCACAGAAGACCATTTGTCATTTAGTAAGTATTTCCAGTTTCACTGGACAGCAAAAAAAGGAAAAGTTTAATTTGTGTTATTTTAGTTTTTCTTCCTCCAGTCAGAGTCAGGAAATATAAAAAAAAAAAAAAAAAACCAAAACAAAAAACAGAGATTAGTTCTTCAGAAAATATCCACTGCAAATGACAAGAAAAAATTAATAATTGACAGCCTGATGGGAAATAATTAGTTGGAAAATAATTTTGTCTCCCTAAACATTTATACTTAAAGAATCTCTGCTATGCCTCTTCATGTGCAATAGGCATTTTCCTCCGCTATTCTCAGTCACTCAAGTATAATTAAAATGAACAAGCCAAATTTTTAGGAATTCAATCAAGTTATCATTAGTTCAAGTTTTCTTTCATAAAGTTTCAGTAAAAACTGAAATTTACTACTAAAAGAGTAAAACCAATTGCTATTATTACTTTTCAAACCATATAAGGGATTGCAACTGTGTCATTTACACTCACAGTCTACCTCCTAGACAATGAAACAACACCAATGAGTCACCTGCTAAAGTAATTTTGTCCATTGTTTAGTTCAAAAAGAAATGTAGAAGCAAAATATACCCCTGTCACCTTCTCTCTTAATGATCTCCAGAGCTCCATTCACTTTAAGAAGGACAGAAGGACAGAACATCCTTCTAGAGGTCTTTAGAGGCACGCTCTTCCCCTTTCTCACCTTATGATGATGTTCAACACGTGTCATGATATGAAATACCAAAGGCCACAAATTCCAGCCCTTTGGAATTTGATTTCTCCTGAAGCAGACAAAGCTTACATGGGCACCCTGTACTCTGTTCACTTCACCATGATATCCTCCACCATCATTTTGTCATCTGCTGATAGAGGAGGAGTTTTGTCACAGTGATGTACTATTGACAAGTACGGATTTTTTTCTCTGTAGCCATTACAGGAAATGGTCTTGAAGTTTCTTGAATTGGTTATGTAATATTCACAAATCTCTTAATTTTATTGCATGTGTTTCTAATCCTCATAACAGCTAAAAATTCAAAACGCTAGTAAGTAGACGAGTAAAAAAAGCCAGCTATATACCACCAACCACTCACATCCTCATGCTTATGAGTAAGGTCAAATTAGAATCAACAATAATAATGCTTTCTTTTAAAAAAATAAAGTTGGATGAACCAAAAGAGGCTAGATGGGCCAGACTGGTCAGAAATAAAATTGAGGCGGTGACTCCACACAGCAGAACAAACCTTGCTGGCAGCCTTGTTTAGCCTTGGAGGCTAAATGTAGTGAGCTTAATGGGGATCTGAATAGCTCAATGGAAGACAAAATCACTGCAGTTTACAACCCACACAGAATGCACACCTGGTTCAGGAAATCCCTTTAGTTGGAGATATTTGGAAACTGGAAGAGGAATGTAACATATGATTGCGTGGTTAATTTTTGTCTGTAGCTATCAGCTTACATGTACTCCTGCAGACATGATGCTGGACAAAACATGATCTTGATTGGATCCAGTATGGCTGTGCTGTTACTCTCTCATCTTCCCCTTCTATCTTAGCCAGAATCCAAACGCTTTGAAGTTTGACTTCATACACAAACTGTTTGGCCTATTTTAACATGCAAATGTACTGCATGGCCTTCTCTGTGCTCTATGTGCTTTGAAACATCACGAGCATAATGTTTTTGCATTAAAGTAAGGGTCATCATAAGCAGTGTAAAATAAACTTACACATAATTAATGTATTTAAAGGTAGCTTGCTGTATTTTCCACACATGCTGTAAAAGAAATCTCACAACACAAAGAGATGTTCAAATCTGCAGATGGTAAATGGAGAGGTGGAGTTTATGGTGACCCACGTTACACATCTAGCTAACAATAATCTACTGATTTATGGCAACTTGGCTTTCATGCTTTTCTTCATTTTTTAGTAGAGAAAACATTGTACACAGAAGCTAATCATCCAGAACAAATAACACATATTACTGATTGTGACTGAGAAAATTATATTATTAATAATATCTAGCATGAACTCTATCAAACTTCCAGTTTCTGTCTAAGATGGCATGCATTCTCACTGTTTCTAGGTTACTTGCGTATGAATTTAGAAGAGTATTGGCAGAAGCACTAGAAAAAGGAGATCTACAGGGATGTTGGAGAGCATTCTCTTCAGAATTATGGGAATTAAGGTGAAAAAAAAATTTCATAAGTTACACAGTATTTGACTTAATCATAAATAATGTAGGTAAATTAAGATTTTGAACTATTTCATGTTGTGTTAACAGAATGACTGTGAACAGACCAAAATCAACTGACACAGTCCAGAAATACAAAGTATAAAAATTTCTCGAAGGCTAAAACTGAAGTTACAGTTTCAACTTCATGTTCTACAAGAAACAAGGCACTGCAGAAAACCTGGGACAATGTCCCTCTCATTACTGATTTACACTGAGTGGAACATGAGCTGATACGTGTGCCATTCTTTGCTTAGCACAGCTTGTACCTATACATGAAAAGTTAACACTCAGTCACCAAGACGACAACATAAATATTATTTCTATTACAAACTTGGAGTAGTAGCTCATACTTGTCCAGTAGCCACTAATAAATTCTTTTCTGTTTTATTTAATGAGCTCTTTTAACTAAACGTTTGTGCTGTCTGGATAGTTACTCTGCCTCCAAACCATGCAAAACCAGATTTTTCTGGGACTTGTTCACAAGCAGATTGCCTGGCTGGCCACTCTAACCTTATTTTCCTAAAAGGCACTCTTATTTTCCTAAAAAGATGACTATAAACAAAAGCCAAACTGTAGAACAAAGCCTAACACCTGGTTCTTTGCTGATGAAAAATAGATCACTACAAATCACCCACAATAAATGGCATCATGAAGACCAACTTAGACAACAGAAGAGACTAAATTGAGTTAGGATATTTTAACTGTGTATGGTCTGTAGCAAATAACAACTGCATCCTCTATAAATAGAGATTATCCCAAGAAATACAAACGTTTTCTTTCAAAAACAGGAAAGGATGAATTTACAATTAGCATTGGACAAGGCTAACACATTGGCTGCGGACTAGTTCTCCCTGCCAGCATGTGGTTAAAAAGTTATTTTTTGTTTCACTTCACACTTACTGCTATAGCACTTCAGATGTTTTTATCTATTCATCTGCATTTTGCAGGAGACTGAAACAAAGAAGCTCTAGGTGCACCAAGGAGCACACTAAAACAAGTAGAGATGTTTTTCAGAAGTAGGCATAATTCGAAAACATTGAAAAATTAAAAAAAAAAAAAGGTAAAAAAATAAGGCTGTCTCTATCTTGTAATATAAGAGAGAATGCAGAAATTTAAGCTGAAGACTAAAATAAGATTAAAATTTTTTATGGAGTTCTCGTATATTTAGATATCTTGGAAAATAAATTAAAAGAAAAACTGCCTTAATGTTTGTACAGCATGTACTACAATCAGTAGTGTTGTAAAGATATTTTAAAAACTTGCAAACAGAACAGGTGTGCAATACAGCAACAGGGAACTGTGCACGTGATCACAATGTACTGAAAGCTAGGTGTTATTAGAAAATACGTCCTAATTGTAAGACAGTAACTGACTGACTTCAAAAGTATTTTACATTGATGTCGCAAAGACTACCTGCCCCATCATCTTAGAAAACCTATAAAACAAATCAGCTTAAAAGGATGCAAGTGGGGTGCTGGTAAATGTGACTGATTGAGGGAAGCATTGCTGAGGCCTCCCACAAAAGCTTATTTTCAAAATGGTGGCAAACAGCTTCATGCTCTGCAATTTGAAAACTCTTTCACTTATATTATTAATTCTTGAAATTCTTTGAAATTCTTCAAATTCTAAGGAAATTGATACCACTGTTTGCTGGCACCTGCAAGCCTGAGCTGCAGCTTTCAGCTAGCTGCAATCAAGCCAGCTGCAGAAAACAAACTGTGCCCTCCAGTACGCGCAGCACTGAGCCTCAGGAAATAAAACCTCCTCAAAGCTGGATTCTTTAGCTGCACCAACACAAGATTGTGCACTCGGGTCAGGGCTGGGCTGCATCTGGCTGGTAGCAAGGAGGATTAAACGTTCTTTTACTTGCACTCATAACCACAGAAATGCTGTTTTTAAAATAATGGTTCAAACATGTGAAAATGGATTATTTGCTGGAGCAGCAAATCTACACACTCTATTTTTTGCTTCACTTGTGATAATGTCACTGCAGAATTACACAGCCTTTTCTTGTGAAAAAGAGATTTAGCCACTGACATGCCAAGTGGAAGAAAATACGACAGCATTGTACAAATGCTGTCTGTGAGTTCAGGGGCCACAGTGCTCTGGTCTTACTGAGGAAGGCCAAGGAGGCTGAGGCAGGAGTTCTTGTTGCATTGAGTTCTGCCTGGCTAAATATCAACATATTTCAAATAAAGCTGTATATATATTAAAAAAAAATCAACTTCAGACACTTTTTCAGTAGTGCTTAAATCGAGCCTTTTATTTTTCAGGGCTACAAAAGAACTTTTGTATGATTTTGCCTCTGGCATTTTTTCTTTAATCTTTAACCTTTGAAAAGCAGAAGACTGACTTTCTGACTTTCTGGAAAGAGACTGAATAATTAATAAACCACTTCTTATTAAAAGTAGATAAATACCACAGAAGACCAAGAAATATATATTTGGAAGTAATTCCAGATGCAGTAGCCAAATGCTTTTCAAAACCAATCAAATGCTTTGTACAACCCACTAAATAAAGCTCTCTTTGCTGGTTTTGTACTAAGTATTTTGTGCTGGAAAATAGCTTTATAATGCAGTATCTAGTCTGAAAATATACTGAATCAATGCTTTGTAATGCAGTACCAAATGAATAACACGATGCAACAGGCAAAACTTTTGGAAATATAATGGCAGAGACCAAGAATATGACCACCACTCAATTAGCAGTAATCACAATAAAACTTTATTGTGCAAAATTTGGAAAGTGGCCCTCTCATCATCACAATCCTTAGCACTTTGCAGTTTCCCACAAAAGAAAGAAAAAAAGCCTTAGAAATATGCAGTCACATACAAAGAACTTTATGAGGTCAGCTTGTGCAGATGTACAATATTCGCAAATTTAGCAGCTTGATGGAAGTAAAACAACTCCTACAAAATGTTTTATCTTGTTTCAAATAATTTCCAGTCCATCTTTTGGATGTAGTTCTTCCATCACCACTTAAGTCCATGCAAGTCCCTACAATTTTTGTTTTCTCACGATGTCCATCCTCCTTTGCTATCAAAGACCATTCCTCATGAGCACCCCACTGGAACTTTCAATTCCTACCATATAGCTTTGTGTGTAAGCCCCATATTCCAGGCAGAAACCATAGGTAAAATGAACATGTATGTTGTTTTCTGAAATAAAACCCATCAGTAAGAGTCAAATAGGACATTAATTTGGTTTTCTACCACCACTTGTTCAGTTATGATGAATCCTAGCTTTTCTGGCTGGTGTTCTGTAAGCTTTCAATTATGTAGCCTTCTTGAAACCAGCATGGTTGGTCAAGTACACCTTGTGCTGCAGGAAATACAAGATACCAAGCCCCAATGCCACTTCCTCCACAGTGATTTTTCATTTGATTTCACACTGCTAGTTAGGCTGTTTTTCCACACAAGCATACGTTATGTATTGCAGGTGAATTTTGTTACTCTTAGCCTAAAAAAACCCACTTAAGTAGATCCAATATGAACCTTACTCTTTCTTTTAAACAAGAATGGTGGTAATTGAGTATCAAGAGTGTTATTTTTCATATCATGTGAAATAATTAATGAATATTTCTAAGTTTTCATTTCATGTTTATGACAAAATTAAATTCCGTGACACTTGCTCAATGGGAGGAAGCCAAACTAATATTTTTTTTCATTCTTAAGCAAATAGCTGCCCTACCCTTTCTACCTTATCAAATCATATATATCATGTAATTTGAACAATAGTTCCTCTAACTTTCTGTCCATGATTCAATCCAAAGATATACCTGGCTTGTGCAATAGGAAGCACAAATGATTGAGAAGGTCAGCCTATCACTGGTTAAAAAAATTATATGAACATCTTTACATAGGATGCCACTTTATTATGGTTAGCAATTGGTTATAATTGTTGTAAACGTATCCTTGAATCAGAGGTGCATTTTAAAATACAGAGTTTTTAAAACAGAATTTACTTCAGAGTTGAAGCTCCTGAAAAAAAAAGACCTGCAAGGCTTTAGAATTATTTCAATAAATTTCAAGGCAGAAAGTAAAATACGTGTTCAACAGTACGAGTAATTTGTGATTCAAGGGAGGTTTATCTTGAGAAGATGAAGACTGGTGACTTTCATCATCATGCAACATTGCCTACATCTTTCACAATTTTAGTATGCTAATATAGGGACTAAGGAAAAAGAAAGTCCTGAATACTCATGCCCCTGGTTAATCCTTTGATTTGAGGAAATCACTACTTGTCAGGGTTCAAATGTGAATTGAAAATGACATTGTCTACATATTTTTAAGTTTCTTTTGAATCCATGCTTTGTACTTGTTTTTTTCCTTAGCAACTTGCAAAATATCTTTGAAAAAAAACCTGTCAAAACTGAGAAAAAAATGTTGAACACTGAAGGCACATCAGTGCACTTTTGAAGGCTGATATATTGCCACTGTGCTGTTATTTATGTATAAAAAAATCTAAATAGACTTTAGGAGAATGCGAACCATTGCACCAGAAAGGGCTCCCAAACAAGTTACTCTATCTGATAAGCCTACATTTCACCAGTCCACTCCGTCAAATTTAAAAACCAACTATCTATTAAATGCCCCAGGACAGAAATTCCTTTCAAATTTTGTGAGAAATATGATAATATGAGAACTGATGTAAAAAATAATGCCTAAATGAAAACTCATGCAACTATCTCCCTGCCAGGACTGCTCCTTTATCTCCCTGAGAAGGGACCTCTCAAGATTACTCCTTGAGGAATTGAAAAACTCCTTGCAGCAGCACATTCTCAGTAAGTCATTAACAGCATGCTAAACTCTGACATCTTAGCTAAGTGCTACAGAGGACTGATTGTGCACGTACAATTCTTTGGACATAAGCATTGACCAAGTCTAGAACCAGGAGAGGATCTAGCTGGACCTGGATTGATTCCTCTCTGAGAGGAGTTTAAAAAGCAAGGGAGTTCTTTCTGAACCTGATGACACAACAGCAAAGTCTCCCTGACAGATTTATCTTTCTCTGCCCTCTACACTGTTAGTCAAGTGTACTTTGCCATCAAATCTTGTTAAATCACCAACACATTTAACGCTGAATTTTGTCAACTCACTGTTTTTTATCAGTAACATATTTTGGAGTTTCACTCCTAAGAGTGAAGTATATCACTCCCCATTTGTGACACGGATGAAGGAAAATTATTATTTTGCCTACCTGACTTGATTCCTGTACCCTTTCATTTCATCCCCTAGTTGTTTTCAGAGATTTTCTGGTAATTTTTCTCAAAGTCTTAAACTAGTACTTCTTCTTCTATTCCTTTACTTCACAATGACTACTAACTCCTGTCTTTCATTGCCTTGGGCTGAGCAATCATTGGCTTGCTCTCAACCAAATCACTCAAAGATTCAGGAGCAGAAGAAACCCTCCAAAAGGAAGTGCAAATACCCTGATATGACCCTTTCACATTCAGCTAGCTAGCCAGACCATCAAATCTAAGCCAGTTTTTACATAGTACAACAAAAACATGGATTGTCTCTATAAAATGCATCAATATAAATTTTGCAGTGATCCAATTTCCTTTGGAGTACAATGGAAGGGAAAACATGGAAGCTTATAAGTATAAGTACCTAGTTTTTCCTTTGGTCTTAAACAATTTTGCTATGCAGTGATTTGTTGACGGGGGGGGGGGGGGGGGGGGGGGGGGGGGGGAATCCAAATGCAAGAAGAAAGCTTGACCAAACAAAAATGACAGAGACAAATGGGGCAGAGACACACTCCAGAATTAAATCTCAGACATGTACATTAAAAGAAAAAATCAACTTGCAAAAAGATGTATAGAGACAATTTACCTATTACTTCCCATAATAAAAGAGCTATCATCGTTTTCATTGTAATACAACAGTTTATTTTTAGCTGAACCACGTTCTAGTACAGTAAGAGGAAAGCATTATGTTTCTACAGCTTCTTATGTCATGGCTATATAAAGTAAGTGAGTTCTGTTTCTCTGCTCTTTTCCCAGCAGAGACCTGAAAACTCTTAAAGTGCTTTTTAAGCACTAACATTTTATTCTTCAGACAAACTTGTTACATAAAGCCAGCAGATTCCAGAATAACTGCAAAAATAATATTCACTAAACTGAATTCCATTTAAAAGACACAGGGAAATACTACAACAGCCTAACAGAGAAAACACCTTTACTTATGTTAATTACCCTAGTAAAGTTGAAACAACTAAAAAAAGAATTAAATAATTGTATGTGCAGCTTTCTGAGAGAAGAACTGGAAAGTAAGGGATAAACTTACAGCTGCTAAAGGAAAATTTTGAAGTTTAAAAATGCTTGACATGGAATTTAGACTGAAAATATGAACCATCACCCAAATAATTCATCTTTTCTATTGCCTATTGGCGATGCATCAAATGCACTGTCAATAATATTGTTTAAGATTTCTTTTTTTTTTAACTTTTTCTCCTGTTGGTAACCAAAAAATTGCGACAGTGAGAATATAGTTGGTAAGAGATTGCTACAGGCAGTAATGGAAAATAAGTCACGTATTTGTTGAAATGCTGGAATTTCTCCATGAATGGTCCCCAGATGCTAGTGCTCTCACACAAGGTCAGATGGAAATGCCTCTTCATCCCCAACTGCACAGAACTGAAATGCCCGCAGGGAAAGCCAGCCTGTCCTGCATAAGCATGAGGGAGCAGGCACTGTCTGTTTGCACAGATCAGGTCTGACCTGGTCACAGCAAAATCCTGACCCTGTTCCAAGCATGTGCCAGCATGGGTGATCACAGTAGCGACTTTCTACTATGACATACAGAGCTCTCCTTCTTTGAAATCTGTAACTTTCCACTGCTAAAAGAGAAGTTAATCCTCAGCCAGTGTGTTTCCATAGTCATCTCTACCTAAGTAAGAGGTAGTCGTCTCTGCCTCTAACTGTGATGAGAAATCTTTTATTGTACTGACAATTTAAAGAACACAGCTCAGTGATACCATAGAGTTTACACTTAGAATCGAGAAATCCAAGCAGATAAGAATGTGGAACTGCAAATTACCACAGTGATCTTGAAATCAAATTTTCCATGGACTTAACCATAAAAATAACTGCCTAATCTAGTAATGGCTACAAAAAAACACACACATATAATGAAAAGCACTGCATCCTAGGAGAAAAAAGTTTACTCATTTGGTCAAAGAAGACCAGAAGAACACCTGGTATTGCACTAGTCAATTCATAGGGCTGCTCCAAAAGGTATTTTGCAGCTTAGCTCATTTAAGATCCAAGATAATCACAAGGACTTTCACATCTTGATGTATCATATGATAGTAGTTCATTTTCAGTCTATCTGTGAGGAGAGCATAATTTACAGGCAACAGGTAAAACTGAACTTTCTGTAAAAGGCCAGTAAACCAGAATTGGCATACAGTGTTCATCTGTGACCATGAGGAAAAAAGACAAGACCAAAATGCCAACTTTCCATCAGTATCACTTTTGAGATAAGAAGATGCACATCTAACAAGAAACCTATTCCCTGAAATAATTAGGAGGGATATGTTTGGAATAGAATACAGTCAAGATTGGTGACTATTTCATTGTCATCTCACAGTGCAACTGGAAAACAAAGCAATTATTACAATTGCAGTAAAATTTCACAGGCTTTTAATATTCTTCTTTTATGTGGTATATTTTTATGGTCAAGATACTTTTTCTTTAAGTGAAAAGCTAATAAATTCTCCAAAAGCCACTTCATCATATATTATCAATACTGACTGGCAATATACTGAAAACTTTAGTATAATATGCATCACAAACAATATCTACTAATTTTGAAACACTCTGGCACTCAAGTATCAGTAAGGGCATGAACAGCTCTTTTGTTTTATCATGGCTGTAGGGATAAACCAGTTTAAAGCACTGGAAAATTAATCTTAGGTCTTTTTAATGCAAATGTTCATTTTTATTCGTCAATAAACAATTCAGGGAAATTTGGAACCAGCCATGAAGAGATTATAAAAGGAAGGTTTGTTTCCCCCCAAAAAATTATAGCTGGATTCTAGAGGTAGAAAAACATCCTGTTTTTTAGATGCAGTTTAAGATAGAGTTTTCTACATGAATTACTGGCACTAATAACCTTCATTTCCCACCCACAGCACTGAAGTACACCCATGATTTTAAAGATATCTATCTGGACTAGGCCTATTCTGAAAGTGTCCTTGTGATACCAGTAATTCTATAAAGAACCTGTTACTCTTTCTTTCAAACATCTGCATCACATTCACAGAACTACCATGGAAGTTTAATAGTGAGGAAATTGTCCAAGCTGAATCAAAGTTTGCAAAACTAAGATAGTTTTGGGATCATTTAAGAGTGACTCAGTCTTCTAAAGGGAACTGGATCTACAAGTCTTAAAAAAAGGACCTCCTAAAAAGGTACAAATGAACTTTGTGCCTCCAACATATATCCCACAACACTATGGTTGCATGTATGTGCTACCTTACCACAGATTTAACATCAGTCTTATGCAAGTAGCACCTCAACTATAGTTTCAGCAGCAGAGTCTGGCAGATCACTTCCAGCTTTTCCTTCCTGCTCAGCTATGAGGCAGCACAGCAGTGCTGATGCTGAGGTTTTTTTGTTCTTTTTGGTCTACAGCCCTTTGGACACCACAATTGCTTTTTTATGGGATACCACAGCTGCCTTTGTAAGGAACAGACTTTACCAAGCTGTGCTGATAGATACAGAGGACCAACTCATAGCTGCTCACTTAAGAATTACTGGAGAAAACATGCTTTCTAAAAGAAACACACTAATGATCAATGACTTCAGTCTAACCTGTTTACAAATAGAACACCCAAAAAATTTTTTTTACTAGCCTTGACACCTCCTGGCAGACTAAGTGGCAGAGATGGAAAGGAAAGTACTCCTTAAGCCCTTATCAGGTACCTAATCTAAGCATTTTTGCATCATTAGCTCAGACAGCTAATGCCTGTCTCACAAGGAGGTCAGTGATGTGCTGAGATGCAGTGTGAACACGTGTGCTAAGAATTGAACAGATATAAACAGGGCAACACAATGCCCTGATGCAATAAAACCAGCAAGTGCTCTCTTCTGTTCCAAGCATGGGTACAGGACTGCTTGATAGGAATTGATTCCTATCTGTTGCTGGTAACTACATCACATTTCTCAGGGTAAACAAATTCCATATAAAAGTGACCTTTTGCTCTGATTTTTCCTGACTGGAAGGCTGTTCCAACTTCTCATTTTTTCAGTAGTAGGAACATTCTGCTCTCTAACATACATTTATTTCTTGCCAGTCCTTATGTCAAAATAAAAGTACTTAAAGTAGGGAAGAAGTAGTTTTAAAAATGTTCTAGAAATAAGCAAAAAAACCTCAAATTCAAATTATTACTGCCTAAAGCCCTAAGCATTTTTTTCAGTGACAATTTCCACTATCTTTCCAAAAAAACCCACATCAGTTATAAATTTCTATTACCTATTTAGAAAAGACAAGTCTTAAAAATTACAAAAGGTTGGGCTCACAGTTGTCAACATTAATTTTGTTTTCTTTGAACACTTGTCTTTGTTCATAACAAAATACTTTATCTCACAAGAGCATTGTCTTTGTTCATAACAAAATACTTTATCTCATAAGAAAAATAAACAGGACCATGCAAATCTACACTTGGATAAAACAAATGCAGACAGCTTGAAACATTTTAGGTGGTCATAAATTACCAAGAATACAGTGCTTGACCGTGTACTAATAGAGTTTTAACAACTGATTTCTGGGGCTTTCTTGAGAAAAGGTTTAAAAGCCAGTCATTTGACTGATTTGACTTACTAGTCTTTTTATCTCAACTGAATTGACCTGAAAACTGTTAAAAACCACCAACAAACCTTGTTACATATGGTTTCATCTGTCTTTCTCATTTTCTTCTCACAAGGTACCCTCTCAAAAAGCCTGTAAGGTTTATTTCAAGCAGCTTCTCTTGGTTTGAGGTTTTTTTTAATGTCTTACTAGAAATTTTTCCTTTGCTTATCATCATAGACTGCCAACACAATACAGTGAGGTGTTTGTTCCACAAAGCAGTATTTTTGAAAAAAAGGTGGTATTCAGACAGGTATGAAAGGAAAACAAAGAGTCTTTCATAAGCCTTAGCAATAGCAGGGTGGCCAGAAATTACTCCATAGTGAGAGGATTAGCAAGGTCTCAGTATCTCTAGAGCCTGTCTCAGGCTCAAAGCTCCTCTCCTCCAGACACACACATCAAGCTTAATCACATTAGCTGGCATCTTACCCTCAGCTGAGCATGAGTTGTTAGAACTGAGTTCAGATATTTCAAACATTCACTGCGTCTCCCTTTGGGGAAGAAGTCACATACTCAAAACAGCATCTCATGTTTTCCATTAAACCACAACTTTTCATCTTTCCTCACAGCTCTGGAACTTGGACCAACTCTCTCAGGAGACAGCTGCTCTTTTTCTGCCTCTCACCACTGCTGTCCCAGTAGCTCCTACGTACAGCTTTGCAGCAAGGGCAGCCAGTGCCCCAGGAGACTTGACTGTCCTGGCAGACGGCCAATGTTCACCCAGCACTGTTTCTGCAAAGTCCATTTCAGCTTCTCTTAGACAACCTATCTCAGAACAGAAATTTCCACACAGGAGAGGAATAAATTATATGGGATACACCAATTCTCTTTACCAAATGGAAGTGGTCTTATGGTACCCGTTTGGGCAAGATAAACAAATGCAATTAATTAACTTCTCTCACACCTAAACTAAACTATTTATCTAAAACACTTGAACAATGCAGGTCAAAGAAAAGACAATTTTCTTCAGCAAAACTTGCTGTAGCTTTCAGAGCTTCAGGAACCATTAAAGGAAATGTCTATGAGCATTTAAAAACTGTCAGACTTCCTGAATTTATCACTTGCTACCAAGTTCCTCCTACAGTAAACAAATCTTCCAGTCTTGAAGATAATTATCAACCCTGCATCCTGAGCCAATCCTGTAGCTATCAAAGCAACAAGTCGAGAGTCAAGTTAGCTTTTTCTCTTACTAAACATACACACATCTTCACATACAAACCCTTTCAGCAAAAAATGTGCTAAAAGTACTTGTCCTAATCAAACAAAAAGTACTGCATGGGAAAGAATCTCCCCATCTTCAAAAGCAGATTTGCTGCTAGCCATCAGGTCCAAAATCTTTTTGAATCACGGAACACTATTCAGGGCTTTTTTTCTGAAAAGACTACAGATAGGAATGTGTTTGGTAGGAACAGTCCTAGTTTTCAATTATTTTCCTTTCAAATTCAGACCAGAAATCTGAAAATTGCCTCCCTCATCCCTTCAGACATCACGCCTGAGCCAGTTGTGATTTAGATATCTCAGACAAGATATCAGAATACCTATTTGTTCAATATGGAAGTTGTACTTACCAATGACACTGACAGAAAGGGGACCACCTTTAACTAGTGTTAGCTAGCACCTTAGCCTAGTGTTTACTATGAAGAGAAAATGGCTTTAAGCTTTGTATTTTCTGTTCCATTTGACTTCTTAAACCCCTTACACTCCTTCTTTCCTATTCCAGGCATGACTTTGACTAGAAATTCCATTTTGGAACAGAGAAAACACTTCCCATCATGTCTGGTATGTACATTCCTAAAAAGGAGGACTGGTTTCAACTAATTAACATTCTTTAATGGAATAGCTGCTTTGCCAGAGGATTCATGACCAGCTCTGATTTGACTTCTAAGTAATTATTAGAGTAGCATGACAGCAATTACATTAGCTGTGAATGTAGCATTTCCCAAAAAGATGGCAATAAATTAAAGACTGATATAGCAAAAAACTGACAAGACCTGGCAGGGTTTGAAAGTTGCTGCTTCATGTTGCATTTCCCAGAAGACACTGACTTGGAAGGAAGGGTTGCTCTGATACCACTCCCCTCTCTGTTTCTTACACAGCTCTCAAGTCGGACAAAAGGAAGAATTCTTTTCAGACAACAGAAAAAAACAACTATGATTTCAGAAACATTTTCCTCACACTTTATTTAAGGCTAAGACACCTTAGAAGACATTTTTTTTCCACAGGAAAGCTACAGAACATCTCTAAAACAGTCAAGTTCACAAGTTGACAGGGGATACGCAGTTTGGTTGTTAGACTGAAGACATGTCTTTCCTTTAGATTCTGTATCATGCAAGCAGTTACCCTCAAATCCAAGTCAATGCCCTATTTGAGTCAAGAATAAAATATGTGGCAGGACTAAACATTACACTTATTCAGCAAGTCTTTGGGCAGCTGTCACACAAGAGGCTTCACAGCCTGTGTTTACTCTTTCCACTGCTGAAAAAGCCCAGGCTCTATCCTTGTCGGAGCCTGAATTAAGAATCATAATTATCACAAGACAAAAGGGTTAGGCATTTTCTTAACCCTAATTTTGCAGAATAATAAGACAACAAAATACTTCTTTCCCACACAAAATCTGAATGAACCCTAAAAGCAATTTGTGGCCATTACAGGATAAAGACAAACCCTCTCCCCCCACTATCTGCTGAATCAAGTCGGAACTGAGAAATCTTCAGATTAAAGCAACCAATGCAAAAAAACCCAGATTCTTAAATTCTGCCTATCTAAAAAGTACATAAGTACTTTTCTGAAGTCATTACTTCTTTTTTTTTTTGTTGTTATTATGTCTCCTGTAGGGATTCTGATTTTAGGTTAAAAACAAGGATTCCTAATTGTGGACCTTCGAATTGCTGCTTCATATTTTAAAAATTGCTTTCTTAGGTCTTTTGTAGAATCAATAGACTACACGCTGTATAAATATGGCTTCAAGTAACACATTCTGACAATATGGGGTTTTTTCCTGCAAAACTCAGTGTGTATTCCTTAATGAAGGAGGGTCCTTTTCTTTAAAAAGAGAGCTATGGAAGTCTCAGAGAAAAGTGAATGGACTGGGTGGTCTAAAATACACATGTGTATGAGTACATTTTTCTAGACCTAGAATCCAGCTTCCAGAAAGAAATTTGAGAGGCTCAAGTGATCTATCAGTCCATTAGAACTGAGCTATAACATACCTTCACTGAACAAGGCAAACCAAGGTCAGCAGCTCAGAAGTTATAAGAAATTTTCAGAGGGTAAGTTAGTTTTAAAACTCAGCGCTACTGAGTTGAGAGAGAACAGTTGCAAATGGAAATTTAGACATTTACACCGCTTTAAAAACTTCATGTCTAGTCCCATCATAAATAAAACTGAAGAGCTATGGGCTCTTGTTACATTGGTGGTCCAAAGATCATTTATTACTAGCATTTTACTTATACAAGGGTAAAGACAGGAGGAGGGAGATGAGGAATTCTCTAGTCAAATATTGTTAAATGCTTTACAATTTTACTGAAGGATTTATCTTTTATTCTGCCTTATAATTAGTAGGATTATTTTGGTCTCTAGCTGGTGGTGACCTTGCATTTTGCACCAAGCTTTAGCTGATTAACAACCACAAAAACATATATAATAAGTGGATTTAAATGTCAAAGGTGACAAAACTAACAGACTGGGGCCTGTTCCAAAATAAAAATTTGCAAGAGAGGCAAATGAATAACTGAATAAATTTATTTGAATCACTGTCTAACACAGCAGGGCTCATGATCAATCTAATTTTGTAATTTTTAAAGCTTTCTTCCTACCAAATGTAAAAAGCATTAGGAAGTCCTACAATGTGCCTCCATTCATTTTGAACACAGAAAAACTGGAAGCTAAACCACACTATTAATTCATGGAATCATGCCAGAATGTAATCCTAAACTAAATGGAGACACTTCAAAATACATTTTTTAGTTTAGACACAAAAAAGTATTTTTCCATGGCTATAGCACTCACTCCTTTGATATGCTGATAGCATGCTTCTTCTGGGCAAGAGCTATCTATACACACAAACGAAGGTCTGCAATGAGGAAGCAACTTTGTCAGTATGGACTTTTCAACTATTCCTTGAAACATGGAAGATACTAGCAAACCTGGAAATTGGCCAGGTCAAGCACTGAACACAGCCCATTTTCAATACCAACCCCTTAAGCTGTTTCCTGAAACAGGATGCATTTGTATACATAGTGAGTGTATATTTATTTTACAACAAAAATGCTTACCAAAAAAAAAAAAAAAATTAAAAAAAAAATCCCACCCTTCTTCTTTGGGCAATTCCAGGAGTATTTCTTTCACAGACATAACAACATGACAGCAATAGCTAAAAAACAAAAAAAAAAAAAAGAAAATGACACAAAATATAGTCAAGGCAGAATTTTAATTCTAAGTGTAAATAATTCAAAGAATCACTATGGTCACATTTTCTTATGAAAGCAGATGAAAGAAAAATACAACAAAATGGCCACTTCTTTTCCTTGATGGTATCTGCAGGCACAAAACACAAAACCACCATTGTAATCATGCAGTATTTGCAGTATTCAGCAAAAACTCTTCACAACTTCTGGCTTACAATGGAATAATTGGAACCAATCTGGTCCAATAAAATAGCAGTCCATCCCACAACCAAAGAACAGTGATTTGTCTCTCAGAGAGTTTGTTGAGAAAAACGAAGAATTTCTGGTGCACTACAAATTACAATATGTCATTTGTGTACAGCTGCAACAAACTGGCATTACTTAGAAAAAGGGAATATACTACCATACCATCCTATCTTATAAAAGCTTGGAGAAATGAATGACTTGTTTTGATATGAGTTTATTTAAGGCCTTAATTTGCTGCCTGTAATTAATATTTCCAGTCAATTTCTTTTGCTTCCTGTTTTTAACATCTAATTAGATATGACAGGAATCAAGGTGCTTTCTAGCTAAAAAGTGTATAACAAACTTAGGCAAATTAAAAAAAGAAAAAGTAATTTAAGTAGTTTTAACTGCTAAACAAAGCCTACCTGAGCATTCTATAACTTGTGGCACACCCCACCATTCAAGACAAAAATATAAAGCTCAAATAACATAATTTGTGTGCGAGCCGACTGTAACCAAGTGTCAGTGGGCTTGCTTGCCTTCAACAATGGAAGAATTGATGCATAACAGCTCTAATACAAGTTCTTTTCAAGAATTTCTTAGACTGTGTGGATGATGTAGAAGAGGGGAGATGGCTTTAACTCAAAAGTACTTCTCTATCAAGAAGTTTAGATTGACGTTTCAGCTACCAATAGATAGTACTAAATTCAGAGAATTGGCACACTTGAACATGGGGGACTATCCTTAAAAATGGTTTTCCTAAAACTATTCTACCCAGACTAGGAGTTTTGGTGGTTTTATTTTTTAATACTCCACTCTTACAATACTTTCCACACCACAGGATTCTTCTGTGGGTCCTGTTCTCATCTTCCATCATGTTTAAATAAGGAATGCCACACAAAAGCCACATCATAAAACCTGGGTTTGAAACAATACAACCACAGGTTATGTCTGAATCTGAAAGCAGTTTCTGCTTCCTCAACCTAAGATTTATGGCCCAGTGAAGAAAGAAAACTCTTTCTGGCTTTCAGTACTTTGAGCTGATCAAATAATCAAAAAGGTAATTTTCACTTTTACAGATTCCACTACCTTAAGCTGAAGTTTGATTTATAATTTTGTCATCCTTATTTCTGTATCACCATTTATGTATGTTTGTAAAGAGATATGCAAATAGAATACCAGATTATGAAGTTACCTAAACCATTTGCTATCAAAAGATTCCTCGTGGAAACTTAAGTCCTGATTTTTTAAGTTTTTTTTTCCCATACTTTCTCAGAACTGGGTGCTAAATAATGCCAATTTAGCAGAATACAGTCAATGACACCTTGTTAGTCTTCAGGACAATCTCCCAAGGCAACAGTATTCAAAAAGATAACTAAATGGATGCACTGAGAGTCACCATTTGCCCTGCATCTACTACTGTGTTAGCAAAGAAATGGTTAACTTAAAGGGTCTTGCTGCTGAAAGACTGCTTCAAGTATTTCACAGAAATATTTAAGTGGTTAGACTTACATCCCCACACAAAGCCCTAAGAGTTGATATTGACCCAATTCCTTTGACACACCTTACGAAGAACAGGGAGCTCCTACGAAGATCAAGCATAGTTTTGACAGGTCTTCCAAGAAGTTTACATTTGTTTTGCAATACTCTTTCCAAGCATTTGAACAGAAATAGTCTAACGTGAATTTTTCCCTGTTAGTTTACTATTTTTTCCTAAATATTTCACCAAGCTGGCAGTCTGACTTAACATGCAGACTAAGCAGCACTGGGGAGCCAAATTAGCTTCTTTTTCTGCTGGTGGTCCGGAACTGCAAAAACAGTCAGCTCAGCACAACACACCAATAATTATTACCATAGATCACATATCAAATAGTGTGCTGAGTAAAAGTATATATATATGTATGTACATGTTTACTATTAAAACTTTTTAATTATATGTCATGGTACATCTGCACGCAGTATTCAGGTCAGGAGGACCTTTAATGTCATTTCAACATGACACAGAAAAGAAACTGTGGAATGAAGTCACTGTCATCAATCCTCTTCAGAGCTAGATTCATCTTCCTGGTCAGAGAGCTCAGCAACAGGAAAGCGCAGGATAGCTGCCACCCCAGTCAGCTGGCCCAGCTGCTCTCCAGACACATGGAGGCTGGAGAAAATGCGTACTGTGCCCATGTTCTCCCTTACGCTATCTACCAATTTAACATATCGGGCACGTGTAGCCACATCCTGGTGTCGAAAAAGCTCATCACTGATCAGCAGGGTATCAATGGCCATGGCTTCGTTGGCCTTCTCCACATGTTTCAGGCCATAAAAAGCCCGGTCAGGCTCATGCTGTAGCATTTTATAGAAGTCATCTAAGGCTTTGACCTCACCAGCTGCCTTAGTGTCAGAAAGACGGCTAGTTACAGCTGGGTCGCAGAGTGCTTCCTTCAGCGCGTATTTATGTCCTGAGGAAGAGTGGACCTAGAGTGAAAACAAAGTCAAAGGTTGGTGTTTTTGAAGAAAAAGAACCATCTTCTTGATTAACCAATCACAAACACCCTCTATGATACGTAGTATTAATCTTGATAATTATTTGCAGAACTTATCTCCTTCTTAAAACACACATGATTTTTTCCTGAATCTCTCCTGCAACCCAAAGCCTATACCAAATCCCTCAAACTGCCTTTCAAGCAGCACAAGAAAACTGCCTCCCTCATTCAAAGGCTGGATTAAATATATGAGCACAACAGCTCCTCAGGTAAGGCTACTTGAAACTACCAAGAAACTAAAATCTAAGCCTAAGCCTCTTTTTTAAAGCATCCAAGAAAAGGAAGGACCCTCAACATTGCAGGCATATAGTGTAAAAGCACCAACTCTGTGCAATTATTATGGTTGCAAAGCTGTGAAGTACAATGAAACTTCTCCCTGTTATCACTTTGCTACATATGGAAAAGGAGGGTTCTTGGTGCACTGGGTCTCCCAAGTACTGGGACCATTAAGCACTGGGACTCACTTCACTATCCCTGCCCCCAGATCACCCCAGGCCAACTCCAACATAAAAATAATATAAACAGCCTTATGAAAACTTGTTTTAGGCTTTGAAAATGACTATTTCAGTATAAGGCTAAACCCCCACCCACTCAACCAGAGCTGACTAAGAAACAAGGAAAAAAGCACAGCCTTTAACTACGTAGTACAAAACCAACAACAAATGCTAGGTAATTTTGGTAATACAAAATTAACAAACCTATACCATATCCAGGTACTTTTAAAAAAACATCTTTAGAAAGTTGTTATTAAACATGCATGCTATGCAGTGTGACAAAGTAACAGTGCAAAGTATTTTCCAACTTGCACTTCACACCTAACTGAAGAGTAAACATGCTTTTACAGGGAATTTGAAATTTCTCCACTCCACATTAAGGTATGGCAGGTGGGAACCATCCCAGTACTATGCGTAACTCCTTTATGCTTTGGGAGGCCTGAGAATAATTTCCTCATGATACTCAGTCAGAATTTATTTTTAATCACTTATTTCCCATGAAACTACCTTTTACTATCACACATAACTCTCAAGCCTCTTTTTACCCACTCTGGAAACTGCTTAGATCCTTACCTGCAGGAACTTGGACCTGTTCTCCAGCAGAAGTTTGTTGTCAGTCTTGACTGCCTGCTGGAACATGTAGTCACAAAACTGCTCCCGCACGAAACCTGGGCTAGCCACCAGGACACACTTCACCACCTCAAAGTTGATATGCCTCTGGATGGCTTGCACCACCTGTTCGTAAAATCTCTCTAGCGCCCGGTCGTGCTGACTGCAGTTCCCTTTCCGCTTGCGGGGGATGTTCACCTCCACCTTGGCACGAGTAAGCGTCATGCTCGGGGTGACCAGGCAGACGTGAGCCAAGCCCTCCTGCATGACCACGGCCGCCACATCGGCGCTCCAGGCCGGGTCGCAGGCCTGCTCGATGCGCTCTAGCACCACGCTGTCCCACTGCTTCTTCGCCAGGGTGAACTGCCGGTTGGGCTCCAGCTCGATGGTGTGGTAGGCGCCCATCTTCACGTACTCGTTCTCTTGGATGTTCGTGCCCTTGACCCGCAGCTGGCAGGCCTGTGAGTCGAAGTCGATGGTCTCCACGCAGAGGGTGAGGGTGGTGCGGATGCGGTTGCTGCCCACGCTGCCCGTGGACGACTCGGTCTGAACCTTGCGGATGGTGGAGGCGCGCAGGCTGTCACCCACCTGCAGCAGGTTGTAGGTGTGCCACATGTCCTCAGGCTCCTCGGGGATCAGCGTTACCTGCCCCGCATTATCCTTCTCCAGGTCCTTCCTCACCAGCCTCATCCTGGCGGCTCCTCGCGTCCCTCCCGCTGTGCCGCGGCGGCAAGCCTGCCCCGGGAGGGAAGGCTGAGGGCTGGAGCCGGCGGGACTCCCGGACGGACTGACGGACACACGAGCGGCCTTCCCAGAGCACCCACAACTCGCGCTCCTCCGCGCGCCCGCCGCCGGCCCCAATGCGCACGCGCAGCGTCGCCGGCCGCCCCACGGCGCAAGCGCACGGGCCCCGCTCCCTCCCGAGGCGCCGCCGGGACGCGCCCCACCCCGCCCCGCTCGGTCACCGCAGGCACGGCGCATGCGCGGGGCGCTGCGCGAGGGTAACCTGGCGGCGCGTCCGCGGCTCCGTCCTGCGGAAGGAGAAATGCTGGGGCGGTGTGAGGGCGGGGGCTGGGAAGCAGCCGCGCTGCTGCCGGGTGCTGCGAGCACTGGACTTCGGCTATTGCCTCGCCGGGAGGGGGGCGCCCCCGCATTCGTCATTCCCCCCCAGCGGTTCACAGCGGCGGTCCAAACTCCTGAAGTCTCCTAACACCGTGCCGCACGGTTCAAAACACAAGAGGAAAAAAACCAAACCAAAACCGAACGGCCAAGGCCGTGGAAACTTACAGGCGCAGATGGCAAAAGAGGCGAGAAGTACAGCGCCGTGGTTCAGCGAGCGCCAGGCAGCCAGGGGACCGCGGTGCCACCCCCAGCAGCCGCCGCCGCCTGCCTGAGGCGGAGCGAGGCACCGCCCGTGGAAATGAAAACCAGGAGCAGGCAGCATCGGAACCTGACCTGCTGCTTGGACGCTGCTCTTAAACTGAATTCCGGTTTAAAAGGTTTTGGTTAAATTTGCAAGTTACACTTCAGCCAGTACTGAACCTTGACCGGCTTCCTTCCAGTTCTGACATGCTAGGGAGGCAGATAAGCACGTTTCAAATGAAGCTGGATGTTCACACAGGGAAATAAGATGCCTTGGTAGAACACATATCAGTTCAATGATACTGCAAAGAAAATGGACCTGTACCATCACTACAAAGCTGAAGTTGCAGCCTAAATGAATCTAGCAAGCTAGAAATAATGAAAAATTGTATCACCATACGAGAAAGGAGGAATATTGGAGAAGAAGAAAAGGATATGTGAGACCTCATAGGAACCTTCCAGTATCTGACAGGGAAGAGGGAAGCTAGAGAGGGATTCTTCATCAGGAACTGTAGTGACAGGACAATAAATAATGAGTACAAACTGAAAGAGGGGAAATTTCAGTTACATAACAGGAAGAAATTTTTCTTTGAGGGTGGTTACACACTAGAATAGTGCCTAACCCCTAGTTGCCCAGGGAGGTTTGGTTTCCCCAATCCTGGTACTCATTGAACAAGGCTTTGGGAAAGCTGGGAATTTTCTAGTGGTAATTGTCCCTGCCCACAGCAGGGTGGATTGGGACTAGGTAATCTTTAATGTCCATTCCAACCCCATTAAAAATCTATAGTTCTAGTTATGTTTATTTTTAAAACACTAAAAACTCCATTTAAGAATAAATGTTGTGAATTTAGAACAAGGGAAAGAATGAATTATGGAAAAAATGCTTGCATGATGAATGAATAAATAAAAATAGGTTGAGAAGGTAAGCACACTAATGTGCCACGTTAAGTGTGTCAGGGCAATTGCAACAGGTAGGTTTGAAATGATTACACACTCGTTCTAGTAGCAGAAAAGCGTGAGGGCATCTTCTTACGGATGAGAAGGTGGTCACAATGAAGTTTCTGGTTTCTATTTGCTATTTTTTTTAAATAAAAAAAAACTCACTGTGGTTGTGGAATTTGCTGACTTGGAAAGGCTTTGGAGTCAAGAATTTTATGAGATACAAGGCTACTGTGAGCAAAAATAATCCCGTATCTCCCATTATGGTGTACCTATAAATTTCTCTGAAGTATCTAGCTGTAGTCAGTTGTGACAGGACAGTGAACTCAGATCTGGCCCAGTAGTGTGCGTTCCTTTTCCCTGAGCTTGATACTGGTGTAAAAACAACTTTATCAGATATTACATAATAGGATTTATTTATCAGACCTCAGACTCCCTTCCTGTGAGTACACATGCTTAACTCTGTTAGCATGAATAGTTTCACAGGATCAAGCAGGACCACCCAAGAGAATATAACATAAGCACATGTGTAAGTAACTGTTTGTTTAACTTGTACATACTATAATTTTGCATTAACATTTTTAATGCAAAAACAGAAGCAGAGAACTTCTGCATTCAGCTTTTCTTTAGGAGAGAGTGTGCATTCAACTTCATTTTCAGAGTTCCTTTCACTTATCTATATAAACGCTAAATGGTGGATTTATGGCAAATTTTCTTCTTTACGTTCTTTGCAACTATAAAATTCCAAAGGTTGACCTCATGCTATTCTTTCAAGAAAAAATAGCTGTTGTGCATATTTAACTTCCACATTAAAATGCATTTTACTTCATATTCTTTTACAGCGGTGTATTTACAAACTTTTCTGTGCTTATTCATTCCAGTCAAATTTTTACAAGCAGCCTCACATCCCTGGTATTCTAGATAAAGGTTGCAAGTTGGCATCCAGTATCATCCAGTAGAAAATAAACATTCAATTTAGGAAAATAGGTGACTCGCTGCATTAAAAAAACCCACAATAACGCACATGTGTGCATACACACACCCCACCTCACACACCCCAGAAGCAAAAACTCACAAGAAACAGACAAAACCACAAAGAAGAAAGACCAACTTTGAAACAAAGTTGTCACTCAAAATATTCAATTGACTGTTGTAGAAAGAGACATTTTGATATATGGGCCTTTTCTCAAACAGCGAGCTGTAAGATTTATAGAGTTGTGAACAGTGATCCACAAATATTTAGTGGCAAATGTAAACTTCAATGGGTTTACCCACTATCAGCAGGCCCATTGTCAAATTACAAAGGAAAATACTAGAAATGATGCTTTGCCTACTCTGGTAAAAAAGTAAATATAGGATATTATTATTTGTTTGAGTATGTCAAAGTATGAGCAGTAGAAGAAAAACATCTCAAAAAAATTAAGGAACACAGAAGTTTCTAAGTTCATTCTAATTTTGCTAATGACAGGGAGAGAGATGAATTTGATCATGGTAGAGCCAAAACAAGTGGGTACTTTTAACTCTTCATACAGTTCTAACATAGGAGTTCAAAATTGCATAGCTTGTTCGTGCCTTGGTAAAAGATTGAGACTACGCATAGGACCTAAGAGTTCTTGGAATAAATCACTCTGTAAATACAATTTCATTTGTATTAATAATTGCAGCAATTTGACATCCATTTTTGGACCTTTTTAAGTACAATGCAAGATAAAAGGAAAATGGTGATAGCATATATTACCATTAGCATTGTATTTTGGAGCCGTGCTGGTTATCTAAGTTTATTATTCTGAAAATGTTTGAGACACGTTTTCCTGTATCTTCAATTCTTGGTCAACTACTTTATGAAGATGGGTTATGTACAGATTTTAGACAAGAAGAGGTCATTTTCGTAGGAAATCCTATCTCCTCCATACTATATCCACTTTAGCTAGAATTCATGAAAACATGCTTATATTCTGTATAAGAAAAACTAATGGGAAAGAATCTCTGATGTAGGGGAAACTCTGCTAAGAAATGTTGGACATTATTGTTGCAAGAGCAGAGTAAGATAAAAGAGACAGATGGAGAGAGAAACTTGGGAAAACATCTCTTTTCATGCTTTGCCTTTGTCCTGTGGCTGTCCTGCCTCTACAGACTCTGAACAAAGACCACTTCATTTTCTGCATACAGTTCTGTCATTATCTATTTACCTTTATCTTTTCTGTTATAAAGATGAGTACAGCAAGACCATCATCAATAAGAGAGAAGTCCAGGAAGGAACTGGCTTTGCATAATGCTGTTAAGTGAAGAAGCTTTTAAAGGTAATGGAACCCTTTTAACTGACTTCTTCATCCCTTAGCTATTGAAATGTAGGGCTGGAGAAAACTTCAGCAGATGCCTAGTCAAACCACTTACATAGAGGCAAGCTGAAGTAAACTCAGCCATCCCTTATAGCTGTTCATCCAACTTCATCAAAAGTCCTGCTGAAAGAGAAAGGGGTGGGCTTTTTTTTGGTAGCCTAGAAATTCTTTACCTGAAGAGTAAGAAAATTCTTCTGAATATTCCCTAAGATTTGTGCATAGTCAGTTACGTTGATTTTCTTTTGTCCTTTGTTGGATTTGGAGAACCAAGTATTCATCAATATCTTTGGAAACCAACATATGCAATGTGGAAAGTCATGACTGAGTGCTCTCACAAAACAAAGAATCATTGACATCTGGAATAATATCCTCAATAATATTTGGATAAAAAGATATATCTGAAATGTTCAGCATTTTGCCCTTAGTTTTTTTTTTTTTTTTCCAACTAGATAGACAAGCCTAACTAATTCAGTCTTTTGTCATAGATCATTTTACTCAACCCTTATCAGGCATCTCAATTGTCTCTGCACTTCAGTCTATTTGTCAGCATGTCAGACTTTCTGTGGTCAGGATTCTCAGAGGTCTCATCAAAATGAGCCAAATTAAAAAAGGAACAAAAATCTATATAAATACACAAATGTACATAACATCTCTATGTGCCTTCTTTAGATTCTCTGTGTCTGCTAAGAAGTGCTAGATTATTTGCTGCTTTTTTCTTTAAAGGGAGTGTAATTTATTTATTTAATTATTTTTTAATGTCACTATATTTCTCTTGGTGAAGAAAACCCCTTATCCATATTTTCGTGATATTTTGACTTGCTTATATAGGACAACTTCCCTTATTTACCAGAGACAACTTGAATCCTTTACCTGGTATCTGTAATGCCTCCTCTTATTTCTAAGTCTATTCTCTTTCCCACCAATCTTTTAAAAAAGAAACCCCATGACACCACCACAAAAATTTAATCACCTGGCAAATCCAGATGAGACTTGAAATGTTTTTCTATCTGACAGTAAACCTTTTTTTCATTACTGATAAATTCATTCTATGTCAGCATTACCAGTGATAACTCTGCAGCTCTGAAGGGAAGTTGTGGCACACTAAATTGTTGCTGTTGTACCAAGCGTCCTTCTTTGAAGGAACACAAACAAAAGCATGTTTTGGAGTATGTCACTGTAATAATAATGAAGACAGTTAAGAACAACAGCTAAATATGGCATGCCAAGATGCTATATTCAGATTTTCACTTTTTCCAGTATCTGCTCTGTCTTGCACAATAAGCACAGAGGGAAGAGGGGAAAACTCTAGTTTTGCCTTTTCCCCACTTGCTGCTTCCTGCATTTGGACAATTCTTATGAAATTGATTTCTTCCCCTGTTTCAGGGGGGAGCTGCTTCAGGTTCACTGTGTGCTACTTGCCTGCGCAAGAGCTGCTGTGGAGTTCAATGTCCAAGTTTCCAAGCACATGAATCCCAGCATTGCCTTAGCTTTTTCCCACTTCTAGGAATCCCCTGATTTCAGATCCAAAATGTGACTACAGACTGACTAGCTAGGGACATTGTTACTTGCTGCATTCTTTTTTTCTAGGAAAGCAAGTAAGTCACTAACAATCAATGAACCCCTAAAAGGAAATATTACATATTCCACCTCCGGATGAACTCATCTTTCTGAAGTGAGTGAGTGCTTCCTCACTTCCCTTTTACCAGTCAGAAGTCTGAAAGCCAAACAGAGAAAAGCAGAAAATCTACCCTAATTAAAAAAAGCCTCCAAAACCAACCAAAAATCAAACCAACAAAATCAAATTTGTTTCTTCCAAGCCAGATTCAGTTACAGTATGCCTTCTCAGCCATTCATCCTCCTCTAGCAACCACCCCTTCCTTGCCCTCAGATTCTAAAATTGGTTTTGGAATTAAAGTTCCCAGAGAGAAGCAAACCGAGGAGGTTCGTCACCGCCTGCGGCTGGAGGGCAGCTCCGGGAAGGGCATTCCCAGGGCAAGGATCTGGGCGGGAGGGCGCCGTCCCTTGGGTGCCAGACCCTGCCAGCTTCACCCTCTTCCCACCGGGAGCAGGGCTGCTTTAGGGACCCGAGTCTTCAAAGCAAGGCAGAAACAAGGCTTTACTCACCTGTCAGCATCCAGTAGGAGGCAGCCATGCCTGCTGGGCTCGTGCGAGCCGGGGGCCGGGAGCCCGGGCGGAGGGCAGGCTGGCGGGAGCGGTCTTGCCGCCGGCGCGCCCGGCTGAGCTGCGCTGCCGGTGGAGCTCAGCGCTCTGCACCGCCCGTCCGCCTCGCAGCCGAGTTAGGCATTTCCTGTTTGTTATCCAGTCTTTACGTTGCTTCTTCGCGTTTAAGAAGAGTTTAGCTTCCTCCCACCGCACACAGTTTCCCCCCCCACCCACCCCCTAAAGGTCTCTGAGTTTTGGAAACCTCCCCGTTGAATTAGCCCAGCGTTAGGATGTACAAATAAAGTGAAATCTCCCCCGCTAAACACTCTCAGAGAGTACAGCAGACCTTAAAGGGACATCTCCCGGTTCATAATTATTAAGTGTCTGCCGCAGGCCAGCCCCTGTCCCAGTAGGGCAGGAGTGAGCTGGGTGTGCTACACAGCCACCTCTCTTGCCTTAAGAACAGAAGAAACACGTCGTTGAGGTAGGGGGGTGTGTTTGACTGCTCGAGTTTAATTTCTCTGACATCACCCCTTAAAAACGCACTCTTACGGCCGGTCATTTGCCCGCAAGAGGAAACCAGCCACCCCCTCCCCATTCTCGGCGGCTCTGGAGACAGAGTAACTCTTCAGACAGTGGGCGATTCTGTCGAGTCTTCGCGTCCTCCTGTGCTTCGCTGCATAAATACCAGACAGCTGCCTTTGCCCTCCTCTATCGAACGTTTGCATGGCATGCCTTCTCACTCTCCCTGCCCCCAAAACGACTTCACTAGTAAATAACTGAATAAATAGCAAAGGTAATAATCAGCCAGATTCACGCCCTTGAGTGGAGATTTTCAGGGTTTGTTGCACACCCAGGAAAGGAGTAGTTTTGCAGGACTTTTTGAGTTTACCAGACTGCTGCTCAAGTGGAGTGGCACCCCTTCAGCAGTGAATGAGATCCCACAGTGGACCTGGTTAAAAATCATTTTATTGTTTATAAAACAAGGGAATGCATAGTCTCTCAAGAAAGAAAAAGAAAACCCAAAATATAAGGATTTGGAAATTTTGGTGCTTCTAGAAAAATCCTTTATCATTTCCTTGACTTGGAGCAAAGGATTTGGTGGGTAAGTGGAAGTTAATGGAATTTTGGCAAGTTCCTTTGAGACTAATAAACTGCAGCTTTTGTTAAGCACTATGATAGCTTATTGCATCTTCCAGCTTCTGTCTTAATTTCATGAGAACACTTAGGGTGCACCTTGTAGATCTGTGGATATTTTAGAAAACTGCACAATTTTAAAGCTGGTTTTAAGAGCAAAGATACTCAGTGGAGCTACTCAAAGTTGATGAAATTAAGTACATGTGTAGCTTCTGCTGAATGAGAATTTTAGCTTGGTTGGTGCCAGTTTAAAAGACAAGACACATTTTTTCCAGTTAAAGGTTTTATGCATAAAATTAAAGGAAATGGAAATGGCATCCAAACTAAAAGAAGACTGAGTTTATGGAAAAAACTGTCATTTCATTTTTGCCATTCAGTTGTGTTACTACTACTGTTATTCCAAAACAGAGTTCGTAACCCAGTGCACTAGAGCCAACAGCACACAGAGTTGATGTTGCGGTTTATTACAGAATTACAAGTCTGGGTGCTGGGTGATAATCCACAGAAGCCAGTACCCTCTGGGTTATAAAGCTGGAGGTTTTTTTATACCCTTTTTAGTGTTATATTCCACCTACCAAATACAGATAGACTGCTGTATTTTCTTAAAAAAAATCTAAACCAAGCAACCAGACCAAACAACCAAACCTTTGTATTCCCTGTCACTGTACTTCAGCTAAATGAAGGAATTGAGCTTGCCTTCAAATCATAGTGAAGGATTCTTTATTTATTTATTCTGATTAAATTTATTACATCAGAGGAAGAAGCAGGGAAGCTAAGGACTTTCTCTTGGACTAAAATAAATTCAAGCCTATATGAAATTTATGAAGCATTTGGTAAATTTTAGAGACTGTATATCATGTTGGAGAATAGCACTTCTTGAGAATAAAAATAAATATTTTTGATGAAGAATTATTCCTAACATTTACCAGATTATTCTTAATATTATGATTCATTAATTTGTTTTTGTGCTGGTGTCCTATATGTCTTGCATAGACAATGTCAAAAGGAAAACATTAGAAAAGATTAATTGTTGGACTGAGTTAACATTTCTTATTTATTTGAACACATTCAAGAAAGTAAAATACACTACAGACTTACAGACACCTATGTGTTTTGGAGTGTCAAACCAGACACCAAACTGCAAACCCTCCTTTTCACAGTTCATGTTGCTGTATGTACAGTAGTTCAAGCTGTCTTAATAATGTGGTGCTAAATTCTTGGAGTTCAAAGTTTCATACATTAGTAGTAAGGAGCAAATCTATTTTAAGCAGGAATCTCTAGATGAAGCTCACTGAGGCCCAGAAGTAGATAAGATACTAGGTAATTTTAATGTAAGAAAAACAAGTATTATTAGTTTCAGTGGATTGTAATAGTATACAAAATCATTACCCATAGTAATGGATAAAAGAAAAAGGTAAATTTAGTTTAAAGAATATAGTTGGCTTGCATAATTTATGTCTTTCTTAGATGTCACTGAATGCTGAGGAAGGATTTTTTCCTTAGTGCTATTAATTAGACATAATTTGCACCTTTGAACTGTGCCTCCTAACTCAGTTTCAGCAACTTGTTTTAGAATATGAGATATAGAATAAGTACACCAGTAGTTCCATAGAATCTGATGAAGTATTTGTGATTAAAGATTAGTTGTAAGACTTTGAAAAACTAGACTTTGAAAAGTCAGCAAAAATTAAAAATATCATAAAGACACAATTGTTCTCCCCTTTAGGAGGTGGTATTCCTGCAAAAAAACCGCCAACCTGTTCTCCCCTTTAGGAGATGTTGTTCCTGCAAAAAAAACCCCAACCAGTGGAAATGCTTTTTGTCCTAAAGGTCTGGGCTGAAGAAAGAGGAACCAAAGTTTTTCAAATAGTTTCAAAAGCAGGCAGTCTTTGGAAGTAATTTACATAGAGCTCATTTTTAATGAAGAATTTGGGAAGAATTTTTTCTTCCTCTCCTAAAGAAGGTATGAGCAATTTTAATTTATATTACTTGTTGGGTGAGAGGGTCTCTAATCTGTTACACAAGAGAGGAATGCATAATGCAACACTGGCTTCAAATAGCCAGAAGCATGTCTAATTTTCTTCTATTAAAATAATAGTATGACAGCATTGATATCGTAAGAGAGATGTTAACGTGCTTCTGTAGTGTTCACTGTTGTTATTACACTTCACTATGCTCTGCATGGAAAATACTACAAAATGTGTTCATATAGCTTCTAAGTGAATATTTATCATTGA